>NC_041331.1:2282500-2605000 GCF_004354835.1 Perca flavescens
TGGGCGAGGGAGTTTGATGGCATCCCTGTGTTAAGCCATAACACTTCAATAAGTGGGGGAGTTGCCATTTTATTCACAAATTTTAGTCCTATTTCTTATGATGTGGATGAAATAGTAAAAGGTAGGCTTCTAAAAGTAAGAGCTGTTGTTGAAGGTTATGTGTTTGTTTTTATTTGTGTATATGTTCCAACTGCACCAGTTGAAAGAATGGTTCTTTTGGACATATTATGTTCAACTTTACAAAACTGTTGCTCTGAAGACTTCTTGTTCCTGGGTGGTGATTTCAATTGTACTGAGAATAATCTAGATCGGAATCACATGCAGCCTCATCTGGCTTCGTGTAAACGCTTAATTCATATTAGTAAAAAGTATGATTTATGTGATATTTGGAGATCTTTAAATGGTAATGATAGACAGTACACTTGACTTCACACACGTGATAATGTAATGTCATTAGCTAGGCTGGACAGACTATAGTTTTAATCACCATCTTAGTATTTTCAATAAATCTTATATAACACCTGTAAGTTTTTTAGATCACAGTATGGTGCACTGTAAGCTTATTTTGTCGGAGGGCGGGTTGCCGTTGAGTTGCCGAAGAGCGGTGATCACTCTTCTTCCAAAAAAAGGGGACCTCACAGATATAAAGAACTGGCGCCCTGTCTCGCTACTCTGCAGTGATTATAAAATACTTTCTAAGGCATTGGGAAGCAGATTGGCTGGAGTGTTGGGTCAGGTTATCCATCCGGATCAGACGTACTGTGTCCCTGGTAGATCTATATTTGACAATATTTCTTTAATTCGGGATATTTTCTATGTCTCTAAATTGTTAAATTTGGACTGTCGCTTGTTATCTTTGGATCAGGAGAAGGCATTTGACCGAGTAGAGCACTCATATTTGTGGAGTGCTTTAACAGCTTTTGGTTTTGGCAAAAACTTTATAGATATGATTAGGGTACTCTATTGTGACGTTGAGAGTATGCTGAAAATAAATGGTGGCTTATGTGCTCCTTTTCAGGTTCTTAGGGGCTGAAGCTGCAGGGGTATCAGAGAAGGTTGCCCCTTGTCTGGAATGTTGTATTCCTTGGCTATTGAGCCATTGCTTCAACAGATAAGAGGTAAATTAAGTGGTTTGGTTTTACCGGTTTGTAATAAAAAGATTTGTTTGTCAGCTTATGCCGATGATATTATGGTTATGATCAACAGGCAAAGTGATGTGCAGATTTTATTTAATTGAAGAATTTAGACTGTTGTCTTCTGCAAAGGTTAATTGGAAGAAAAGTGATGCTGTATTGATAGGACAATGGGCTGATGGTAAACCTTGCCTTCCTGATGGGTTGTGTTGGGGAAATGGGGGTATAAAATATAGGAGTTTATCTAGGGGATGACAGTGTGTTACAAAAAAATTGGGAGGGTTTGATGGAAAAATTAAAGGGCGCTTGGAGAAGTGGAAATGGTTATTACCAAATATGTCCTATAGGGGGAGAACTCTCATTGTCAACAACTTAGTGGCATCTTCACTTTGGCATAGACTGGCATGTGTAGACCCTTCTCCACAGTTTTTAGCGGAAGCTCAAGCTGCTCTTGTGAATTTTTTTTGGGACAAATTGCACTGGATCCCACAAAGTGTTTTATACCTCCCCAAAGATGAGGGTGGGCAAGGTTTGATTAATTTACAAAGTAGAATGGCTGCCTTTCAGTTACAGTTTGTAAAAAGATTACTTGATGTTTCTACAGATTTCAGCTGGCGTGTGGTGAGTTGCACTATTTTGCACACTATTGGGGGCTTCGGACTGGATAAATCCCTCTTTTTAATGGATCCAACCAAATTGGATTTATCGGAGCTGCCTGCTTTCTATCAAAATCTTTTCAAGGTGTGGAGTTTTTTTTTGTGTGCACAAGATTGAGAACTCATATTCTCTCCACTGGCTCTTGCAGGAACCACTGATATTTGGGGCCCGTTTGGACATTGCTACTTCGTGTTATCTGCCGGGGTTCAGCACCATTTTTCTGCAATCCAAGGTCTTTACTTTGGGACATTTGTTGGCATTTACTGGGCCTCAATTTGAGAAGGTGGATGACGCATCCAAACATTTACGAATCAGATCTGTTCGTGTATTAACTCGTTTTCTGGTCAAACTTAAAGCATGTTTTACAGTTAAAGAAGAACATTTGTTAAGAGACTTTTCTACAGGGGTTTGTTCTCCTGATGTTGAGGATCCTTTTCCGTGTTTGATTATTAAACTCAATCTTGAAGAGGGTACAGGGTTTTTGTTGAAATCAGGTGAATCTTTGTTTTTGGATTTCTTGTCAAGGGATGGAAAAAAACTGTATAGAGCCTGTGTTTTGGTTTTTAATAAGAAAGTGTTAGAAAAGAGAATCGATACACCATGGCGTTCTCTTAAACTGAGAAATTATGTAAAACCTGAATGGAGATCACTATATAAGCCACCATTGTCTAAAAGGTTTGGTGATATACAATGGAGAATTCTCCATGGTGCCATTGCTGTCAATTATTTTATTTCAGTGTTGAATCCAGAAGTTTTTTCTGCTTGCCCTTTCTGTCCTCAAAGGGAGACTGTTTTTCATGCTTTCATGCATTGTGTTGGATTAGAACCTCTGTTTATGAGATTAGAAGAATTGTTTTTGAGGTTTGATAAAACGTTTTGTATTGAGACCTTTATCTTGGGTTTTAAGTAAAAAAAAACGTTTCATTTGTCAATTGTTGAATTTCATTCTAGGGCAAGCAAAAATGGCTATTTACATCAGCAGGAAAAACAGAGTGGAACAAAAATGTAGCGATGATGTGAACGTATGTTTTTTAACTTTGATCAAATCTAGTCTTGATTGATTTTCGGTTTTATAAAACTATGAGTGATCTTTCAACTTTTAAATTGATATGGTGCAGTCATGGTGCGTTGTGTGCTGTTTGTGAAGGTGATTTGGTTTTTTCTTTTCAATTTCTGTAGGTGTTTATGGTGAAGAGATACTGTTAAAATTATAAATAAAGTTTTTTCAACTCTCTCTCTCTCTCTCTCTCTCTCTCTCTCTCTCTCTCTCTCTCTCTCTCTCTCTCTCTCTCTCTCTCTCTCTCTCTCTCTCTCTCTCTCTCTCTCTCTCTCTCTCTCTCTCTCTCTCTAAATAAGGTGCAAAGTAAAACTCATCTTACCAGCTGCTGCCCCATGTGAAGGTGTAGAACAGACTGACTGAGAAGGGGTGCAGTCTTTAAATAAGGAGTGACCAGGTGAACTCAATCAGGTAATTAGGGTGGAAACAAAAGCCAATCAGTGGTGAAGACAGGGGAGGAAAGGAAGTGAGGTTCAGGAAGTGAGGTAGGTGTGGAAAGCAAGTGCCAAAATAAGATAAAAAATAGGGATCTTTAGTACAGTCACATGTCCTGCTCATATTCATTTCATTCAGTTTCAATGTTAAAATACTAATTATAGCAGCTTTAAATACCCAGGTCACCTCGGTTACCAAACAAGTAAAATACACTTAAACCTTGTGGTATCCAACCATCCAGTTTGGGTTTAGTTTGCTAAGGTTTTGAGATATCCAATTATTTCTTTAAAGATTACTTTTTTGGGGCTTTTCCCTTTATTAGATAGTGACAGTGGATAGACAGGAAAGGGGGAGAGAGATGGGGGGTGACATGCAGCAAAGGGCAGTAGGTCGGATTTGAACCCACACCACTGCAAAGGACTCTGCCTACACAGGGCGCACGCTCTTTCTGGGTGAGCTAGAGGCTGTCCCGAGATATCCAATTCTAAAACGTTTGCTGCCACCCTGATTGAGGTGAATGGGATTTAGTTTGAGCTGCTCAGAGCTCTAAAAAAATCCATTCGATTCAATTTCACCCCCATTGTATTGGGGTGGCAGCAGAAAACTCAGAGACTAATATCTCCAACCCTTTGCAGAAAAAACACAGAACGATCTGCATTGCTATTTGGGTAAAGGGACCGTTTAAAGACAGAATCCTGTTGATTACTTCAAAATGTCAGAAAGGTGTCAGAATAACTGCTGCCTGCCTCATTTGCAGAAATATACCAAGAAACAAATGAAGTGCTACCGTTTCACCATAACTAAATGCAGACATGAGTCTTTTTGAGCATCAGCCTGAAAACAATCCAAAGGTGGCTCTTGCCACAAAGTAACGCCACTCTCTGTTTTTCCTCGTTTGACACCCTCTGTTCCGTGGTGAAAGCGGCGATGTCAAAGCGTTGGAAGTTCACACAAAAAAGAAAAGAAGTGAAGCAGCGGGTTTGTTAGCAGCACAAAATTAAAATGTCATCATGTGTCTCTATTCTTAGCTGAGACTGCTGCAGGGATCTCCCACATGTCTGGCTTTGTTCAGAGAAGTGGTGTATGGTTTCACAAAAGTTCACGTAAATCCCAAAAAGAACTAATGTGCCACCGTAACATGACATCAGGTCGCACAGGATTTTAACACTGTGTTCACAGAATATAACACACATGAGTGCACAGGCATTTCCCTCTAATAATAGTTGGAGCTGTAAAAAGGATTATCTAGACAAGATAACAGCCAGGTATCGAGATGTCAGAGGGAGGTTTAATAACATAAAAGAGATATTTTAGATGAACTCTCAATGTTCTGGTGACTGAAGATGAAACAATTTTATGAATACCACAAACTAGATTTGAGCTGAAATAGAAATGTTCATGATTTCCATGTATTTCTCAAAATGGGCACTTAGTAATGCGTTTGCAGGTTTATCACTTGTAAAAGCATTTCTTTTAAAATGTCATGCAATTACAATTTCCTTCAAATGTCTGTCGAGGGCAAATGGAACAGCTCTCAGCTGCTGTGCCACAAGAGATTGTGTTTGTTTCTCCACTGGCTGACAGGAAAATCTTGATTGGATTTTCCCTTTCATTTTTACGGACTGGGACCAGTGACGGACTGGGATCAAAAAACGGTCCTGGCATTTGCAACACACCGGCCCTATTTTTGTCAATAACCTAGCTTGGAAATTAGTAACTCTGCCTTCAGAGCAAATCTCTCCACGCACCTCGCCGCAGTACAATCTTGAATATCTGTGGCTGCATGCATAAAATAACTTATCAAAATTAACCAAAGACATATTATCAGTAGTGGCCCAGTAGTCCATCGGGGGGGGCCCTTCTGGCAAAAGAAAATGCACAACTTAAGTAATGTAAAATTAGAATATTATCATATAGTACTTAATTAGTGAATGATATTGTAAACAGTGTATTTATCTTTATATTAAAATATTCCTAAGTGAAAGTGTAAAAAAGTGTTGTTTTTCATGTTGATTTGTTTATATTTATTTATTTATTTGTCATTTGTGTGTATTCGTCATTCAGTTTTTGTCAACCAACAAACATTTGTATTAGAACAGCATGAAGAAAATATTAAAAAGCCTTTGCTGATGCGGCATAGCAAAAGGAAAAAAAAAAAAAGAGCACCTTTTTTCAACCACCACCAAAAAGAATCGCTCCTTTTCTCTGTCATCAAACATTTGTATTAGTTTGGATTCCAGATCATGTACTTTGCATCCTGCATATTCCATTGCATTTTTTAAGAAAACGTGCCACATAATCAAGGATTTTTGCCCGCAACAATCACAAAAAAACTCTGCATTTTTCTGAAAGGATTGGTAAAACATTCTTCCTCCTTTTGACAAAAATAATCTTAACATGAGATCTACTAGCTTTTTTTCTGAACCTTCCAACCACGCTGTACCAAAAGATCCACGGCACTAGCATGGACGGAACGTTATATATGAGAACAGGGTTACAGGTTATTGTTTGCTTGTTAAAAAAACCTCTGTTCGGATTTAATGTTTTTGGGTTGCCTCAAAGCCATACTCCTGCCTTGCTCCTGGGCCTTTTGCTACTGGCATCAGTTGTTAACCATCAGCCCAGGCCAGACAGTCTCATGTCGTCGTCTGTTCATATTCAAAAACAGCAAGAATGTTGTGCTATTCTCTCTCTATTACCATGTAACCAGGCTGTCGGTTTAGGCCTTGTACTTTCAGCTAGAGATGAATCCTCCTCCTCCTCCTCCTTTCCTCCCTCCGTCCCCTAGGCAGTGTCGCGGGCGTAAAAAGCAGCCTGTTGAGCAGCCATCAGTCTGCTGGCATTTGATCAATGCCCAGGTCCCTTTGTGCTGCTAAGCGACAGATAAAAGAGGCTGTTATCAGCTCCACAGCATCAGCTGCAGATAGCTATGTTGCAGAGGCAGAGCGGGCCAGTGAAGCTGATGAGGGGAGGGAGGGGGGGGCGGTACGGGGGGGGGGGGGGTTACACTTTAGCAAAGTGTTGAAGGGGAGAATCAGTGAGGGAGGGATGAGGGGGAGGATGGGGCAGCACACCGTAGGTCAACGCCTTGATACACGGTTTTACAGCTGTCACGAGCCCTCTGGAGAGAAACACAGGTGGGAGGAGATGAGGAGATGAGAGGGAGCGACGGAGAATAAAAGGGAGGCAAAGATTACGGGGGGAGAATCGACGTAAAAGGCACCGTGAAGCTGCAGGAGAAGGAATTGGACACTGTTATTTGCATGAACTAAGAGCATGGGGTCAAAACACGAGGAAGCAAGCATCAAAATCAAGCAAACACACACACACAAGCTAAAACAATATGCATACATACGTGTACGGAGTTCAATTACAAAGCACTTATCTATCCATATTCAACAAGTCCTAAAAACTCTACGAAAATATAGGTTGTTCCCACCCACTGTCCTCATATCTGAACCAGAGAATGTGACGTCGCGGTTTTGAATGTTACAGTCACGATTTTAAACATGTCATTAACATTGTTAAACGGTATCAGTTTGGTTATGTTAAGGCACAAAAAAATCAGGGTTACTTCAATTCTGGCTACATATGTGACGCAACCCCGGTCTCCTGGGTGAAAGTCCTTTGTTTGTTTGACCAATGAACCACCACAATCGTCCTCCTTTTGCAGAACTTGGCGCTGCTTTTTCCCGTTATAATTATTACGGCCACTAGTGGGCGCAGCCCCCATAAACGTTAATATAATTCGTAATTTTAGTTTACTTTATTAAGGATCCCCATTAGCTGACGCCTTGACGACCAGCTAGTCTTCCTGGGGTCCAACACCACATCCAGTCAAACAATATTAAAACATTTCATAACATCAGAAATTAGAAAAAATAAAAAATAAAATACATGCAACAATATCTGCCAACAAAACTAAGTAACAAGAAGCAAAGATTACAAGTAAAATTAAAGCTGCGAGCAGCGATGGACGGGCCCTCGCGCCTCTGCGCGCGTCAGGGTTACCGGCGGACGCGGCTACTTGCAACCGTGCATTCGCGTGGCACTCAGACGCCGCAAACCGTCACCAATGAAAAGGAAACTTCCCGCCGAGTTCAACGATACCTCACACAAGACTCTACGTCATACGGTTCATTAGCTGTGAAAGGGGGCGTGGTTAAAGCATAGGGGGCGGGTCCAACCATCACCAATTAAAAATGAAGCCTCTGCTGAGATGAATGATACCTCACACAAGACTCTACCTTAAATGGGTCAGCATGTATGAAAGGGGCGTGTCTTAAATATAGGGGGTGGGCCAAACCATCACCAATGAAGAAGGAAGTCTCAGCTGAGTTCAATGATACCTCACACAAGTGTTTACATCAATCGGGCCATTAGTAATAAAAGGGGGCGTGGCTTGAACATAGGGGGTGGGCCAAACCATCACCAATAAAGAAGGAACTCTCTGCTGAGTTCAATGACACCTCACACAAGACTCTACCTTAAACGGTTCAAATGTTATGGAAGGGGGCGTGGCCTGAGTAAGTGGGCGTGTCCATATTATAGGCGGCGGCTCAGTAACACACGTAGACCACACATTCTGAGTTTCATGCAAATCGGATGATGTTTGTCATATAAGGCACATTTCCTGTTGCCAGCGGGGGGCGCTATGACCAAAAGTCAATTTTGGCCTGTAGGTGTCCTCAGGCCTGGACCCTTGTCAATTGTGAGAAATTTCGGGCAGATACGACAACGTACACTCAAATTACAACAACTTCTTTGTTCATCGCTAAACACTCAAAATGGCCGCCACGCCACGCCCACACCGTCTGACGAAAAGTTTTTCTTTTAAGAACTTTTCCTCGTTAAGGTGTTGGGATGATACAGACCAAGTTTGAAGTCCATTGGATGAAATCTCTAGGAGGAGTTCGTTAAAGTATAGCACCTTGACTTTTAGGCCTACTTCCTGTTGCCACTAGGGGGTGCTATGACTTTAAGTAAATATCGGCCTTTATTTGTCCTCAGGGTTGGACTCTTATGAATCCTGAAAAGTTTCGAGGTAATCGGACAACGTACACTCGAGTTACACCCACTTCCTGTTTCGGCGGCGAAACGCACAAAATGGCCGCCCTGCCACGGCCACGCCCTATGACGAAAAGTTTTTCTTTTAACAACTTTTCATCTTTAACATCTTAAGATGGCACAGACCGAGTTTGAAGTTGATCGGATGAAATCTCTAGGAGGAGTTCGTTAAAGTACGACGTGGAAATGGCCAAAATCGCACTAATTTCGAACATTTAATTCAAAATGGCGGACTTCCTGTTGGGTTTAGGGTATGGCTCTAATGGCGTTTATTGTACATCTTGACATGTTACATATGTGTACCAAGTTTTGTGAGTCTACGTTAAACGCACTGCAGGGGCTCAATTTTCTTAACTTTCTAGGGGGCGCTAGCGAGCCATTTTTGTGCACCTATTCCTGAAACCCTTAAAATACGTAAATTTTCACCAGACTTGATGCGACCGCCAAAGTTGGTGAGTTTTTGAATATATTAAGCCCCTCAAAAAGCCAATTCATTTGACGGGAAAATAATAATAATTCCTTCAGTTTCAATAGGGCCTTCGCCGCTGTCGGCGCTCGGGCCCTAATTAAATGAAAATAATAACTAACCAAGCAAATAGAGAAATATCTTAAAAACAAAGTTATATATATTACAATAATAACAGTAATTGCTGCTTGAACAAACAACCTATGGGAGTGTTTTTCAGAGGAGGGGAGTCTCTCTACAATATGTGTCTGCCTTGTTATCACTAAATAAATACGACCCAAGTCACATTTATCCCATCAAATCTCCTTTTCTGCCAACATTAACTGTCTCCAGTCCCGTCAAACAGTGCCCCCTCCTCTCTGAGGAGTCAATAGGGAGCATTGATTGGTATGTTCTTAAGATCTCTTTTCAGAGGGATTTTGTTGATAATTCTGTCATCATACCCTCTCCTGTTTGAAGGAGACAAATATATTCAATTTATGGCACCACTTTGACTAAAGCAAACAGCCAAACTTTATACTTGTAAACAGCCTAATGGATTGAAGTGTCCAATTCTGCAAAGCGACAGATGGTACAAATGAGCGACACTGAAGAATAAAACGGATTCTGAAGTAGTGCGTGACAAGCAGCGTAATGACACGATGCTTGGAGGGCTTTCTTTTTTTATGTGGATTACTGGGAGCAACAAAGAAAACAATGGTATGACAAAAGGCTGACAAGACAGCAGATATCAGCTGCTATTAAAGACCCCGAAGCGCAGACAGAAATAGTTTCTCACTCTCCTAATTTACTCAGGATGGGAAGTGAAGAGGAAGTTTCGAAAATTGTTTTACACAAGATGTCTGCTTATTTAAACAGCCGTAGGATCAAGGCAAGGAACATATTGTCAGAAAAACACAACGCAATGCATTGGTAAGGTAGGTAACTGCCTCGGGCCCGGACACTTTTTAGATGAACGATCGCGTTTGTCGCTAACCTCGACAAATGCATTGTGCTTCCTGTCATTGTTTCACAATAAAAGCCACCCTGTGTTTGCAAGTTGAGTTTGCATTAGCATTAACTGAAATAAATGTATAATTATAAATGCATTTTTAAAAAAGGTTATAAGATGTTCACGAAACTTAGGCACAACAATATGATTAACAAATAAAATGTGCGTTATTATAGACTGAATTATCCAGCAGTATATATATATTACATGAAATTAGCTCCACCTTTAACAGACTTTAAGTATATTGCGTTAATAATACCTCTGTAAAATTTTGAATGCAGGATTTTTATCATCAAAGATCAGAGTAGTTGTTCACAGATACAGATAGATATTTAGAGAAAAATAAGTTCATAATAAGGCTTGACAGAAACCCAATGTCTGAGTTTGCCTCGGCCCCCTCACATCATTAAATTTACCCCTGAATTCTTAAAAAAAATCAGACATAAAAAATCTAATGAAATTCGTATTTCTTTTCCCACCAACAATATAACCTTTACCTAATTTGATACCATGATATCAATGTTATTTTCACTATTTGCGCAGCTTTTCTTACGTTGGGTGCATTAAGACAGTTTTGGAGTATGTTTCCTGTATTTTCTAAGATCTGCTTTAATTGACTCACATTTGTGCCATGGAGACTCTTATATACCTGTCTGCCTTCACAGAGCTTTTGTGTCTGTCCCTATTGCCTTTGTCTCCCACTTTCCTTCCGTCTCTTTTGTACCTCTCGTTGTCTCTAGCTGTCATCCTCGTCTGTTTTCTCTTGAGAATATTAAATGGTCTTGAGTGTCTGTCAGCAGGGAGCCCACACGTGTGTGTTGGTGTGTCCATGCATGTGTGTTTGTGCGTGTGTGTGTGTGTGGATAAGATTCAGGATTGCTTTATTTGTCCCAATTACAGAGACAATTATGGTGCAGTGACCGACATTCACAGTGCATTCACAGACTTAATGAATTAAGACTAAGTGTAGACATAAAATGCGCTCTCACTTCCCACCCTCTTTATTTCCTCAGCTGTGAAGATTCACTGACTGGAAGCAGTTTGCACCTGATGGAAGCAGCTTGAAAGCAGGACAGGGAGGGTTCAGAGATAATTTTACAAGCCTGTTCAATTAGAGTCTTGTCAAAACTGTGTTTTTTTTTGTGTGTGTGTTCCCCTTTTACTGTCTATTGCATTGCAGATCCCTAGTTAGGTGATATGCCAATGATACAAGCAGAGGATTAAACTTACAGGAGGACGGCATCATTAACTGTGTGTAGTTAAATGTTAATGGGCGTTCTGCTGCCTTGGAGCAGAGAAGGAGGGAGGTATAAAAGTGCAAGAGCAGCTAGAGAAAGGGTGAAGAGAGGGGAAGAGAAAAGAGAAGGCTCACAGTTTTTAACCTTTATTTATGCAGAAAAGGTTGACCGAGGGAGCTCTTTTTCAGCAACCTTCGAATTCAAACTCATGTACACATATTTAGACCCGGGAGCTGTCCCAAGTCTGCAGTGAAAAGGCATTTCAGTGGTAGTGAGGGAGAAGGAAGTGCAGTCATTTGTTCCCTTTTCCCCAAAATGTCTCCCCTTGACAGGAGATTCAAACACACTCCCTTTCAGGTCACAGGGCTACATCTAAAAATTTCCGCAATCAAGACATGTCCAAGTGGTCATGCAGGTAGCTGCCTCACCTTCTCCTCTCTTCTCCACCTCTCCATCCAAAGTTGAAAAATGTGTTATTTCTTCTGTCAAAAGTTACATATTCTCACTTTGGAGGCACTTGTATTCAAGGGTTGAAATAATTTCATATTTTTGTATTTAGGCATAGCGGGGCTTTGAGCTAATTGCTAACGTCAGCATGCTAACATGCTCACAATGCCAATGCCAGTATGCTGATGTTTAGCCAATATGTGCACCATCTTCATTTAGCGTATTAGCAACAGGTGCGTCTGTGCTGCGTACCGGCTGCGCCACGGTTTTGTTCCGTCCTCATACCACACTGGGAGCGTCTCAGAAGTGGAGCGCCTTGCCTGCCTGACTCGTAGATTTTATTGTCTCTACCAGTACTTGAATGAACAATCATGTGTTTATTAAGCTAGTATCTACCTTCCACTCCAAGCACTCCTGTAATTAAACTCCATGTCTTCTCTTTTCTGGCATTGTCCTGATAAAACGGATCTGTGATGTCTATTATGTTTTTCCACCTCCAAGATGAATCTCTTGTTGTCCGTGGTGTTGTAGAGGAGACATGTACGATATTGGGGCGGGGGGTCTTTTGGTAAATTGACTGGGTACTCTCGCTGTCCGAACGCTCCACGGCTCTCGTGAAAATAGACCTGCCATGTATCTTTAGAGGAGTGGAGAGCCGCTTCACGCACGCTTCTGGGTCTTACCGTGATGGGGTTAGCCCTATGTTCCCACAGCCCAATAGTCTCACAGCCTAATGGTCCCACAGCCCTATGTTCCCACAGCCCAATGGTCCCACAGCTCAATGGTCCCACAGCTCAATGGTCCCACAGCTCAATGTTCCCACAGCCCAATGGTCCCACAGCTCAATGGTCCCACAGCCCAATGGTCCCACAGCCCTATGTTCCCACATTTCTAAGATTTTTCTTACAATTAGGCCCTATGTTAGGGTTAAGGTTAGGGTTACATTCCATCTGTAGTCGATTGCTACTGGATAATAGGTTGGGTGTAGGTCCCACAGCCCTATAGGCACGCTCCCGCCATGATGCGGGTGGTGGAATATCAAGCATTGACTTGAATAGCCACGATTGCTTGCGGGGGTAGTGCAGATGCGCCCGGCGTAAAATAGGGGATAGGCTGAATGCGATTAGTTTTGCAGGTATTTGGTCAGAACATAAAGTAGGCTCATGGACAGATTAAAGCTTTGATGTATGGTGGCACTAGAGTGCATCAAGGTAGATCAAGGGATCATCAAAGTTATTATAATTCGTCCTCTGGGAATAGTCTATATTTCTTCCCCGTTTGCCCCATCCAATTTCTAAATTTCATTCTCTGGGCTTCCCAGACTGTACACTTTGCTATCTATAGGGCCTTTTTTTTTGCCTGCCTGCCTTGTCCGGTTAAAATAATTGTGTAAAAGAGTCTGAAGAAGGACATGTTGCAGGGGAGGTGCCAGCTATGTGGATTTGGTAACTTTCTCTATGAGGTCCATGAGAAACCCAAGTGGGGGTTAGGGTTAGGGGTTAGGGTGGGGTTTTAGTAGACAGGTTTTGGTGTGTGTTTCTGTCTGCGGCCTTGAAATGGAGTATGTGTCTGTGTGTGTGTTTTCAGGCCACACATCAGGCGGCAGATGATAGTAACGTTGCCTTGGAGACTGACAGGCTTTATCGTGTGTTGGTTTACTCCCATCCACCACTTGTCCACCATGTGATATGGCATGTCTCACACCACTTTGTCAAACACACACACACACACACACACACACACACTCCATTTCAACTTGAAGATCAGGGTGTGAGAGAGTGGGACGAAGACGCAGAAAGACACATAAAGAGAGAAATAGATTTGTCATTCAGTGGGGAGAAAAGTGAAGTGTTGTTCACGGATTTGAGGGCCATTTAGAAGAAAGCGCTGCATCAAAAATGAGCTGTTTTCTATTCATGAACTGAACTAGAAACTCCCAGTGTGAAGGGCAGAATAGAAAGTGCACAGCTGCTTACTGACTTATAGGGAATGTTAATTTGGAGGTCTGATATTATAGTGTCACACACACACACACACACACACAAGCATCAAGTGAGCCCTGCCATTCCCTCTACGCTCGCTTTTCTGTATTCTTGCCAAAAGTAATTTATGATTGCCGCTGGAGAAGCTTGTTGTATGTGTACATCTTAATGTTTTTGACAGCATAGGATTTTTATCCAAAAGAGTAACCAACCAAAAGTCAAGTGTTAACAACACTGTTGTGCTGTCAAATCACTCTGTTTTAATGCCAGATAAATGTAGCACAGCTCAAAAGAAGACTTATTTTAAAAGGACTTTGTTCACAAAATGTGCTATATGCTAAAGGGCAAAGAAGTCACTATTTTAAACGAGTAGAATCGTTTCCTAGCAGCAGTGGGAGATTTCACTGAAAGCTGCATGGTTTATATGTAAACAAATGCCAAGTGTAATGATTCTCAGTGGAGAGAAATAGTTTTCTAGGACAACAAACCGGCTGCTCCAGGTCGAAAGTCTTAACATATGAATAAAGTTCGGCTGAAGTTGTTGGCAGGATGCAAATTACAGCAACAAACTAGGTCAAAGATAAAGGTGGTTTTCCCTTTGATGTAGGCAGTGGTAAAAAACTCTGCTTTCTTCACAAAATGGGATTTAATGGGTCTGATATCACACCAAACTGGACGTGAATAGAGATGAAACAGAACCCCTATCATCTCCGGTGGAGCCGATGTCAACATGCTTATGGGCTGACGTCTGAGTATTGAATATTACCTGGCCAATTTTGTTGTCTGCATGCAGTAAAATCCAGTCTGTCAACGGATATAAATACAAGCAACACAACCTCTGCAAACCTGCAAAGAACCAACTGTATCAGAGAGGTGTTGACTCAACTCTATTCCTACTATTTAGTTTGTGGTCAATGGTAACACTGTATTGCACTGCATTACACTAAAACTTATTTCAGAAGATAGGAATGCCATTCCACATAATTATTAAATGGTGTTTCATAACCTTTTAATTAGACAGCTCAACTATTATTCACCTGAAGGAGAAACCACAGGTTATTCTTTCAGCCAAGTACCTTTTAGTGGTGTATTGGTTTACCGATTCAAATCGATACGGTGATCTGAACGTCTGAGATGCAGCTGCATTGGATCAAACAGCCTGAATCTGGCCTCAGCTGGGAGACAACCGCTGCTGAATGATATTGTATACTGTATATTGTCATATACTGCTTGTGCCATCTGAAACTGGTATTTATGTAGACCTGTTGAGAGACCTGTTATGTACATCTTGTCAGATGCGTGAAATAAAAAAAGCACACATTTGGGATTTGTTGGATTGCACATTGTTAACATGCATTATTAATATTATGCAGTATATAATACGCTGAGCTGTGGAGAGAGAATCCCTGTGTTCCCTTTTCACCTGCAGGGTATCTCACTATAAAAAACTGTTGCATACAGCAGACTATTAATAAAAAGGGCTTATATTTTAATTAGTGATAGGTTTTTATTTAAAAACGTAATGTGATATTCTCTAAAAAGTCTTAATTCCTTCAATACTACCTAATGTAAAATTAACAACAATCTACTATATTTATAATACATAAAGGAAAAATAGGGATGAAACAATGAAAACAGGAGTGGTAAAAGACTAATGTTACATTCATTATGATCAGTGCTATTTTGTACAATTATTCCAAAACATGTCTCACAAAGTGTGGTCTCTCCTTTGTCTGCCATGCAGACATTTAGGATCTACTGTTAACTAACTTAAGAGAGGCTTTTAGAGCACATTAAAGACGTGAGGAATTTCTTTTTGAGTTGGAGTAAAAGTTAAAAAGTATTTTTCTTTCACTTAAAGAGAAACTAAATCAATAAACTTAATAAAATGTGGACGTCATCACCCATAGGTGTCTGAAGAGCCAAAATGAAGCATAAAGGGGGTGGCTCCGGGCGTTGCCATCAGGGGCAATTCTAGGATCAGACATTTAGGGGGGCTCAGCCCCTAATGAGAATGTGACACGGTTACAGTACCATGCAAAACCACCTCCAATTGGCCAAAACTACGTTTCTGTTAACCCTTTCCTTGATGGGGTTACAGGTGCATAGCATTGGTGACAGCAACACAGGATATTAAACCTGTTTCAAGCCCTTTGAACCTCGCAAACTCTAACTTGAAGCACTTAAATGGATTAAAAAAATTTTTTTTATTGATTTTTAGGGGGGCTGAGATGAAATTATGGGGGGCTAAAAAGGGTCTAAAAATCGCCAATGGTTGCCATCTTGGCAGTGTCTGACGTTGCCTAATCAAATATTATTACAAGCTGCACCAATGGTATGAAACAGTATACACTTCCAGTCTCCTAAACGGCCTCGTTTGGATGAATGTTGTGTGGTAGGATGAAAAGCTATATTTGCATAATTTATTCATATTTTCTTTTGCTAACATTAGATATTTACACAAGCCATGTTTAGCATTACGAAAATTTGAAGAAAAGAAAAAGAACACTGTTTTCAATTGTCTTATCTTACTGGCTTGTAACAATCTGTATTATATCACATCAAAACAAATAATATTCCAACGCTGTTTGGTCATTTACCTTATACATACATACATACATACATACATACATACATACATTGATCTCTCATCAATGTGTATTCAATCAGTGTCCAAAAGACAAACTTACATGAACTCAGTCGACATTTTGTTCTTATTAAATTATTATTAAATTATTCACCTGATCAAATATCACCATTAGTGTCACCAATGGTGATATTTGATAAAATCATGTCATGGAATGCTTTCCTTATATACAGTAACTATTTACATAAAAGAGAACCAAGGTTCAATATGTTTATCAGAAAGTATAAAGTGCTGCATATTCATTAATTTAACATTTTATCCATAATTTGTTGAATTACTTTTAAAAAAAAACACCACAATCATGTCACAGCAGGCTGTTCATTTTTGACAGGCCATTGACAGCTTAAGCGTCTCCCTCGCTGGCCAACATCTGCAGCTATTCAATTCAATTCAATTTTATTTATAGTATCAAATCATAACAAGAGTTATCTCGAGACACTTTACAGATAGAGTAGGTCTAGACCACACTCTATAATTTACAAAGCCCCAACAATTCCAACAATTACAGTAATTTCCTCAAGAGCAAGCAGTGCGACAGTGGCGAGGAAAAACTCCCTCTTGGGAAGAAACCTCGGACAGACCCAGGCTCTTGGTAGGTGGTGTCTGACGGGCCGGTTGGGGATATGATGAATAGTGGCGATAATAGACAAATTAATAATGGAACAGTGACTTCAAATGGTAGTTGTAGTAGTTCATGTCATATCAGGGCGCTGCAGGGCGTTACAGGATGTACTGTAGCGTGGCCCAGGCGAGCATGGATGGACGTAGCAGGAAGCAGCAGGATTCAGCAGGAAGCTGCAGGGTTCAGCAGGAAGCAGCAGGGTTCAGCAGGAAGCAGCATGACATTGCAGGGCACCGCTGAGCTCGGCAGGGAGTGCAGCAGGACCACGGCGACAGCTGCAACCAGGATCTTGGTGCCAACGTTCTCCAAGGAAATACGCTGGGGGAAAAAACATAAGGACTCCGGGGAGTAAACTCCCCAGAAGCTACGATTAGTAACAAGCATTTCTGGGACGGGATACACACAAATAGTAATAGTAATAGTAATAGAAAGGGAGAGGAGAGAGCAGCTCAGTGTGTCAAAGGAAGGAAGGAAGTCCCCCGGCAGTCTAGAACTATAACAGCGTAACTATAACAGCGTAACTAAGAGAGACAGGACATAAGGAGAGGTAGCCTGTTCGGGCTTTGAACTCTCCCCTGCCGGATCGGGCTTGGCTGGCCTGCCTCCCTCTACTTTTGTTATATATTATTAATCTAACAATTATGAAGAGAAGCAGGTGGGACAGTTAGGTGGACACTGCAACTCCTCACTCCCTAACTATAAGCTTTATCAAATAGAAGAGTTTTAAGTTCATTCTTGAAAGCGATTACAGTTTCTGTCCCCCAAACCCAGATTGGGAGCTGGTTCCATAGGAGAGGAGCCTGATAACTGAAGGCTCTGGCTCCCATTCTACTTTTAGAGACTCTAGGTACCACCAGTAACTCTGCATTCTGGGAGCGCAGTGCTCTAGTGGGACAATAGGGTATTAGGAGCTCTTCTAGATATGATGGTGCTAGACCATTTAGAGCATTGTAGGTCAGGAGAAGGATTTTAAACTCAATCCTGGATTTTACAGGAAGCCAATGCAGAGAAGCTAATACAGGAGAAATATGATCTCTTTTCTTAGTTCTTGTGAGAACACGCGCTGCAGCATTCTGGATCAGCTGGAGAGTCTTAAGGGACTTATTTGAGCAACCTGACAGTAGGGAATTACAATAGTCCAACCTGGAAGTAACAAATGCATGGACTAGTTTTTCAGCATTGTTTTGAGACAGGATATTCCCAATTTTGGCAATGTTATGAAGATGAAAAAAGGCTGTTCTTGGGGTTTGTTTTAGATGGGCGTTAAAGGATATATCCTGATCAAAAATAACCCCTAGATTTCTGACAGTAGTGCTGGAGGCCAGGGCAATACTATCCAGAGTAGCTATGTCTTTAGATAATGAGGTTCGGAGGTGTTTAGGGCCCAGCACAATAACTTCAGTTTTGTTAGAGTTTAAGAAAATTATAGGTCATCCAGGATTTTAATGCATGCTTGAAGTTTAGCTAGCTGACTAGTTTCGTCTGGTTTGATTGACAAGTATAATTGGGTGTCATCCGCATAACAGTGAAAGTTAATTGAGTGTTTCCTAATAATATTACCAAGAGGAAGCATATATAAGGAGAATAGAATTGGTCCAAGCACTGAGCCTTGTGGAACGCCATGGCTAACTTTAGCGTACTTGGAGGATTTATCATTAACATTAACAAATTGAGATTGATTAGAGAAATAGGTCTTAAACCAGCTTAGAGCAATTCCTTTAATGCCAACTAAGTGTTCCAATCTCTGCAACAGGATTGTATGGTCAATAGTGTCAAATGCAGCACTAAGATCTAGTAAAACATACATACATACATTGATCTCTCATCAGCACAGTAGACAATGTAACTCCACATGGCCCGGAGCAGTGTGGTCCTCTTTATAGGAGCTGCAGTCATAGACTTTCCATTGCCAGAAGGAAAACAACTCCCTGACTGGATTTCAAAATAGAGAACAAGGTGTAACTTGTACTATCACACAAGTTCTAACAGCTTTTTAAAAAAACACTCACACATAACTACAATAAACTTCACCAGGGAACAAGTCTGACTAATCCAATCTCCAAAATATTGCCTCTAGTACATTCTCCCATTCACGTTCCCTCTTTATCAACATAATACATTTTTAAAATGAATTTGGTTGGATATTTAATTACTCAAAGAACATAAAATATGCCTTGTAGCAAAGATTCTCTATTACAAAAGATAACGCATTACAAGCTGCGCCAATGTTATGAAACGGTACACACTTCCTGTCTCCTTAATGGGCATGGCCTTGTTTGAAAATGTAATGAATGTTGTGTAGATGGATGAAAAGTTATATATGCATACTTCATTAATATTATATTTTGATAACTTTACATAGTTACACAGCTAAAAGCCATGTTTAGCATTACAAAAGTTTTGTTACGAACGTTAGTTGACTCTAGCCTCTCAGTGTTGTCAGATCTCACGAGAGTTTGTGGCTGAGACAGGAACAGATTTCAAACAAAGCTAATTTTCTCCGTCTGTCTGACAAAATGTCATTGTATTGTCAAAATGTTCCAGAAATATGTAGCTTGTGAAAAATGGGTCCATTATTTACTTTGGTGACTATGGGGCAAATTAATAGGTCATAATCGGTGTTCATGTCCACTTCTCCAATTGGAACCAATACATTCAGGACCAGCCACCAGTCTTCTGGCAGACCTGCGTGACACAGATAAAAGAAATTACTCGGAGTTAAGGTTTCTCGGTTCTAAACCGTCTCTGCTTGTAGTTATTGGACCATGACAATACATACAGTTATCATATAGCCTATTAAAATATAGCACATAAAGCTAGCTTTGATGGGAGAAAACAAGAATCTACACCTAAGCTAGCAGCTCTCTGAGGCTGTCAGCTAAATGCTAAAATCATGGACTGTATATACAACTAGATGCAAACACACACATTAATGCTAACATATGCTAATGTTTACCATGCCAACCATCTTAGTTTAGCGTGTTAGCATGCTAACATTTGCTATTAAGTACAAAACAAAGTAGGCCTACATCTGAGGCTAGGGAGAATGCCATTTAATCATAAGTAAGTATTTAATAACTTTTTTGTTTTTTTACCTTAAGATGGAGCCAGATGAAAAAATAAGGGATCAAATAAGGGAAATGTTACAATTCATCCTGAGAATGTTAATTAACAAGGGTGTCTTATTTCTCTTAGCAAACATGAATGTCAGACCGTTGGCTGTAGGGACGCCAATGCTGGCTAGCACCATGCTAGATGTTTTATAAATCAGACAAAACAACCTGATCGCACAGAATTCCGTGAAATGAACACGGAACTTTAACTCAAAATCTGTGGCTGTTTCACGGAATTGCAAAACATTCCGTGATGGGCCCACGGAAGAATTCCGTGAAATGAACACGGCCGCTTAACTTAAAAGGTTGTGGGCGGGCTTACCTTTCGATGACATGATAGGTTTTTATTTAAAAACGTAATGTGATATTCTCTAAAAAGTCTTAATTCCTTCAATACTACCTATTTCGATGACATGCGGGACAACAACGGGACGGTTGGGTTTAGGAAAAGAAGAACGGGACGGTTACGGTTAGGTTTAAGAAACAATGTGACACGCGGGACACGATCCCCGGTCTCCTGGGGGAAAGTCCTGTGTTTGGCCCATCCACCACCCCAACCAACCTCCCGATGCAGATTTTCAGCCTTACATATTACTCGCTACCGTAGTTGCTCCTAATGCTACGTCATCTTCTCATTGACTTTATATTGGCATTATTTTCCGTGGTGGCCACACAGAATTACAACAGTTAACAGTTCATGATCATTTCACGGAATTCTGTGAGACCAGGCTGGACAAAAACTTGGAGCTTAAAACCTATGTGGAGAAAATGTGCAAGTAGTTTTGCGTGCTTTGACTTATACCAAATTGCCAGTCAGAGCCTCAAAACTGCTAAATTTTTTAATTCCCGTATTAGTATAAATTTAGGTGAAACTAAAACCACAGTTACAATAAAGCAAATAAAGTATTTTGGACAATGTATTAAAAAAAGATATAAACAGGCTATGAATAGGAAAAAAAATAGGTTCAGCCCACAATGAACTGAAATTAGTTTTTTTCTTCTTTTGGTCATCAGTTATTGACAATGATCAGTTGTGGTAGTTAGTCCTACTGAACTGTGTGCTGTCGATCTCAATTGTAATTAACGGGGAGGATTCATTTAAATATAAATCCTAACTTTTTATTTGGGGGGAAACCACCCAAATTATACACATTTACTCCCAAATCAAATTAAAAAAGAAGGTTGATTGGGTGGAAAATGGCCCAATCTTGCAACTCTGTTTACAACTGAAAATACCACTAATTGCCAAACAGTCAATTTACTGTAATATAATTAAATGTAATGGTATAGGCTATTGATGAAATGTTTATACTATGGGCGTTTATGAAAAGGATATGATCTGCTGAGGCTAATATTCACAACCATGCATGTCTCTTTTGTAGTCTATTGCTTTTAAAATTAAATCCTTTATGTCTCCTTTTACTGGTGTTTAACTTCCATATAAATAAATAATAGAAACTTACAAAAGATAATGTTTTCAGAACTAAATCCCAGATGTCTAGAAGACTCTGAATTAAAAGTAAAAAGGCACTCTCTGCTACTTCTCTTCTCAATTTTCAAAAAGTGGGAGAGATTAAATCAAATCTTCTCCGTGATATATCAAAGACTAAAAGCAACACTTGAGCGGGGAAAACTGCGCTAATACACAAAAGTAAAGTGAATCTCCAGGTACTGAATTATTCCTGTAGATTAGATTTTTTGATATTACGAGGCAATTTTCTCTCACTTGGAGTCCCAACATCCGTGCCCCCTCACACAAACGCACACACACGCCAACTGTACACTGACACACACACACACACACACACACACACACACACACACACGATGAAGCACTTCCATCACACTTTGAGTCCTTTGCAGGTTGTGTGTCGCTTTAGAACGGCCTTCCCCTACTCTACCATTGACATGTCTACCACTGTCACACCTGAGACCACGTTAGGTGATTTTTTTCCCTTCTTTGCTTCTACTGATAGACACACTACTACCAAATTGCCTGTGTATAAAGAAGTACTGGTTAAACTTTGCATGAACTGCAATGATCAAACTGCATGAATGTCATGTCTACTCTGCCTTTTTTCTGCATGGCGGAGTCTTTGTGAGAGAGAGCAAATCTATTTCCATTAAAATAATTACATATAGATATTTTGGGAGGCAATAAAATCATACTGAATAAAACCCCTGTAAGCATGCATGTTCTGTATAGAAGAAGATTTGGAAGATTGGCAGACAAATCTTAGGTGTTTGGTGACTAAACACGTTTTAAATAATGCACTTTTTACATAAAACTTTGCTTGTGGATATACAGCGTACAGAAATGTGGCTTACTCATCTGGGTCCATTTAGTTGTTTTGATAACTGGCAAAACGTAATGTAGACAACATTATGCTACATACCTGTATGTCAATAAAAGTACAAAGGACTTGGCAGCATAATATTTCAGGTCTGGCTTCAATAGTGTTGGCTCCTTGGTAGCATTACCACATTGTACTACATTCAGCCATCATACAGGGACAGATCCATTCCAAAAGACCCCTCAGTAGACCAGAATGCAATAGAAACAAGCCATGCAAGTACAAACACTTTTGTTTGCAGACAAATGAGTCCTGGTGCAATCAGTGCAGCGTCTTTGTTTATTAGCTCATGCATAACAGCTTGCAATCCTGTCTGCCACAGTGTGTTTTGAATCATGCTAGCAGCTTGGCTCTAGGGATGTCAATGTCAGTTGTTTGGTCGGTCCTTTGTCATTTGGTCCAGACTGGAATATCTCAACAACTATTTTTTTTTATAATCTCTGATATATATAATATATATATATATAATATATATATATATATATATATATATATATATATATATATATATATATATATATATATATATATATATATATATATATATATATATAATATATATATATATATATATATATATATATATATATATATATATATATATATATATATATATATATATATATATATATATATATATATATATATATATATATATATATATATATATATATACTGTATATTCACATACAAATGCTTGTGGTGTTGTGTTCAATTATTAAAAACATGTTACAATTAAAAAAAGAAAACGTGGATTCCTACTCAGTATCCTGACATGACTGCAATCCTTCACCTCAGCTAAAAGTTAAGTAAAGCTGCTGTACATAACTGGCTATTGAAATTAATGGTGCAGAAAAATGGCATGTCACTTTACATGGAAAAGGTTTTCTGTACATTCTCAGATGCATTTATTTTTATGGTGGATTTTATCCTGTAAATCTAGTGTTTTCTTATTGAGTTAAAACAGCACTACTGTTACTTCTCTATGTTGAAGGATTTTTCTGTTCACTTCACAGCTGAGCCTGTTGCAGGTTTAAGTAAATATCCGCCATTATATGGATTGTATTGTTTGCTGCTGTAATATGATTTCCATGTTAGCTTTACATTTAACTTTAGAAAATGTATTACATCATTCTATACTTCACGTTAGCTGCGGTGCACGTATATGTATCCCCGGCAGCTCCCCCCTAAATTAAACAGGTTCCACGTCCGTGTGTGGCGGGTATAGCATTTAGCTCAAAGCACCATTGGGTCTAAGCTGCTATATGACTGTAGACTCCTGTTTCATAGTTTGCCTCGTGGGCGCTAACGTGCTAAATGTTGAAATCCTCACTTAAAAACAACAACTCTGCTTTTGTTTTAGTGACGTTCTTTTCACTTTGATAATGCACCACGCTGATATCCATTTGTCTCATTGGTTGCCTTTAAGAGGATGTTGATTGACTTGGAGGCAGCCACATCTGGCTGCAGATGTTTTGCCTGGTGTGTTTAGGATTGTGGTTGACTTTGAGGGATTTGCTGTTTCAGTTGTTTTATATTTTTATTTTGTATGTACTGTATGTGTGGTTGTACTGCTGCCTGTCTTGGCCAGGACACTCTTGAAAGTCTCTGCCTGGTTAAATAAAAGTAAAATAAAATTAAAAAAAACGTAATCACAACATGTGACGATCATGTTTCCCTGGAGGTTCTAACTTGTGTCTTCCATACTATAGGCTTGAAAGATAAGACCAGGGAAGCAGATTTTGCCACTTTCCATAGATAATTAAAAGCCAGTGTTGAATGTGCTGCTTGTCACCTTTAGAAAAGTGAGATTTACACGAGGACCAGACTGCTGAAATACGAGTAAAAGCTGAATCCCAGCCGTATGCGGAAAACAAAGCTTTTTCTGTGATATTGCTCACTTGTACTGACTCAATCCCACCAGTGAATAATGAATAATGATTGGGCAGTTCAAATCCCCAGGCCATGCGGCCCTTCTGCAATAATGATATTAATGGGCAAGCTGGGAGATGCAAGAGTAAAATCTTAAATCAATATTCTTTTTCATTGCCTATCACGTGCCCATGCCCATGTGTCCCTATCTACGTGTGTGTAAGCACATGCATTCTGAAACGTGTCCTCACTGCCTTCATGTCTAGCCGTTATCTACATTTCCATCCCTGCGCCTCATCAGCAGCACGTCTATCCGTCAAGCTGGAAAAAGAGCATGACGTAAGGGCCATTTTCATAATCATGTCCCACCCCCATGCTACCACCTTCCCACTACATATGTGCCTTCAGGGTGTGAAAAAATACCTTCCCACCTCCCACACGGACACACACGCGCCTGCTGTCTCATTCAAACTGCGAGCATCAATTTTTGCGTGGCGGCTGACTATAAAGGCCCATCCTGCGACCAGCAGTGGCCCATCCTTCAACAATTACAGATAACAAGATGAACATTGGGAATGAAAAGTCATCAGGGTTTCCTATCAGCCAAGCGCGACTGACCGTATCGGCCTCTTCATCTTTGTGTTAACCTTGGCTTTGTGCGTGCCCTAGCCCGCCATGCCTTTATTGGCATTAAAATCAAGGTGGTGGAGGGTGGGCAGTGGGCAACATCCCACACTTCACCTCCCTACCCCCTCCCACCCCCCCCTCCCACCACACACACACACACACACACACACACACACACACACACACACACACACACACACACACACACACACTTGTGTTGTGTTGTGTACTTGTGCTTGTCATTTTCCCAGCAACCCCCACTCTCTCTCATTTTGTCCCCAGCTCCATCTGCTGGGGTTGAAAGGGTTGTAATTTCCGATCCAATCGGCGCTCTTTGGCTCGTAACATGGCAGCATACTGTAGCCATAAAGAGCAGGGATGTGATGTTTGTGTGGGCTGGGTGTTAAATGCTACCTGTCCCTGTTAAGCCTGTCTGGCCATGCAGATAGCCTCCACTCACAGGCATTAGGCACAACTGGAATAGTTCTCATCTGTTGCAGGGAGCATGGCTGCATCTGATAAGGTGTTGATAGAGGGCATTAACTTGATGGCTTCTGCAGCCCGATATACCAACAGACCGTGGGCAAGGGTAGGCTCAGGGACAAACCGAGAGTCACAGACAGTAGTCACACGTCAATTCACATATCAGTCATCCATTTGCAAAACAAATGCATTTAATTGATTTACTTGCAGATCTGGATCGGATTTTAAAAGGACACTCTGTCAGTCTGGACTTTGTTCTGTAAGGTGTGATTAAAGTTGACATGCATGCTAAATCAGAATGATATTGTTTGTTGGCTCCGGATAAAAGAAAAGTAGAGCACAAAGCAGAGCAGTATGTCTGACATCGCCACAACTTGGCAAAGACTTGAGGGCTGACTGACTTATCTTGCAATTATGGATCACAAATTCACAAACTTCCTCAGTCAATGCTGTAACATGCCATTTTGTGATGTGAAAGTAATGTTTGATTCGCTCAGGGACAAAGCACCAATTTCTAGTAATACGTCCAGACTCAAGTTCAAATTAAACCCCAAATTTATACCCACAGCTACCATTCCCACTGACTGCACAGGTGACAGTATGTCCGCCCATGCAGACACCCAGCTGTTTGCATTCGTGACTGTTTTGGAGAATATCTTTAGTCGCCCATCAGCTGTCGAAATCTGGAAACACCATATATGGACAATGGCTAATTATCTTCTATTTCCTTACCTTGTCAGTCAGTAGTTGTTCCCATTTACATATTTTTCTGTTCCTGTTGTCAACAATAGAACAAGGAAACAAACAAATATACTACCAGTTTACCTCCAGGTAGCCTTAAATGTCTCAGTGCAGTAATTCCTGCAGTGAGACATTGATCAGCTCCCTAGTTTGATGATCGAAAAGTCATCTGGGCAAAATGAAACATAAATACAGAATCTGGAGTAATGAGTTCTGGGGAAAATGGATATATGTACAGTAGGTTTATAATAAGGTGCGTTGCTTATTAAAAATTGTATTAAAAGTCATCATTCCAAATCATGACTCAGTTGTCCAGACTGTCGAGGCACCGGATTGAGCTCAGAGTGGCCTGATGTGCAGAGAATCCCTCACCCAAACTTAAAAACAGTTTAATGACATTTGTATGGTCTCATCGGTTATATTGATATTTAAAATGAAAAACAAAGTTAGAGAGAACCGAAAGTTGTCTTAAGTCGGTCAGCCTGCTTTATGTTAATATGATCTCTGCCTGCCATGGCTGAGCAGTTTGGAGAGAAAAAATGGACAGTGCAGGTGAAAGAGAGAAGAAGAGAAAAAAAAGAGGGGGAGCTGATATGGAGCGCATTAGAGAAAAGCCTTGGCGAGCAAGGGAAGTGGTTAGTGTTAAAAAAATGTATACGGTAGCAGGGCCAACCTCATAACCACACTATGGGCCCTATCTTGCACTCAGCGCAATTGCCTTTGTACACCGACGCATGTATCATTCCTATTTTGCACTCGACTTTTCCCTCCACAGACGCACGTCGGTAAATTAGGGAATGTATTTGCGCTCCCGGGGGCGGTTCAGCGAAAAGAGGAGGTGTGTTCCAGCGCAAACGTTCCCTGGTGCTATTTTGCAGTTTCAGAAAACAATTCCGCCACTGACCAGGAAAAACCTGGTCTAAAGTCAGTGGCGCTAGTCTAAAGTCAGTGTTGCTAGTCTAAAGTCAGTAGCGTGTTATTCAGATGCTATTTTAGGGGCGCATGCTTGGCCATAATGTAGCGTGTGCACAACGCGCATACACTTCTCTCATCTACATGGACGCAGCAGTTCCCATTTTTGCAAACCATACATAATTACAAGGAAAATAATAATTACAAGGAAATAATACTAAGAGTAATGTCACTGGCATAAACAGCAAACCGAATGGTTGCAGTATATGTGATTGTGAATGTGTTGAAAATACCTGCTTAGTGTGAATCAAAGGCCAAATGTGAATATTTTCTAATTTCTTCTCTCTCTGTGACAGTAAATGGAATATCTTTGAGTTGTGGACAAAACAAGACATTTGTGGATGTCATCTTGGGATTTTGGAAAAACACTGATAGTCATTTTTCACAATTTTTTGACATTTTATAGACCAAACAACTTTAACGAGGAAATAATCAACAGATCAATAATTAAAATAATCACTAGTTGCAGCCCTACTCCAGATGTACACATGTTGATGAAATCGGAAGTTACAGTTTGAATGGGGTCAGCCCTATGTTCCCACATTTCTAAGAATTTTCTTAAAATTAGTCCCTGTCATTTTTTCACTGAAAATTAGGCCCTATGTTCCCACATCCCTATGTTCCCACATTTCTAAGATAAAATTAGGCCCTATGTTAGGGTTAGGGTTAAGGTTAAATTCCATATATAGTCAATTGCTACTGGATAATAGGTTGGGTGTAATTGGCTACCAAATTGGGAGAAAGGGGGATAAAATCTGATACAAATTTATGAAAAAGGAAATGTGGGAACATAGGGCAGTGTGGAGCTGTAATCGGGCCAGAGCCCGACAGAGTTCGGCCCGAGCCCAACCCGTACATTTTGATTGACAGCTTTTTAAAAGCCCGAACCCGTTTACAGCCTGACTGTAAAGGCCGTCTATCAGCATCATTAGAGTGTCGGACACGCGCTTCACACCGCGAGCGGGAACACGCACCACTCGGCGGAAAAGGGAGAGAAAGAAAAAAGAGACTGCGCCGCACGCACACAGCTTTGTCTTTCGTAAAAAATGAATCATTTATACATTTTTTAACATAATTTATTCATGATTAACGGAGGCTATCGGCCACTTGGAAGTTGGAACATAGACATTAATTAAGTCCTCCAGAGACCAGCCTCCATTTCACCTCCTCAGGATCCATTTTCACGCTAATCGAAACACATCACCTAACCGCTCATATACCATGCAGCCCGAAGCGCAAGCCCGAGCCCGGCCCAAGCCCGTGAAAAATAATAGAAATTAAGCCCGAACCCGTCGGGTCCCGTCGGGTTCGGGCAAAGATCTTCAGCTCTAGGGCTGTGGGAACATAGGCACGTTCACGTTTGAACATGTTGACTTTAACCCAAAAGATGAATACGCAGAAACTGTCGGCAGTTTTCTAGACAGCGCACTAGGTGTTGTTAGACTCATATCATATGCCATATCTAAGAATAGCTTTAACCTGTCTGGATGAAGCCAACTGTGTAAAATGGGATGGTTCAAGGGACTTATTTGTCGGTCTCTGAACCACCTTGTGTGGTGCAGGGCTCTGTCCTTTCAACAGACACTACTAACTCTGTGAATTTGGTTTTATTCCTTGCTGCGAAATATATAAACTAAGACAACTTTGGGCTCAACAAACATTTATTTCTCCACTCTTCATCAGAATGTCCATCTGAAAAAACAGACAGACGAAGAGAGAGGATAGAGACAATATGGGGATAGAGAAATAGTGAGAATGATAAAACCAATGCCATAAAGCCCTGAAGAAGGTGTGAGCGTGGACAGTACCGAGAAAAAATACGAATATAAAGACAAGCAAAGGGAGAAAAAGAAATCCACAAAAGGGCGTGAAAAATGCTCTTTTCGGTGTCGAGGCCATTTGGAAATCTGATAAGCACATATCCTCCAAAGCACTGCTGCCTCCACTGCCATCTCTCTCAACTTAAGGGAGAACATGGCGCGCAGTGTTTATCAGCCCATTGCCGTCATTAGGAATCACACAGATTAGCCTTGACATTCTCGCAGATGAGAGGGGTAACAAAGGGAGCGGGCTATTAGCATGCTAATGCACATCAAAGGAGTTCAGAGTGGTTCTTTCATCCAGGCTTAAGCTCTCTATTTGGCTGAAAAGCGCACAGATAATACATTTCTGACTCACCTGTGAGCATGTCTGTGTGCATATGTGCATGGATCTTTGCTTGTGTGTGAATTTTCAGTGTGTGTGTGTCTCTGTGATCACATGCTTAGTTGGTTTCACAGTGCCGGGCTACATTTGAGCTACTAAGCAGTGGCAGGGACAATGCTATAAAGACCAAAATACAAAAATGTTCAACTGTTCCCCACCAGCTACTTGCAATGGTCATTAGACAGGCAAGCCTTCCATTATTTGCCTGTTACTGCAGCTTGTTAGTCTGCCTTTCTTTCTCTCACAAGATGGCAGTGTACCACCTTGGTTTCTTTGCTCCAGAGGGAGAGAACCCGGTTCCTGTACACGTTCAACTCTCTTTCTTTGGACTTTGAAGTGAAAGAGGGATCAGTTAAAGCATACAAAAGCTGACAGTAGCATCTTTCAATCCTAATAATGTGCTGCAAATAGTTGTGCGTGGTCTTACTGATTGGACAACTTGTGCTGAATGAGAAACAATAGCAAGTTGGTAAGTGTGTGTGTGCGTGTTTGTGAGTATACTGGAACAGTGTGGATCTCATTGAGTGCATGCATGTGTCCCTGTGTGCATGCACAGACACGGACATAGCATTTACGCGGGTGCACATGTGCTTCAATTGTGTTTTGAGTGATACACAAGCACCATTGTCTCATGTTACTTTGCATTGATAATTTCCGCTTCATCCTTTGTTCATGCAGCTGCATCGTTTGTTAAAAATGAGGACAACACGCCTCAAATCCCTGGCTACCCTCATATGGCTGTTAAAAAGAAGAAAAAAAGAGGATGGCATATTAAAAAAATCCCCAATATGCAATGCTTTAAGCATGAGTCTAATCCTCAGCCTATTTCTCATTTTCTAGGATAAATGGGCATTAAAAGCCTTTAGTCAAATGAGTCCATTATTTAGTCCTCTTAACGACAATCCTGGCCTTTGAACATCGTCTTCAGCAGCTCTCCATGGAGAGCATGTGATCCATATTGTTTCTGAATGACGTTGGTATACAATGGGTTGGCAAGTGTCCGGATATACATCAAGCCAGGGAGATAAGGCAGTCTCTTGAGGAAGATCAAATAGGAGAGTCTGGAAGAGCCAGAAGCTTCACACAGATAGCTAAACGGTAGCTGGTCGTAAGAAGATGCGTACGATATCTGCCGCTTATAATGATGCCTCTGTGTCTGTGTACCAACTCTGGAACAAAGCTCCACACAAATAATGAGGTGTGTTTTCTACTTTGAATATGGCACTTATTTTTTATGTTTGATCCTTACTATACTGCTATACAAACAGAATGTGTCAGAAAACTGCAGCAGTCACTTCAACACAAGGGGAAAGTAATGTGAAATTAAAAGCAACACACTACAACTGTTAGGATTAGCCTATGCATGATAGGAACAGAAGCCCACTCTGCCAGTTAGAGGGAACAGTTTGAGATTTAGAAATTTGTTGCAGAGTAGAATAACATTGGTTACACTCTGATGAACTGAAATTAAAATTCATTTTTGTGAAGAAATAAATGTATTCTTGTTGGTTGTTTTGACTTGTGTATTTAATTGGTCAAAATTGTGACTACCAAAAACAAGATATGTGAGTTTTATTTATTGGTTTCAGCAGCAATAGAGCCCCTTAATTAATGTTCATACTGTGAATATTTGGTAATGACAAGGCAATTTGGTTGGTGCAGATGCTGTGGGGGGGGATTTCCTTGTGACTCCATTATTTTACTGTGTCGTGATTTGAATCATGGAGTAATAGAGTGCTGAGGTTACAGGGCTTCCTGTTGCTGTGAAGTTTGACAGTCTGGTAACCTCACAATAACTGGACACAAGACAGAGGGACAGCTAACATTAGCTAGACCACCTCCTATCCCGTGTGTAGTGTGGGACCATGGATGTATTATAAGACCTGGATACAGCATTTGAGGAGGAGCCCCGTTTAATTCATATAAGAGTCCACCAAAAAAATTTTACTATATATGGCCCACCGAATACCTATGCGCAGAAGCGTTTCTCCCGCTGCCCCCACCCACAAGTTTGCTTTTCTCAGCTTAAGGGGAGGTTTTTCAAACATGAAAAGTCCATAGAATCAAATTTCAGAATAGAAAGAGTCACAACCGACCTTGTTTTTCTAGTTCGAGGTGTCCTGGCAGCAGTTTTACAGGTGTCTCTTTTACAATGGTGGCCTGGTTGTGGCTAGAAGGGATACAGCTACGACAGGAAGTTACGCAAAATCTCGCAAAATCTAATATAAAATAATATAATTTTTATATTTTCCCCCAGGAAATATGTGTTCGTTCCTCCGGAGTGTTTTAATCCAAACTACGATCTTTTTCCTAAACTAAAAAAAAAAAAAGTTGTTTTGGTGTCGTCGCCACCTTTTCTCGGCTTAACGCCACAGCTGTATCCGATTTAGCCACAACCGAAAATCCTTTCTCAAGATTCAAGATTCAGGATTTACTTTATTGTCCCACATCATGGGAAATTTGTCTTGGGCACTTAATCCATGCTGCAGCCATAGTAAAAACAAATGAACACAGACAGCATGTACAAACAACAGATACGGTAGTCTACAATACCATACAACAGACCATACTATATGTATATATGTATAAAACCCAACATGGTGTCATGCAATGCATTAGCTAAACATTACTCAAAATAAATAAATAAAATACATTAAAAAAAGAGAGATCACAAGTACAACAATTACAAATCTCCATCGTCATGTAGGCCTGTTCTGCCTTTTACTTGCAGCTATTTAGGAGCTTAATAGACTTTTTGAAACGGTTAAATCTGCAGCAAGGAACTCTAAACCTCCTAGCGGATGGCAGCAGCTCATATTCTGCGTACAGAACGTGAAACGTGTCGCTAACAATTCTATTTGGTTGTCGCAAAGAAGCCTGTTCATAAATACTTTGCATGGATAAGTGCTCTTTACCACCAATGATCTTCCAGGCAGTATGAATCAATCATAACAGTTTAGTTTTCAACTGCACAGGGAGGTTGCCAAACCAAGCTGTAATACCGTACCTGACCAGGCTCTCCAGGACTGCTTGATCAAATATCATGGAAAAATTGGCAGAAAGGCAGAGCGCTGTTCCTTAGGGGTTGTGGGGGACCAAGAACACACAGAGATTGAGGGAGCTGACAATGACTCAGCAGGTTTTGAAATGAACGCTAAGTAGGAATCGATGCTAACATTATGCTTGCTAACATTATCTAGCTAGGCTACTAGCTTCCAATTTCTGAGTAGAATATAAACTTACCAGCACGACAGGTTCTCACAAATGTTAAATATTGAGAGGAGACAAACATGTTATTGTGAACATAACCATTGCTGTGGACTTTTTTGCGTAGACATCTTGCGTTTATGTTTGTAGGCTATGAAAGGTTATGACCTGCTCCAGTAAGTAGCGTACCAAGCTACATCCTGAAGCTGACCCTGTTTACTCAAATATATCCGAAATTGTTTTGTAAAAATGTGAAAATGTGCATAAAAGCTGTAGTATCATTATACTTTATATTTCCTTGCACACAACGTATGAGTAGATTTTTAAGCCTATAAGCCAAGAGACACAGCAAGCTGCAACTTTCCCTTTAAAAGATGCTCCACTGTGGATAAGCAGGTGACCTCCATTAAAGGAACTGAAGCCCTATACAGATAAATATAGAAAGGTGAGAGATAAGGAGGATAAACCTGCAGTATTGTTGAAAAAAAAAGAAACAGAGGATGGAGCAAGAACCCGAGCAGAAGGAAGGATTGTAAAGGAACCGCTTTGTTTTTTGTAGTGTGATATGATCTATCTGCCACATATCTCCAGACGTTGAGACTCTTTATAAGACGAGCTGATCATCTTAACATCTCTTTTTGTCCTGGTCTTTATGGCCTTTTCTTTCTCTCTTACTTCTTTCTGTTTTGCCCAAAAAGCCCAACACCTAACTGCTGGTCAGCTGCCATCAATCTGGAAACCCAAGTACAAAAGTATCGACCTTTCCTTGTCATCCTCTGTAGATAGATGCTGGCTTATTATTTTGGTTCAGCCCCCAAATATCAAAACACGTAGTCCAGGGACTCTTGGCTCTATTGATTAACCATTAAAAGGCTGGCTAGCCTTTGGCTGTGTGTCCTCTAGAGTGTAAAGAGGCAAAACACACACAGAGGTGTTGATGGTGAAAGCGGTTTCCACCCTGCATTCGCTGTGGCACTTGACCTTTCAACTGGACTGGGTTTAGCGCTCCATGTGCTGAAGGAGCTCTTGAGGAGCGTCGTCTGCTCCCTGGAAGTACTTAGAGTGTCCTCAATATTTACAGCGGCTCTTTTCATCAGTGCTCAAGTGCCTGTAGTTACAAGCCAATATGACAATGCAGCAAAAGTCACCCAGTAAAGTAGCATTTGTATTGTGTCACCTCAGATAAATATATTTTTATATTAATTATTTGTTGGACTCATGCAGCACTAAATCAAGGTTTATTGCAGTTTAAATCAATCAAACATATGGATTCCTATAATCTTTCAGGACTAAAAACTATAGCAATCCTGTATCTTACAATAGTAAGTGAATAATCCTAAAAGTTTAATAATCTTTCTATAAAATGCACAGTGAAAGTCTCTGTCTTCATGTCAAAATGTTTACATTGATACCCGCATTTAAAAGATAAGGCTCTTTAAAACTATATTTGCCAATTGTTTGACATTGATAAATGGTTTGACCAGTAATGGTTAGTATTGCTTAAATTAAAACGCCCCAGAGGAAAAACAAACCAATCCGCATCTTGCTACTACCTAAAATGCCAATCGTAAAAATGCAGTTATGTTAAAGGTGCCGTAGGTAGGATTGGGAAGATCCAGGACTTAGCCAAAAAAATTTGAACATCGACAACTTCTCAGTCCCTCCCCCCCTTTCTGCTAAAGCCCAAAACGGTCTCCTAAGCCCCTCCCCCCACAATGGAGAATGAATGTGTGTATGAGCAGTAATTGACACGCAGTTAGACACCCTCCCTGGCCCTGATTGGTGCATCTGAACAGGGAGCTGTGGATTTTTACAAGGCTGTAGGTGGTGCCAGAGGAGCCAGATTACCTGCTTCATGTAGTTCTACTGGAACATAGGGTCAGCTTCAGCAAATATGACAGAAAGTTAGTTTGATAAGTCTTACCTACTGCACCTTTAAGTCTACACCATGAATACACTCTGGAATTATGACAAAATTTCCTTCTTAACCCTGTATAAAGGCTATGCTTAGCTTTATGTTAAGCGTTTTGGATTCAGTGACATTATGTTGATACTAGGCTTTGTACAATAATCTATTATAAATATATAGTTCTGACATTTTTAACAGTAACATAACATTTAGGTTTTTCCAGTGGTGTGATAAACTATATTTGGTGAGATTTTGGAGATATTTTAAGGTTCTTTTGGATAGGTATTGTGACACCCTATCTGTTGGAGATGCTACTCTTGGAGTATGTGCCAGTTACTTCTGTCCATCTGCCTAATATTTGGTAAACCCATCATAGACAAGTTGAGGAAGAGACAATGTGAATTCCAGTCTGATAGCTCATAGTAGGACTGGCTTACTGTAACTGGAACATGAAAAAAATAAAAAATCCCAGAGTATTAACTTTACACAACCACAGCCGTGCATCAGTTTTGTAGGTTTTAAATGTACAAACATTAGTGTGAAAATGTAGTTGAAAATGCACAAAATAATAAATGATCTGTCAGAGATAAACACAGAAAGTACTGTGCAGTAGGATACTAAACATAATATTTTTCAGAAAGTTGCATAAAAAGTACAACAGAAATGACAACCATGGATTTTTGGAATTGGAAATTAGAATTGGAAATTGATTTATTTGAAATAGGGACAATGCACAAATAAACATTAAACTTGTTAAACAAGAGAATATGTCTTGGGCCAGGTTATAGCAACAATTGCTAATTTCCACCTGTAGTCCCTGGGCAGGTATGACAAATTTAAAACACACAAAAACAATTTACAATTTTAAATAGAAATATCACAAAACTATATATAAATGACATGATGTGCATATTAATTAAGAACAGTTTAGTAAAAACAGGGGCGCCATCAGCCCACTCACTCTCTCTTTCTCTCCCCTCCCATCACACACACTGAAAAAATTCAGCAGCAGCTTATTTGATAGGACTTTAAATAGCAACAGAGGAAAAAGTGAAATAAATGTATTCACAGTCATACGTCTGATCAAAGTCTTAAAGGTTATAAACCAAACCGCAGCTTCCAATTTATAACAGCACCTTTATGATACACATAAAAACTCATTTTTTCTTGTCTGGCAAACACTTTGATACTCTCTGGGCCAAAGAAAAACAAATTATGTATGCTATACGCAGACATTTCCTTTGTTATTTTTATTGGCAGACACTGGTTTAGGGGTTGGTCTGTGGTAACAAAAGCTGAAAGCAAGAATACATTGACAAAAATGCAATGTTTATTCTTTTGTGGTCGATGAAGCCTGCCAATTTTCCACAAACACAGTTAATGAGTTAACACGAGAGAAAAAGTAGTTCTGCCTGGGTTGACAGAGACATCACATCGGAGCTTGTCCAAGTTGTTACTCGCTCTTGGTCCAGCCACAGCCAGCTAATGATCATTTTGCACAGCACCTCCAACGGATCGGGCCAGGGGGGAGATTATAGAAGCCATCACAACCCATCTATTCCCTTGTAGCTCCCCTTCAGCCACACTCCTGCCTGCGACTTGGCAGACATGCAAATGATCCTGTCAATATCGTCCTCGCCCCACACCCTACAGCCCCCAACCCTGCAAATAAGTCATGGCCATTTGCCGAAATGGGGGACTTTGACCCAGGCTGGCTGTCACACCACATACTGCTTCTCCTCAGTCACTTTGGAGAGAGCATTGCCATCTCAACTAGGCATGGAAAAGATATATATATAGAGAGAGGGAGCGGGTTAGAGATTTATGTTTTGCTGCATTTATTCATGGGATAATAAGAACCACTTTGGCAGCATTTGGAGGAAACCATTACAAATTCCATGTCCATACAAATGCATATGTAGAGGAAAACAATGGCATTCACATGTCTGTTCCAGTTTAAACTAAGCCAGGATGAAAATCATTATAGATTTTGTAATTGTATGGAATAATCTGTGCCAGTGGAGACTTTAATGCCCACATGTAACTTTTTATATCCTTTACCACTGCTATAATAACCTGTAATCTTGCCAGATAATGTTTTGTTTATTTTTTTTCTGGTCTAAAATTCTACAAAAACTATCAAATACTTACAAAAGCAAAACAAAAAGGCAGAATTACTTTATTTAAAATGATGGTGTTCCAACCTGAAGCCAATATTTTGTTGAAGCAAAGTTGGCAGTGATTTCCAGCTTCTACTCCTCGTGGGTATCAGTATTTGCACCAGCTCTGCACATAAGAATTCTGTGATTTGTCTCCCATCTAAAGATGCAGATGTGCTCAAGCTTACTCAAGTTGGATAAGGAGCACATGTGACGATCTGCCTTTAAGTTATTCTGGAGATTTTCGAAGGGATTTAACTCTGAGTTCTGGCTGGGTGACTCAAGGACTTTTCATATTCCTTGTCAGAAGCCATTCGAGTGTATATCCAGTTGTATGATTAAGGTTACGGTCCTGGACAAGAATTGTTTCCTAAAATTATGATTTTTGGCAGATTTATTTTTTCGAGATATGGCCTTTGATTTCCATTTTTGCTCCCTCTTTGCTTACAGGTCTTCCTGATCTATGACAAGACTCCCTGCCACTACATGACACCAGCTTGATGTGTCTATGTATTTAATGGGTGGCATCCAGTTCACAATGTGAAGGACTGCAGTAGTTGCCATCTAAACTACTCTTTTTTTACCTTATCTGGTTAAAGTTGCTGAGTTTTGGTCAGACCAAACCATCTTTATAAATAATTCCATGTTTAGCTTCTCTAGGAGCACAACTTGTGCTCGTAAAAACAATGTCAGCTGAACCAACTGTTATGATATCAGTCTAGGGGTCCTATCTTGCACCCGGCGCAGTGCAGCGCAAAGCCCCGACGCAAGTGTCTTTGCTAGTTTAAGACCGACGCAGTTGTCAATTTCCCTTCCAGCGCTCATGTTGTTTAAATAGCAAATGCACCTGCGCCCATCTGTGCGCCCATGGGCGTGCTGGTCTTACAGGGAGGTGTGTTCAGGTGCATTCTGGGCGTATTGCTATCTTAAGGCATTGGGAAGAGATCGCACCATTGACCAACAAAAACCTGGTCTAAAGTCAATAACACATTTCATTGTTATTTTAACAGCGACTTAGTAAAATGCTCCTAGGGTCGTGCACAGCGTTGTGCACACTATGCTTGTTACACACACACACACACACACACACACACACACACGCGCAGCAGCACACACACGCAAAATATTACAAATAAAAATATTGCGGTACAAATCCTCCATCATAATAGCAATGCGTCAAGGTCCAAACGCGCCTGGCTTTTAAAGGGAATGGGAGATGACACTCTGATGGGTTTATTGCATGTTACACCCAAAACCCAAAACACACCTCTGATTAATGAAGACACTAAGTACAACCCTTCTGAACCATGCGCCCGACGCACCAACCCTTTTTTCTGCCGTCTAACTAGCAAAAGTGGATTTGGATCCGCCCTAAACACATCTGCACCAGGTGCTTCACCCCGTGTGCTTAGATCGTTAAAATAAGACCCTAGATCTTTTGAGTAGATAGTCGATAGGGCGTGTGCTGCCACGTGACATGAGGGGGAGTGGTTGTGTGACGCTGATAACTCAGCCGATTGCAGGTGTGTGGGAGAGATTCATTCAGGGGATTGTTTCCGGTTGTAGACAATCACCAAAGCGGCAAGCTGACGGCTGCAAACCACACACTTTCTACACAGAGAGAACACTATTATAACATATAATATAACAAAACTTTTGTAAATACACGTTTTAATAACCTGAACTACAACCCACCAAAGAGCGAGCTTGCGGAGAAGTCAACAAGGGACACTGGAAAGCCATCCCAGAGCGGAGGTCGTCGCAGCCCACGAGCCCAGGTTAGCACAGCCTTGTAACAACCTGTCACGCCAACACCTTCATACAGAACAGACTATCTTAAAACAATTGGAGGGGTTGCCATGGAATTTGATACATTCATCACATGCTAACATTTAGCATGTTAACATGCTTTTATCATCTTTTTCAGATGTTTTTTTCTAGAACTGTCAAATGAAAGTTAAAGTACCGTCACACTGATGATTAGTGCCTTTGCAGATAAGTAGTGCCAATATTATAAACACTGAAAATTGAAACACTGAAATTCGGACAATTGTCAATCATCGCTGACAGGTGTGGGCTCCTGTCAGAGATTTTTGGTGAAAAGAAGTGTACCTGCTGTTGAAACTACTTTTTTTTTTTTTCACTCTATTGTGTGCATTTTAAATGGCATAATATAGTCCATAAATGTTTACATACAATCCAGACACTCAAATAAAATAGTGCAAAGTAGTGCACTACTTATGAAATAGGGACACAGCCAAGGTAGTATGAAATGTGTTGGAGGCATTAGTTTAACTGTAATATACAATACATACGTAGCCTCCCAATATTTATAGTTTACAGTTTACAGTTTTTCCATAAGAAGGGGAGAAGCATGGAGGGATTGAGCCGCCATGGGCCAAGTGAAATAAACCTGCTATCTCACCCAATTAGCTGGTAGGCCATTCCAGTCCAGTGCCACCACACTGTAAATGTGACACGGGCTCGACACCAGGACAGTGGAGGGGCCGGCCAATGACTGCTTAGCTTTAAGGGCTGCAGTCTTGGCTTTCAACATACTAAACAGAGTGGGGCTGCTTGAGGGTGTGTGTGTGTGTGTGTGTGTGTGTGTGTGTGTGTGTGTGTGTGTGTGTGTGTGTCTGTGTGTGTGTCTGTGTGTGTGAATGGAGGGGCTGTGGGGGAGTACCTCTGTTTACCAGGCACTCTGCCTTCAGAAACAGCCTTGTCTTCACCTCGGAACAACAGGAGACATGACAGCCATACGGTCCCTCTGCATCTGGCTAATTGTGTGCAACATGTCCGTGGAGTGGCTGCCGCTGCCCCCCCCTTCTTCACGACTGTGCTGACGATGAAAGGAGGAGACGTGGTCTTATGGGCGTAAAGGGCTGATGGTCAGTAATAACAATAACCATTTAGCTGTGGTTTGATTCAGCTAAAATGTGTTATTCTTCTGCTGAGATGTCACATAGCAGCTACAGAAAACTGTGGTGTTGTCCAACATTTTGCACTGAAAAAACCCATGGCTCATTTTCTTTTGACAATTTTCTACATTGTGCAATATATTTGCCCTCTGCCATTTTATTAGATTTTCAAAGTGTAAAATATATGAGCTATATATTGCCCTTAAAAGATTTCCAAAATGGAACAAGACAAGGTAAAAGGTGCAAAATGATGATTCAATGGTGTCTGAAATCTCAATGTACAACTGCACTGCAGAGGAGAGAGAGAGAGAGAGAGAGAGAGAGAGAGAGAGAGAGAGAGAGATAGAGAGAGAGAGAGAGAGTTTAGACACAGCCATTGAAAGACCCAGTGCAGCACATGCTGTGAGGGTTTTCTTAAGAGGCAGTACAACACACTCAAGGTCCTCATCAGGATGAATTGTAATTTGTGACTACACTGTTCTCTTGAGCCAGCGTATCCAACAGTTTTAGTCAATGACAACATATATCAAAACTAATAGCTCGTCTTGTTTTAACCCTCCTGTTGTCCATGAGTCAAATTTGACCCATTTTCAAAGTTTATTTTGACAAAAGAACGACAAAACCTTCGGGGAAAAAGCAACAAATACGTCCAAAAAAAAGCATAGAAAACCCCACGACAAAACAGTCGGGAAAAGTGAGCAAAATGTTGAAAAAAAAAGTTAAAAATTTTGACCCAGAAAAACTAAACGTTGCATGGTCAAGGGGAAGACAACACAAGGGTTAAACAGCCATTTATCAGCGACTGGTGAATCACTTTATGTTGAATGTGTGTTAACTCTGTAGCTCCTCCAGAGATGTCACAGGCCTACTAGTGGTCTTCCTCACCAGTTCCCTTCTTACACTAATGGCCTGTTCGAGGCAGATTTACATACAGACGTTTAAGCCAAAAAATTACTTGTGGCACCATGATTACATACATGCATATGTTGTTTATATTTGCATCTAATTAAGACACATTTGTCGATATTTGTTTCCCCCTTTGACATTAAAGAGTCTTTTCTTCTTTTTCTACTTGTTCAATGTTATTTAAAAAAGTACAAACATTACATACATTCTACTTAGATATTATTGTAGCTGTTTAGCTGTGTAGATGTATTGTGAAGAATACAAAAAATTCATGGTATTTTGAAAATACATTTGTGGACATTCACAATAATATCAGAACACGCCACCATCATTTGTGTGTCTGAAAATACCTTCAGACCCCAGAGGGGTAAGGCCACTGGGGTTCTATGTTGTAAAACAATATAGCTTTATAACACACATCAGAAAGTATTGGGACAATTAATCCTTGTGTTGTCTTCCGGTCGGCCGTGCAACTTTTTGTTTTTCTGGGTCAAAATTTTAAATTCTAAACTTTTTCAACATTTTGGTGATCTTTTTCAACACTTGTATCCAAGCTTTTTTGTCACTTAACACACACATACACATACACACACACGGTTGAAAGAAACCAAAATTTTCTTTTTGAAAATGGGTCGAATTTGACCCGATGACAATGTTCATGAGGGTTAAAAAACATGTTGTCTATGATAATTATCTATGTGTGGAGATACATTTCTGGTGTGCTTAAGTGAAGAGTGAATGAAGAGAGGGAGCGCTGAACAAAGCAGTGAATCAGAATAAAATGATATTTTCGTATTGTTGCGCAATTGCTGTTCTAAAGCACAAATAAACACACACACACACACACACACACACACACACACACACACACACACACACACACACACACACACACACACATCCAGCCTAGTCCATCGACACAAGTCCATTCATCCTGTCTGTTTCTGTGGGTCTGAGGAAGGAAGAGAGAAAAGGTGTGGCCGGCTGAGGCTGCTGGTGGGAAAGTACCAGCGTCAGGTCTAACCTTCACATTAACAATGCAACACACTGATCGAAGTCAATGACCTACTTTCCCTTGCCTAATTCAATCTAGCCCAAATTTACCTTCAGGGTAAGAAAACGGAGTCCCGGAAAGGGGAGGAATCCCTGGGGAGGAAGTGTGACGTCGGTGGAAGATGCTATAAACATCAATAGACAGTGAAGAAAAAAACAACTGTGGCACAGGTATAACCCCCCCCCCAACCAGAACCCTTTAGTGTTGTTTTCATCAAACATTAACAGTGAGGACAAATACCATAGAGGAAAACGTTGCGCTTGGAGAAAAGTGATGATATAAAGCCCCCAAATGCATCTGACAAGGAGTAAATATTGAATTGAAAGATAAACAAGGTGAACAGCCTTTATTATTCATGCCAATGGGGGAGACAAAGAAGGAAACGTGACGGCACGGAAAGCAACGTCCTTTATCCGTTTGGTCGTCTGATACAGCAAGCCCCCTCCCAGACACACTGGAGGCGAGGTCAAGGCAAATCCACACGTCAGCGGGCTTTTACATTGTGTTGCGTTTGTGTTATTTCACTGCTCAACAGCGTCTAGGATGGGCACAATGTTCTTCTGTGTTTCAACAGTATGTCACATTATCAGATGTTCAATTCCCACTGAAATGACAGCTGCACACATGGAGGCCTCTAAAAGATTGGGCCATGGAGCACACTCCATTTCTATTCATGCGGTGCAGCACCTTATTGCTAGCTGCTCTGCATTCAGTGGGTCTATTATCCCTACAGATCCATGCCTGGGATGCAACGCTGGTCTACTTTGATTTCAGTAGTCCTCTCCTTTCAACATCTTTGTAAAGCAGCACAGTAGACACATCTGTCTCTATCTTTCCGTTTGGGCTGCAAGTGGTTGTTTTCCATCTGGGCATATATGTGAAAGCACAAACAGCCAGTGATCCCAGTGCATCAATTTAAAATACGTACATTACTTAATTATGTTTGTGCATTAAGTGATTTATATTGTGCAGACAGTGCAATCACTTGGGGAAAGAACAACAAGCCAACTTAAAGTGGCTATGACAAATATTTTTTACAACAAGAACGTATGAATTGACGATGTAAAACAATGTGAATAGGGGTTGCTCAGAGATATAGGTTTCGAGCTCTCCAGAGCTCATTGTTAGCTGTCCGGTTGGTCTGGTTCACTCTGACCGCTCTTACTGGGGATTTCCACCGAATGCAGACCGGCTCCGCTGCGTGTCGGCGCCATGCTTTGACGTCCGTCAATACCCACCAGGTCCGGATTAGTTGCGTAATGGCTGCGGCCATGACTGACAGCTGAAGTCACGAAGGACCCACGAGATCTCGCAAATTCAAGTAGAATAGAACCACAAAACCAACAACAGTTAGTTTCCATCCAGAGGAGTAGAGGGGAAACAGCTCTGTGCTGCAAAAATAGAAGCTCTGCGTGTCAAAACTCCAAAAAACCCAATGTACAAATACCTGCTCAGCACCAAACAGCAGACAGACACATTACGTGACTAGCTGGTGAACATAGTGGAGCATTTAGCAGCTAAAGAGCTAGATATTTCCCTGAGGTGTTGGTAGAAACCAAAAACAAAGCAAAATATTGGAGAGTGAATATTGGACTTATGTTGGCCAAGTGGCCAGCCACACGAGTAACATAGTGACCACCACTCAAAATAACAAAGGTAATGTGTAAATAATCAATGTTTGCTAACACAGTTCATCGACTGCAACGGTGAGGATATGTATTCACAACTTGTTTCAAGTTGTTTATAACTTTGTTATTGCAGATTTAAAGTAAGTACTCTGAGGTCACTCAGAGTACTTACTTGAGAATGCTATGGTCCAGATAGGGGAAATAGGCTGACCTGTCACCTTAAACCTTAAAGTTGCTGTAGGATTGATATCAGACATTTTTATCTGGGCTGGAAACTGATGACAAAAGTGCTGCCAGAGCTGCAGAAAATCTATGTTGTCGACAAAGCTTTCTGGTCTCATGAGATTTCATAAAAAGAAAAATTCCTTAAAATGTTGTGCAAGAAAATGTTTTTTTATTTTACCATGAAGGGACAAAAACAACTACAAATAGGCAGCAGTCACATATCTGCCAGACTGAAACATCATCAACAGATGTTGAGTATTGCCATGACATTTTGTACATTAATAGCTTCTAGAGGATGATCCTTAATACAGTGATGATCTTTAGACTTTTTCTCTGGCACTACCATCAGGCCAAGATGTTGGATGGAACCAAATACCTCCAAAAGTAATTATTCTAAATGGATGTATGAATGTTTATGCTCACTTGACACCACTGTAAAAATCAGTGTAGGTATGGTGATTTTCATTTGAATAAGTTATGACCCTGAGAAGAAGTGGTGTGAAGTTGGTGGTGACTCTGTTAGGATATAGGTTGGTTTGACAAATAGACTCTAATGTGACACCACACATGAAGTGCTTAGCTTAACAAATGCAACCTAGTAAAGCACCGTAAAGCTGTGTTCATCCATCCAATGACCAAAGATAACAAACCATGTTTAAAAAGTAGGTTTGTCTGTGGAGTCCTCCCTTCAGAAGTTTGTTCAGGCCTAGCAGTGTAGACCCCAACCCATAAGCCTCCTGCAGACACACCTGTAGAGGAGCGTATAAAGACCCTGGACTGAACTGAGTCAAACATCAAGCTTCGAGGAGTCTCTCCACAGCAGCTCTCCAGAGAAGCTCCACAGCTTCCAGACCGACCCCTGAAGATGACTCCCTCTGCCAACCTGCTGCTGCTGCTGCTGCTGCTGCTGCTCGGCCTCTCTCAGGCACTTCCTCTCCAGGAGCAAGGAGGCAAAGATGAAGAAAAAGCTCCAGACACCGTCGACATCACCACTAACGGCAACGATGAGATCCTGCTTGAAGGAGACCCGCTGGCTCCCAGAACCAGAAAACCCATTATGTGCTGGTTCCCAGAACCGCCTGTGGAGGAAAGCCTCCAACAGCTTGGTGAGGATCCTCTTCACCATGAGTGGTGAGTTCATCGGCTCAGATATCAACAACTCCATGCAGGCCTTCCACAGCTAAACCTGTATCCGCTTTGTCCCGTGTAAGAACAAGAAAAACTACATCAGCGTAGAGAACAAAGCAGGATGTTTCTCCGAACTGGGCAGAGTGGGAGGCAGACAGGTGCTCTCTCTCAACGGGCAGGGCTGCCTCTACTACGGCATCATCATCCAGCACGAGGTCAACCACGCTCTGGGCTTCCAGCACGAACACACCAGGAGCGACCTCGACAACTACTGTACATCAGGATCAACTGGAAGAACATCGACCCTTAGATGGCCTACGACTTCTACAAACAGTCCACCAACAACCAGAACATACCCTACAACTACAACAGCCTATAGCTCTACAGCTACTAATATTGCTAATGCTAAAAAAAAAAATTATTAATCAAAAGGTAAAGTAAGCTATGGAATCTGTGCCGAATAATTGAGATTATTTGACCATATTATTTTAAATGTTCAGACAACAACAAATGTATGACTCCCCACATGAATAAATTATCTGTAATAAAGGTAATGCAAAATGACTGATTGCTGACTAGTTATTTTTCTCTACTTCTGTCCCTGCAAACACTTTACATATGCACACAGTAGAACAAACATGCAGTCACTGAGCAACTGGATTGATTGCTCAATGACTGTTGAATATTTGCATACAATATCAGAAGTAGGAACCTCTTCCACTTTAATTTCAAGGGACTACAAAAGCTAATTGTCCAAACAATGAGAAATATAGCCTAGACCAAAAAATGCACTCAGGATGACAATATAACTATAATGTTATGCAATATGTAAAAATAACAAAAATAAACAAATAACAAAAGTGATATTTACTCTTGCAACAGACTTTTTTTTAACAGCAGTAAGTGTTGTTATACGAGGATTTGTTAGCCATGCTAGCAGCGTGGCTCTAGGGATGACACTATCGGTCTGTCTGTCGGTCCACACCTTTGGTCAATACTTCAACAACAATATGATGAATTGCAATGCAAATTGTGGTCCCCAGAAGATAAATCAAACTGACTTTGGTGATTCCCTGAACTTTTTAAAGCAAAATGTTTCAATAACTACTGGATGGATTGCCATGAAATTTGGTACACACTCATGTCGTACTTAGGACGAATTGTAATTGATCCACTGCCTTTCCATCTAACCACATCATCAGGTCAAATGAGGCCAAATACCTGCTAAACTAATGACATTCACATCCACCTTAGCTATATGTTGTTTGTAGTATTAGTGTGAGCGATTTAAAATGCTAAACTAAGATGGTGACTGTTAAACAAGACATCCTCTGAACATCAATATGTCAACATTGTCATTGTGATAGCATGCTGACGTTAGCAATCAGCTCAAAGCAACGCTAAGTACAGCCAAAGATCCTCTATACTAAAGATAGCGCATTTCAAGCAGTGGCAATGGTATGAAACGGTAAACACTTCCGGTCTCCTAAAGGAGCGTGGCCTCGTTTGAACGTGTAGTGAACGTGGTGTGGATGGTTGAAAAGTTATATTTGGATAATTTAATACTATTTTCTTTTGCTAATGTTAGAATTTTACACAGCTAACAGACATATTTAGCATCACAGAGATTAGTTTTAATGGGCCTTCACCAATTTTTGCTGACGTTAGCTTCTCTGTGTTGCCAGATCTCGCGAGAGTTTGGTCCTGAGACAGAAATGGGTCTCAAACAAAGTTAATTTTCTACTGATGTGTCCTTCTGAAAAATGCCATTTTACACAGTATTTTTTTTTTCATGTGACACAGGGACAGGAAACTACTCTGAGTCGGGGTTCCGTCTCTGGTACAGCCTAACGGAGAGCATAGCTGTAGACTCTTAACATTGTTTTTATTTTATTTAACCGTGACACTGTCAAAACAATTTTCAATTCATCAACCAATCTTCCAGTGGAGAAACACAATTTTCATGTGATTTATGTCGACACAACACATTGTCTCAACACAACACATTGTCTCCACACAACACATTGTCTCAGAGTTTGAGCTCAATATACAAACGTTGTGAGATTGGTGTACCAGCAACCAGCGTTCAGGTGATGCATGAATCTGTAACACTTCAGGTTTGCTGAACGCTTCTCAAGCATTGAGAACAAACATCTAAATGCATCCAAATGTCCAGTTTTCACTACATTCCAATTATATTTGTATGTTGTAATAATAAAATCTACTTATAGCATGTGTGTGTGTGTGTGTGTGTGTAGTTGCATGGAGTACAGAATAGAATAAAATAGAATAGAAAAGACTTTTTGTTTTTGGTTAAAGTATTTCTCTGCAACACATAATTGCGTGCCTGTTGTGTGAATGTGTGGGAGTGCATGGATTGGACGGATATTGTCTGCCAATCTATCTCTCTGATTTGGGGCCAGATACCAAGGCATCTAACAACCCCCTGACACACACACACACACACACACACACACACACACACACACACACACACCTCACCCCTATCCAACTTCAACTTGGCAGCCATTTAAACAGAAGCAATCTTCCTCATCATTAGGCCGGCCACCTACAGTGAGAGGACCAGGGGCAGCGTGACCCCGGCCTGTGCCAGCATCACCTTCCCCCCCATCACTCCCAACACAGTCCAATAGTCATTGTTTTACCTAGTGCCATATTCTGCTTGAATGTGCCCAGCAAGCATTTTACTGACAGGGATTTAAAGGTAGTGACTAAGGTTAACACCAACCTGAATGAGGACAAAAAAAAAAATGGCTGGGCGAAAACAACTTTGAAAACTATTTGTTAGGATCATATTTAGGTCATAACAGCATAAAAATCATGATTTGTTTTGTTGTCATTTTTGTCAGGTTTGTAAATATTACTGCAGACCATTCAACATTATGTAACTGGCTATCGATGGATATCGATATTTGAAATACTGTCTGGGAGGGGGAGTTAGGTCTGAGGAAGTGGAAATCTACAGGATATCTTTTCCTTTTCCTTATTTAGTCTCCATCTTTGGTGCAAACGGCTCATTATTGTGCTGCCTCACACTGAATTTGTCACCTGTCAGTATTTGTCCCGAAATGAAGCATGTTTATCATAAGATTTCCTCTTAAGAGCTTCTCACTGTCATCAAAACATGATGACAATTCAGTTTCTCATTCATGCTAATGCTGATAACTGAGAGGTTTGTATTCATTTATTTTTCCATCAAACTGAGAATTTTTTTTTTCGGACACTTTACAGCAAAGGAGCTACCACATCAACATTATGGGCTCCATATAGGTCTGTTTACAGCAAGTGATTTACATGATTTATAAGAAAATGAGTTAGTCCATACACAGCCGTTACAACTTGCAGAGCAGTATACAGGACTGCCATCATTTCTGTCCAAGTCTGGATCTTTCTGCAGATCACCAGCAGGCTCACATCCTTGTCCAGATTCTCTTAGATATGCTTACTGACAATCTGGGCCACTTTCCCAACATTCCCTCCACATTCCCTCCCCAGTTAGCTGTCAATCCCCAGACCACCTCCATTTTAAAGGACACCCTTGCTATATATATATATATATATATATATATATATATATATATATATATCCCCTTTTACATCATATTTTTTTTTTATCTTGACTCTCTTTCTTGCTCTCTGTCTCTTTCCTTTCCAGGGTGTCATATATGTCCCTATGCTCAACTGAGCGAAGAAGGAAAAAAAATCACCACTGTTACTTTTTCATCATATTCCAACATCTCCCTTGGTGTTTCATTTGCCGCCAAGCAGAGTTTTGGGCCATTGCTTGTGTGTAGTGCAGGGCTTCTCTCAGTGCAACAGTGGGATAACTATGTAACACAGAGCTCACACTGTGTTGTGTTTGGTCCTTTTTTCCTCGAGGCTGTGTGCATTCATCTCCAAGCACTGCCTACGCCTCTATAGTCACTGCGCTGTCGCCTGGTTATAGCAGAGTGAGAACGCACTCCTGCACCCTCTCAGGCCAACTAATTATGGACTTTGATTATTCCCATTTTGTTTTACTGAGTGCGGCTCCGTCGCCAGCAGGCGGGCCGGCAGAAAGGCCAGCACCATTGATTGTCTCAGTTTCGGGCCTAATTGAGCCAAATGGGAATGGCTGTTGCCAGAGTTCACTCTTCTCCAGTGTTTACATGCTGATCCACCAGAGAGACATTCATTACCGGCTCGCTGAAAACTCCTCTTGACACGCTCACACACGCTCAAAAACGCACATACACACACATTTTGTAGTCATATTGATAAAGGGTTGATGTTCTCAGAGCTGTGCCCATTCAGCTGGGCCTGCAGATACTGCTGGGAATTAACGCTGTTTTCTAATGGTGCTCGGGTCATCACAGAATCATTATTTCTATCTCTGTTCCTTTCTGAACATCACAGTCCAAATGTTCGCTACTGTTCAACCCACACTGGCTTATAATTGCATACAAGTGAGCTTGGTGTAAGATTTGTGTGTAATTTCAATCAGGAGAGACTTGTTTGCAGATATGCAAAAGGTTTAATGTACAACAGCATGTAGTGTACAATGTTTTGGAGATTGAACTCCATCGTTATTAATACATTTAATATATTAATAAATTTAATGTAGGGGTAGGGAACCAAGTTGTAACCCCCCGATGGAATCCAGACACCGGTGGTGGCGGAGAAAGCCGGAAACTAGACCGAGAAGGCATCGGAGCGACAGCCGGAGAAACCACTAGGATGGGAGGCGGAAGGGGAGGCGGAAGGGGAGGAGGAGGGACGACGTCTTCCTGAAATGACAGCTGATAGCACAGGGAGAGAAGCAGCTTTTAAAACAGTGATGTACGCTGTGATTGGCCTATGGGATCCTTGGCCGATCCTGATTGGATTATCAGAAGGTGAACGCCTCCAGCCCTGATTCGCTTAAGAGGGACTGATTACTTGTTCAACACAGTCTCACTCCCTACTCGTCAAATGTATGACGCATGGTCAAGGACCCTGGCGTCAAGTTTTAACGAAATAGGGGTACCCTTGACGTTATTTTTCGATGAGGGGGGTCCGTCAGATAGACATTCATGTTATTCCCTCACCGTTGGATACCGACGAAAGAAAAAAAACACGCCCCCCGCCCCTTAACTCGAAATCTGTGACAGTTATTGGTATTTTTAGCCCAATAACCGCTGTTTTAATCCACAATATTCACGAGATAGTATCATGGTTTATATGCATTTCTTTTTATGTTATTATTTCGGTATATTTCGGCCAGGGAAGCTGGATTGCTTTTTTGTTGATTTATATTTTTTAAACTATAATGCTACATCTATCAACATGTATTTAGATGTTATCATTGTATTCATTTCTTTACTTTAATAATATTATTTCGGTCTTATTACCGGTGAAATATTACAGTATATGCTGTAATATAGAACATTACGATATGATCCGAGCAGGAAGCATTCAAAGCCGATAGGCCTATCCCACAATGCAATGCGGCCATTCATTTCAAAGAATCGGGCAGCGATCAGCTGGTCTTTAACGCCAGGATCGCTTCAATATACATATATACAGTCAGTGGTCAGTATCACTTCAATATACATATATACAGTCAGTGGTCAGTATCACTTCAATATACATATATACAGTCAGTGGTCAGTATTACTTCAATATACATATATACAGTCAGTGATCAGTATCACTTCAATATACATATATACAGTCAGTGGTCAGTATCACTTCAATATACATATATACAGTCAGTGGTCAGTATCACTTCAATATACATATATACAGTCAGTGGTCAGTATCACTTCAATATACATATATACAGTCAGTGGTCAGTATCACTTCAATATACATATATACAGTCAGTGGTCAGTATCACTTCAATATACATATATACAGTCAGTGGTTGTGTCACCAGCAACAACACGTTGCTCAGTTTTGTTCCAGTAAGTTATGAACCATAATAACGTTTAAACGAATCCGCGGAAAACTCCGGAAGTGACGTATTACTTCCCGCTCAGCGGATACGAAGATAAAAATATATAATATTCGTAATATTGATGTTTTTTTCTAACGTTGTATTTGAGGAGTTAAACAATAAAGATAGTTATAATAATAAAATACAGTTTCATGTATTTGTCTCATATATTGTGTGCTCGGCCGGCCGGCGGGCCATTTCACGGCAGACAGCAGAAAGAGGAGCCGAACGAGTCCCCCCACCCACCCCGGAAGAACTACAAGTGCTCAAGCTTTGTAACAGCTTCTGTGGCGTTTCTTATGGGAGTTGTAGTTTTAAAGTATATTGGTATATTTCTCATAAGTAGAAGTTGGCAGTGTATAATTTTGGATACACCCTGGGGTTTTTTGGGATGGAGAACACACTGGTGTCATCAGATTTTAAAAATCGAATCGTTAAATAGGTGAAAATAGCTTATTACCATATTTTATAGTGCTTACAGTGGGTAATTTGGTGACCATATCTACATGACAGCTGAGGTCCAGAGCTTTCTATAACAGCTGGTTTTATGTGTGTAGAACCTTCTGTTGCTAAATGACAGGCCTTCATACATGTACTGGGTTCAAGGTTCAGAGGTCAATATTTCAAAGCAGGAGTAATGTATCCTCTTCAGACTGACATATGTTCCTCTCCAGGTTGAGACCTTTCCAACGATGTGTTTGCTATAGTCCTACAACAACGTTTTAATTTTTACACATCATGGAGACCACTTAGCAGGAGATAGCCTACTTTATTGTCCCCAGAGGGATATTTGCCTTGAGTTCAAATGCTTCACAAATAAGACTTGACATATTGTTTTATCATACAGCTGACATACTTAAAATAAAAAACAACATGAACAAAGTGATATAGGCTAGACTGAAGCACATCACACAGCAACAATCTATTGCTCATCTTTCACAAACAGTGACAAGAGCAACACAACCATGCTTCATATCATGAAGCTATTGCACACCCTCAATCTCAAGCAACATTATTTAAAGTTTTAATTGAGGTAGGTCCAAATTAGGCCTATATCATCATCAATGTTTTTATAGTTTAGAAATGTTAAGTTTACCCATATCTTCTGCCAGAGGATAAGAGCTCATACTTGGCATGGAGAATAAAGATAGAGCAGACCATATTCTGTGTGCTTGCCTGGAGAGACTGGTTTCTATTCCTTACACAACCTTCATGAGAGTCATAATAAAATTCTCTGTAATGCAGCCTTGTATAACATAAACCATCTGATTCACCGTGGGTGTCTGCTCTAAATGATAACACACACTTTCAACACGGGCCTTCCAGCCAAAGGTGCATGTTGTCCATATGAACACCATTGGGCCTATAGGAGCAGAGCCGATGGACTGGTTCATCATTTATGACCTCTGATATCCTCTGACCCAGCTCTATCTCCAGAGTTACCTCAACTTCAGTTTCAAAGGTGTGTGTGTGTGTGTGTGTGTGTGTGTGTGTGTGTGTGTGTGTGTGGGGGGGGGGGGTCAGCTTTTCTTAGACATGAGTAGGGGGGGCACCAAGGAAAAAGGTTGGGAACCACTGCTCTGACCCATGTCATGACCCTTTTCTCAGCTTGTGAAATGGTTGAATGAGATGTGTGAGTTTTGTCTTTGTGCAGTAGTGCTGAGGTAGAAGTGTGCCAAAAATGCCATATATATATATACAAATGTTGTATATGTACACATACCCAAACAAAGCTATATACATCTTACTCAGTGAACAAAAACCTCGGTAACAATCTGCTTATCCTTTTAATTTCCTGAAAATGCTTCTTAAAACTAGTCCCTTCTTAATTTTGAAAAGGTAGTCTCAGTAAAGGCTATAAAGGTTAGGATGGCTGCAAGCTGTAACCACGGTGATTGATATGAGGATCATCTTCTGAATATAATAATGAATATGTTAGGCCTACCATAAATTGATATTTCAAAAAAGTAATTTATTTAAAACAACTAATAATGCAGTGTGATTTTAAATCAAACTAAGTCCCACACATAAATATACTCATGTTTTTACCCTTTAGTCTTTGCTATTAATATTTATCAACTGCAAAATTAGAAAATTGCGTTTTTAAATAACTATGTATGGAAAATAAAATAAAAAAATGCTTCTCTTTGTATATTGTTTTTCACAACAGTACAATTCAAAACAAATGCAAATTAGTCAAACAAGCCATTAGGCTGTATTTCTAAACACTCAACTGTAGGTTTTTTATATAGTATATATAAGGCAAATAAAAGTGCTAAATATAAAACACAATTTTTTCATTATTAGTATTTTATTGTGTAAATTCTCACGCACAACGTGGAACATTCTTTCACAGCGAGATGTGGAATTTCCACGTCACTTCCATGAGTCGTTTAAACGTAGACAAATACATGAAACTGTATTTTAATATTATAACAATCTTTATTGTTTAACTCCTCAAATACAACATTAGAAAAAAACATTAATATTACGAATGTTAGGCCTATATATTTTTATCTTCGTATCCGCCGAGCGGGACGTACTACGTCACTTCCGGAGTTTTTCGCGGATTCGTTTAAACGTTATTATGGTTCATAACTTACTGGAATAAAACTGAGCAACGTGTTGTTGCTGGTGACACAATAACTGACTGTATATATGTATATTGAAGTGATACTGACCACTGACTGTATATATGTATATTGAAGTGATACTGACCACTGACTGTATATATGTATATTGAAGTGATACTGACCACTGACTGTATATATGTATATTGAAGTGATAATGATCACTGACTGTATATATGTATATTGAAGTAATACTGACCACTGACTGTATATATGTATATTTAAGTGATACTGACCACTGACTGTATATATGTATATTGAAGTGATACTGACCACTGACTGTATATATGTATATTGAAGTGATACTGACCACTGACTGTATATATGTATATTGAAGTGATACTGACCACTGACTGTATATATGTATATTGAAGTGATACTGACCACTGACTGTATATATGTATATTGAAGCGATCCTGGCGTTAAAGACCAGCTGATCGCTGCCCGATTCTTTGAAATGAATGGCCGCATTGCATTGTGGGATAGGCCTATCGGCTTTGAATGCTTCCTGCTCGGATCATATCGTAATGTTCTGTATTAGCCTATACTGTAATATTTCACCGGTAATAAGACCGAAATAATATTATTAAAGTAAAGAAATGAATACCATGATAACATCTAAATAAATGTTGATAGATGTAGCATTATAGTTTAAAAATATAAATCAACAAAAAAAAAGCAATCCAGCTTCCCTGGCGAAATATACGAAATAATAACATAAAAAGAAATACATATAAACCATGATACTATCTCGTGAGTAATGTTGATTAAAACAGCGGTTATTGGGCTAAAAATACCAATAACTGTCACAGATTTCGAGTTAAGGGGCGGAGGGCGTGTTTTTTTCTTTCGTCGATATCCGACGGTGAGGGAATAACATGAATGTCTATCTGACGGACCCCCCTCGTCGAAAAATAACATCAAGGGTACCCCTATTTCGTTGAAACTTGACGCCAGGGTCCTTGACCATGCGTCATACATTTGACGAGTAGGGAGTGAGACTGTGTTGACTTGTTAGGTCTTCCTGAAAGAATTTGCGCTGAGCTACATTTCAATCAGGAGAGACTTGTTTGCAGATATGCAAAAGGTTTAATGTACAACAGCATGTAGTGTACAATGTTTTGGAGATTGAACTCCATCGTTATCAATACATTTAATATATTAATAAATTTAATGTAGGGGTAGGGAACCAAGATGTAATCCCCAAAACATGATTGAAATTGGAACATGAAGGAAATGAAACACGAAAATTAAAAAGATTCTTTAATTTATAAATTATGTTGCTTTACCTCCGGGTAATCTTATAAGTTAATACATCCCGAAACAAATTATCCGCTGAAATAGAGACATTACTGTCCCCATGCAATGTCTATGTGAAAAGTCTGTCTGGGCCATGTGGTGCAGTACCACCATTAGCCGCCACGCCCATGGCTGATAGACATGCCGCTCTGCCTGGGGGCTTGCCTCAGCAATGGGAACAGCAGCGCCGCATACCACCGCAAATGCGCACGTGATTTAAAACGACGCTGAATGCATGAGCACACAATAGCAACGTAGAAAAGATAGAAGCAGCTACCCTACTAAGCACTTGAAGAGAATACCGAGCTGCCCTATGTGCACGCCTAGACCTGCTGCAGGTATTAAAGGAAAACAAAGCCCCCGGCTGACTCATTACAGCATGTATGGTAGGTAACCCCCAGACACAGCGCAAACCGCGGCTGAATCCAGTGATTAGACGCACCCGGAACTCTAGCCGCAAAAACCGGACCGCGTGCCCGGTGGCGGCACCATGAATGAACATTACTCAGCCCGATGAGACAACTTAACTTTGAAGGGTTGAATGTTCCAACTGATGTGAACCCGCCGGTCCCCCTGCTGCAATGGAACCGACTGAAGGCGCGTTCAACGCTGATAGCTGAGCGTCGGGCGGCAGGAGGCCAGCTGCGCGGTAAAAGGTGATAATATGTCAGTGTTGTGTTTCTGTTTGATCCGATGCCCCCAAGTGGCCAAAAACAGGAAATCATTAGTTCCTGCTTTAACATTCAATACACAAAAATAACTTGTAATATCTGCTTTTTGCAAAACCTTATGTCTAATGCTGTAATCATTTTTAGTATTGAAGTTTCTCACAGTACAGTTTTGTGAAAGCTGATTTTAGCATGCAGTTATATTTTTTGTGTATGTTTTCTAACACTGCAAGCAGTATTAACTCTAAAAAGGGCCATCAACTTTGTTAATGTGAAATCAAAGGCAGACAATTGATGTCCCACTTCATATACGTTTATGTTATCTTTTAATTCCAACACTTCATTTACATTTTTTTTTTTTAGAAAACTCACCATTCAGTAGGTCAAAGGTCAACAGACAGCGATTCTTCAGAGGAACAAGCACCACGACATCATTTGCCTTGTAGTCTCGTGTTAAACTAACACACTGCCGGCACACTGCAACTGTCTCAAAGCCTTCAGAGAGCACAGGGGGAGAAATATAAATCCTGTGAGATAAATCCATGCCACCAGCGAGCCTGCGGCACCGACAGAAAGCCATATTTCATACCGGCTCTTCCATTGAGGTCGGATTATCAGGGAGAGTAAGTGATGCAACGGGAATACAATACTACCACTGCTTACATATGGATGATGTGATTAAGGTGCTATAAGCCAGGTTTTGACACTGACACACAATCCAGGTGGCAAGTGTATGTTTATGGCCTCCGTATCTATGTGAACACAGCGTGAATGTCACACTCTGGCTGTGTGTCTTGCAGTCGCAATCTGATTCAATTGTCTTAAATTCTTGGAGGGAGAATGGATGATAGACCGGGTGATACGTGGGTTGATGCATCAAGATAATTCACTTTAGATCTCTTTGATAGACCTCTCCTCAACACAGTCATCGTTAAAATGAAAAATCCCTTTCACAAGGCGACCACAATGTTCATTATGTCATTATGTGGGAGTGCAACATTTCTTTTTCTTATAATGGAATTGTTCTTCTTTGACTGACTTGGCAGCCATTAATTGAGTTGAGTAGAGACATATCAGCCAGCAGACTTTAGAACAGACCATTATCCTGTTGCGCTGTCCTCATAGAAAAGTGTGAACACTGACTCTGATAACCCGAGTGGCAAAGGCAGAAATGAACAATTATCATACTACATGTCTCCGCTGCGATTGATAAAAGGACCTTTTTAAATGGGGGCGATTACTGTAACCATGTGCAATTTAACCTGATCGACTCAATAGGTGATGGGACTTTAATGCTAGAAAAACTCTGTCCACCTGGAAAGCTCAGGCCAATATTGATTATGGGAGCATTAAACATTTAAGTAATCACTGCACTTAGTTAAATGATTGTGTAATGAATAATAGATGAGATGGGAGGCGGACAGGGTAATAAATGGTCTGGGGAATCAAATCTGACCATGTGATATTCAGCCATGCCTCCACATCCACAAGGACACAGCCACTCTCTCACTCTACTGTCTCATGAATCAGGGTGTTTATCTATAGGGATGCTGTATACTCACACACACACACACACACACACACACACACAGACACACAGACACACACACACACACACACACACACACACACACACACACACACACCATGTTCAGGAATCATTGTGGAATCAATTCACATTACTCTTTTGGAATGCAGCACGTATCCCCCAAGAGTTAGACCGCTACTGGGCTGTTTGATGAAGTTTGCAGAGAAATACTTTCTTAACCAAAAACCAAAAGTCTGTTCTATTCTATTTTATTCTATTCTATACTCCATGTAACTTCACACACACACACACACACACACACACACACACACACACACACATAGACAATCAAATGAAGAAAACATTAATTTAACAACATATATGCTGCATAACATAACTCACCATAAATGTAGAAACACACTGTAAATACAAACAATTATATTCTCTTCTGGGCTGTCTGATGTAGAGTTCCAGTTGTCTGAGAGGGTGTCAGGTCAATAAGGCCTGTCCACATACACACACATATGTATGCACACGCACACACGCAGCATACACACACACACACACTGACTGCAGGACACCATCTTCAATCACTTGATGTAAATGGGCTGAGGCCTGTTGCAATTTACAACACAGTCCTGTCGTGTCTGATAAATTCAGCTCTGTCTCTGTGTTTATCACGTCAAGATGACTTCACTCTAGTCCCTCTTTAGCCCCGCTGTCTCTCCCATCCACACGCGTTTTGCTCGAAGCCCCTTATTTCCTTGGAGAGTGGGGGTGGTGGGGTGGGGGGCACACGAGTGAGACAGCTTTGTAATTAGTTCTCGAGCATGCTCTCGCTAAATATTCCTGTCTAATGACAAGGCCAGGCGGGCGCACTACGCATCACGGCCTGGGGTTCAGTTTGGCTCTACAAACTCTGATCATAATCCAAACTTGTAGTAAAACAACGACGTGATGCAAAACATGAAATAACTATGTGAATAAATAAAAGAATGTAGATGTTAGGGCACACTTTGAAAGGTACATCAAAAGCAGTGATTTGTCAGCCATCTTAGGGAAGCCTGTCTGTATCTCTCTCTCTCTCTCTCTCTCTCTCTCTCTCTCTCTCTCTCTCTCTCTCTGTCTTGGGGTCTCTCTCTCATTTAGTTAGATGATTGCCTCCTGCAGCCCCAGGGAGCGATAACAACCACCAAGTCCATTACTTCCTGAAGCACTTTACTCCTACCAATATGAAACACTCGATAACAACAGAACCTACCCCGTGTTAACTCCTATAGTCTATTAGCCAAACACCAGTTCTATCCAACAGCACGCGTCGATACAAGGGAACCCCTGAGTAACATTATCCACATTGAAATGACTCAGTGGGGAATCATGCAAGTCGGTTGCATCAAAATGGGCGTGATGAAAAAAATAAAAAGATTCTGAGAAACGCATAAAGGAAGCCAATAAAGAAACCCAAAACTAACGAGCAAACAAACAAACGCAGCGGGGTTGATGGGTGATGCGGAATCACATGTTTAAATGGCTTCTTTTGAGATGAGGGGGTGTTAGGATGGAGATGGAGCGTCTCACAAACAGGTACACACACACACACACACATTCACGTTAAGACTGCAGTGTTGTCCCAGTGTGCTAATGGCCGTGCACTGTGCATCCAGATGCTAACCTCGCTTTCCTCCCCCGATGCAGCAGGGTACGGTGCATCCCAGCGTCTAAGGGCTCAGGTGTTAATTTATGCTACTGCACCACTTTTCCCCCTGACTACACAGCCTGACCCCGGCCCAGCATGTCCCACGGCGGGGCTGCCCCTCAGTCCAAGCATTCCCATTTCATTCTTCAAAACATTCACATTCAGCTGCAGAAAAAAGGGTGGAACAGAATAGAGCCAAAGTAGACATTATGGAAAGGTTTTTTTGACAGATGTTTGGCAGCAGTTGTACACATATCAAAGTACAGTGCTGGGATAACTCAGCCATGGTTGTAAATCACAGATGATTATCAGTGTGGAAATACTTGCATCATGTAGCCATGAGGAAGAAAACAAAAGAGTGTGTGGGGGGGGGAGCAAACACACACACACACAGGCACGCATCATGCGAGCAAGGCAAAGATTGAATGTATATTGCATCAAAACATTAGCCATGACTCTAGGAGCAACAACGGGAGTTTCATTCTCGGAATAATTTTGGTTTTGTACCAGAATGAGCATGCTTAATTGATCATCACAACTCATTGCACTGCTGTATTTTCTTGGAAGATAAGTAAATGTGTGAAAGAGAGAGTAAGGAGGTAGCAGGGTAAGGTAACAGCAGCTGATGGCTAATATGTTTGTGGTTGAGAGACTTTCTGGGGCAAAGTCTTCTCGGTTGTTTACTGGACGTCCGCACGGCATCCGAGAGCCCAAAACTTCAATTCATTATTAATGATCTGCGGTGACACTGAAGTCCATTCACTTCATTGTTGAGACATCACCTGAGACATTGATGCACGCACACACACACACACACACACACACACACACACACACACACACACACACACACACACACACACACACACACACACACACACACACACACACACACAATAAACAAAGATGAAAGCTTCGGAGCACCTGCCTCTTAAGCGGTTTTCTTATTACTCTCTGTCACTCCCGCCGGGCAGAGGGCACTTTGTCGATGCCCTGAAGATGTAGATAGAGAGTGGGGGAGGCCGAGGAGGAGGAATAGAGAGCATTGTGGGTGGCTCGGCGCTCAAAAGTAATCTAGGGACCTGGCAAAAGGCGGCTCCTCGCTTCATTTCATGCACAAAGCCCCTGCGCTGCCAACAGGCTGACAGACGGGAAGGCCTCGCACACAGACAAGCAGCGAGCAGCACACTCCACCCCACCCAGAGGCAAGACAAAAAAAGAAAAAGACTCGAGGGAATATAAAAAAGGTGTAAAAAAGCGAGGGGGTAGTGGAGAAGAGATAGCGTTTATAATTCATGTCTGGAGAGGAGGACTGGAGGCTGATTCACTTTGTTGTCCATCTCGACTGTCAGCCAGGGAACAGAGCACTTGTAGTTCAAAGGCATGCTAGCCGTTGCACCTCTCTTACAACCCTGCTGGGACCGTGCCATTAAATTCAGAGCTGTTTAGAAATAGATTTCATCACATTATCCCTGTTTAGCACCTTTGTACTTGGCGCCAGAATTAGCATAGTAGCCTGTCTGTCTGTCATTTAAGCATGGAGCCTGGGGTATGAAATATATTTAGAGGAAAAAATTCAATAAAACATCAACACTAAGCTGGTGTATTTTCTCTTCAGTTCAACTGGAGCCAAACTTCTCTGAACCTGGGTAAGCACAGGCCTTAATATGGGCCCACATTAGTCTGCGAGTTGGCACCATCAATAGTGCCGGCATGGGGAGTGAGGTGTGGGAGGATCAGGAACTCAAAGTCGGCCTGGGAAAACCTAATACCCACAGCCTTTTTTTATTGCAATATTTATACAGGTAAACTCACTGTATCTGTTCAGCTCCATTTACAGGAGATATCTAGGCGTCAGACCAAAGCCAGAATCGATAAAACACAATTATAGCAGGACAACCCATCGCTGGATGTGGAGTGATAGGAAGGTGGTGGATTAAAGCGTCAGGGGCTAAATGCATTGAAATTGCCACGGGGGCAGAAATGGGACTGTGTGGACTGTTGCTGCTGCATGGCCTTGCTGCCTTCACTGGTGGTATTAACAGCTTATAGCCCTCCTCACAATGCCTCATTATTTACCAAGGTCTAGCCTTTCTTTTCATTTATCCATTGATTATGGATACCCCTGAGCTTTGGCAATAGTTAATGTGCTAATGTGCTGTATTACTCTAGCTGGGATGACATAGCTATTATGCTACTTCTATAAATGGCTTAAATCTGGAAGGAAAATTTAAAAAAAAAAATGACCAAAGACAAACAATAACCTTGAAAAACACTACCGGCATTCCAGCTCACATTCACATTCAAGGCAACTACCCTCAACAAATCAAATGAGCAACAAGTCAACAGTACTTGTTTTGAAAAGGAGCCTCTGGAGAAGCATACAGCCAAGGTTACAGGCCCGGGAGCCACGGGGTTCAGATGTAATAGATTTGAAATGCATTACAGATGACTGATCTGCTACAAATCACTAGTGTTTGTGCAACATGCCAACAATGATTCTCCTATATGCATGTAATCAGTTATTACACACACCTTGAGGAAATGTCAACTTGACTCTACATGTGTGGCGTGTTAGCTGTGTGTTTACGTTGTCAGCGGATATGTGAAGTGTGCAGTCGTGTGTGTATCAGGAAAAATGAAAAAGGAAACGGGGGGGGAGGGGGGAGTAAGTGGTTGGGGTCTGTCAGTGTCACCGCAAACCTTCTGAACCACCTTCTGCCCTCTAATAAGATTGAGCACCAAGCCGAGCTGAACAACTGCCAGACGCCGAGACACCACCCGAATAGAGAGGAGATCTCTGGCAAAAATGGGAGGGGACGCGAGTAGAAACATTTCAATGCTGCGCCACTCCAGGGGCAGCACCGCCGCCCGTTTCGGTCAAGGAGAGCTCAAAGAGCCCTTGTCAGGTAAATCAAGTGTGACTTTTATTTCTTTGGGTGACGGAGGCACGTGCTAGCTGCTAAAGGCGTCCAGGCAGTGGGGATGATATTCACAGGGTGTAGGGTGGGGAGAGGCTCTCTCTCTCTCTCTCTCACACACACACACACACACACACACACACACACACACACACACACACACACACACACACACACACACACACACACACACACACACACACACACACACACACACACACACACACACACACACAATTCTTTTGTTTCGTAGATTTTCATTCTACAAACATTTTGATTCAGTTTGGAGTGGCGCTAGCTGTGATGAAAGTGCTTCAGTTGGGTCAATAATATATTTTAAGCAAATTGTAAATACTGTTTCAATAAAAAGAATGCATTCTGTGCTGTTGTGTTGTGATATAGCAGCTGTGGTTTTTTTTCTCTTTTTCTTTTGTCCTTTACAAGTGGTGCTCTAACCAAAGGATTCTATCCTTTCAAAATGGAAAAGGTTTAAAAAAGAAATTGACTCTTGACGTTTTAAGAATAATGGAAGGGGTCGTGATTTACTTTCCTCTCTTTGAAACATCAAGAAGCAGTCTCAAATGCCAACAATATAAGTCATCCATCCACTTATTTCGCACAGTGTTTGGATATTCTAACAACAGCGCTACACTTTTCTTTCCACCTTGAGGTGGGAAATGTCACGGTGCTAACCTAATGCTTGTGGCAGGCCTACGTCCGTGCCGCTCTTTGAGCACTGCTGTGTGATTGCAGTGGGGGTGTCAGTGTGGCTGTGCTCTGCAATAGCCTTCTCTTCACCCAAACTCATTTACTTTAAATGTTTCTTTAAACACTGTCTGCCTGCCTTCCTTAGGCAGATATAACTTCGCTTAGGCAATTGGCAATTTGCAGGACATCAGAGCGGACCTCTGCATAATGACTGCTGCATTACTGTGGGGAACTCTAATAATGATGAGGCGGTGTGAAAGTCCCATACAGTCCACATCCCTGCCTCTATCGCTGCCACAAGAAAGTTTAAAAACACTATGAGGGTAAAAAATGACTGTCCAGGAGTTTGTGTAATAGCGGAGCACAATCCCTTCTTTCTCTCTTTCTCCCTAAAATGAAGCTGCTTTCAAGTGTGGTCAAAATTGTCAAGATCTATTAACAATCTGACGGAAATCAATAATTGTGAAATATCCGTGGATCGGTCTTGATACCGTTCCTCAGGATTGATTCGGTCCATCCCTAAAATGTACTGATGTCTTGTAAATATTGTGTGTTCACATAATTCTCCTTGCAATAATCATATATAATAAGATATTATTAGAATGCAATGGTCAGGTCTTCAGTATTTCACTAATTGCATGCAAGACACATTCACCTTTTTCAAAGCACACTATACACAGTGTGCTTTGAATGCATGCGTGTAATGGGTATAGCCTACTGGTATTCTTCCCTGGGACTGTTTCCATTTATTTAGGACCTTGAAAGTTATATCTAAGCACATACTTCACATTTCAGCAGAATACAATAGAGCATATGAAATAAAATATATGCAGTGCAAAAGTCCACTTTGCTTCTTTATAAGTCCCCCCGTTGTTCCATGAAGATTCAGCTGTTCTGCCTGCCATGTTTCCTAGCTTTCAGGCGCTGGATGTGAATGACAAGAACTCTGCTGGCAGGCTGTCAGAAATCGATTTGGCACCATCCGAGCATCAGTAGGATAGAGGCTTAGGATCCTTTCAGATCAGGGCTCCACATCCTTACTCTATATAGACGTTTTTACATCTGGATGTCCAAAGCATACAGCCTGCCTTATATACTGGAGGTATATAAATGACAAAATATACAGTAGAGTCAAATCTTAAAATGATAGAGACCTGGGGGTCAAGTGTTGCAATCGTCCAAGCTTGCATTCACAGTTGTTTTGTCCCTCAAGAAGCCACCTCAGTCGGTCAACAAAATGTGAAATGGTCTGTGCTGTGCTGGTTAAATTGAACCAGTGTGTTGGTATTGAATCTGAAAAAAGACACTCGTTCAGCTTTTTGCTGAACCTGTCACAGGCTAATTACCAAAGATGGCCTCTCCAGGTAAAGCCACACTCACCCAACCAGATCCCATTTTGTTTTAGCACTGTTACATGTGCCCTTTGAAGCAGTAACAATGATTACAGTTCCACTACGCTCTGGTAAAGTCGAGGAATACAAAAAGGAGGAAAATGAAACAGAGAGAAGCTTGGGTCTCTGCAGAATTGTCTGCCCAGCACCAGAGCTGGAACACCCAAAGAGCTTAAAGTGATATAAATGTCCCTGAATGACAGCATAAATCTGTATGATGACAAATAACCTCTTTGAAGCCCGCACCGCAGCGAATAGGATACCATTTCTGTATTTTAAAAAGGCAGGGGGACTTAAAAAAAAGAGCCCTCGACAATGTCACAGTGGCAGTTTTAGTCGTGTAGGAACTGTGAGAGAGAGGGAGTGAGGTGGTTATCTAAATAAGGGTGTCACGCCTGCTTACTTTTATATTACCTTGCAACAATACTCCCCTTGACAAGCCATCCACGAGAAAAGAGCTAACAATAAAGTAACAAATTAATATATATATATATTTCTTTCTGCTCTGTCCAACGTGCGGCGTAATTCATCACAATTCTGCGTCCAGGTGCCAGCATAATGCATAAACTTAGCACGGTGCCGTGTGGCAAAAATTGAAATAGACTTGTGAAGAAATGAGCAATTTCCCTGTGGAAGAATTGGAAATTCGGCGAGGCCGTTGGTGGCTGACCTGTCATCAATCACTTGACAGGAGCACAAACTCAACGGCTGGTGGGAGGCTGAGCGATTCAGGCAAACACCCAGCGGTTGTTGACAGGTGATTCCCACCCAGCCGACAACCTAATAGCACACAGCTGAACTAACATGGGGAGTCGATGGTGTTGGTGGCTCAGGTAGCAAACATACTGTATGTGCTAATCGCCACAAATCTTAAAAGAAGAAAAACTCAGTCATGCTCAGGAGGGTTAGCTGGGGATCAACTCTGAAGCCTGCAGCACAGTCGCTATCAGAGTTCTTAGGTTTTGAAGACTGAATTTTGGCTGTGACAGCGGTTTATTTGTTTTTTTTAATAGTCTGGATCAAGGAAAGTACATTTCCAGGATAATTGTCCCTGTGCTTCCGCTCTCTTTATGTTGCTGTTCTCAAAATCCCTTCGCTTCGGAAAACGACAACAATCGTCGAGTTAGCAAACCACACGCTGAAAATTAAAGTTTGAAGTTTTGAAGAAAATTTTGATCGTGCAACAAGGCAGGCCTGCTTGAGTTTGGGGAATGGTTTTAAAGATTTACAAAGAATGTTTACGGGCATTTACTCTCTAACTGGGACGTTTTGGGACCGATTGGTGGGGATTTGCTTATCAAATTAGTATTTCTTCTAGGACGGTTTTATTTGAAATATGGAAAAGGTTTGAAAAATGATTGCTGCAATGAGAGAATTTCTCAGTTTTTTCGACTAAGTGCCGTCACCATAACAAACGAATGGACGTGCGTCAAAATTCATGCAGAGGCTGGCTTGACCAGGTTTTCGCAAACGACAGCTCACTTGAACGCAGTGTCTTACGCTGCTGCTTTTGCGCCGTGCTGCTCCGTCACGTCTGTCCATGCACGGTCAGTGTCGCCGCGACGTTCTCAGTTATACATTGAGTGCGTGAGAAAATGGACATGAGAGCATGTAAGGTAGAGGTACTTTATTGTCCCATACACATACATGTAGTGAAATTCATTCTCTGCATTTAACCCATCCCTCAAGGTTAGCAGTGGGCAGCCATTTACAACTCCAGATCCGAGCCAGTGCCTTGATCAAGGGCACTGACTGGTTGAGATGGGAAGTAACGAAGTACAAATCCTTCGTTACTGTACTCAAGTAGATTTTTCAGATATTTTTACTTTACTTTACTATTTATTTTTGTGGCGACTTTTTACTTTTACTCCTTACATTTTAACACGAATATCAGTACTTTCTACTCCTTACATTTTAGAAAATTGGCTCGTTACTTTAGTTTTGTACAAAAGGTCGTCTATCAGGAGTGATTGTGAGTGCACGTCGGAAAATAGCGCGGACACGTGCCTCACACCGCGCGCCACATGGAGAAACAAATGAGAAAAAAGAAAAAGACCCAATCTGTCCGGAGGATAATCAGTTAGATGGTGTGTGTGCGTCCTTGAGAACTGTAAGTCGTATAACTTCTGTTGTCAGTTACTGTAAGCCTGTTGTTGTATTGGTCTATATTTCTTGCAAATTTAAAGTAAGTTAGCTAGTGATTTAGTTGTTTGTGTTCTTCACCTGTTAGCTAGGTTAAACGTTGCTTGATCTGATTAAAGCATCAAAAGACAGAAGTTGTCTCCGTCCGTGTTTTAACAGACACACCTGGGGGGGCGAAGTTAGAAACCAGAATGGTCAGCTTTAAATCCAGTCCTAATCTAGTCCTCATTAACAAGTTTCATATAATTTCACTGGAGTTACCGTTATTATTTTCCGCGTCATCAATACAGAATTCAATCTAATTGATAATATACTTGACGCACCACTACAAGACGACTCGACAGATTCGGCGGCATTAATTTTCGGCAAATCATTGCAGCATGATGGTGGTAACGTTAGCACTAGTAGTATGGATGGCGACATGAGAGTTCCCAGAGATTCAGCAGACAAGCACCAAGACATTCCCAATCATCCTTGGCCTTATCTGAGAGAGATGTTTAGACATCAAGAATGACTCCTAGCGAATGTGCTGCGTAGCTCTTAAAGTATGGGGAACTTCTTAATTAATGTCTGTTAAGTAATTCACATTTAATCCTTTATTTTCTTTCCAGAAGCCATATTTGAGCATACACACATACATGTAGATTCCTTTAAATGTTAAGGGGAAGAGTCTCACAGAATCACAACTGAATTCATATCATACTACTCAGTCAGAATCTTATTAACCTGGAGTCCCAGTCTCTGTCACAATAATCATATATGTGATGTTTTAGGCCTTGGCAGACATCCATTTAAAATGTAGGCAATGGCATATATATAAAGAGCCTTTTCTCCATGTCCTCTGAAGTTTCTCAGCTTGTACTCTAGTAACATTTGTGTGGTCCAGGTAGCTTTGCATAAAAAATGGTTGTCATTCACAAGGCTACTTTTACTTTTATACTTTAAGTAAATTTCCAAGCCTGTACTTTGTTACTTTTACTTGAGTAAAGAAGTTAAATCAGTACTTCTACTTTTACCAGAGTATTTTTTAACACAAGTATCTGTACTTCTACTTGAGTACAAGAAGTGAGTACTTTTGCCATCTCTGCTGACTGTAGAACCTAGTACATGTTTTTTGATGGTGGGGGAAACCGGAGCACCTGAGGAAACCCACGTAATGGGAGAGAACATACAAACTCCACACAGAAAGGCCCAGAATGAACTGGATTCGAAACCAGAACCTTCTTGCTGTGAGGCCACAGAGCTAACCATTGGGCCACCATGCGGGACAAGTGTCGATTGAGTGAGTCTCACGGTCAGTGCGAGAGTGTCACACTTCGCGAATTACAAAAACTATTGCCAGGAAGCAATTCTGTTTCTATTAAAACTTAGTACTAAAGTAGGAGATAAGAGCTTAAAAAAAAAAGCCGACTTGTTCCTGTCAAAAATGGCAAAAAAAGGCATTACTTTGCATCACTGTTGGCTCTGCATCTCCATGAAAATAAAGCTTCTTGTGTATTTAAAGGTTTTGTTGCTTAAAATGCAGCCCATTGGGTCACATCTTAAATTACAAGTCTGTGATTCACTTTGCCGCTGCCTTTTCCATTGTTGAAAATAACCATCTGATGTAGTAATAATAATGTGATTTTTCTACAGTATTTCTCTGTACATGTGAGTGTGTGTGTGTGTGTGTGAAAGAGTATTTTGTAATGGTGCTGGTGTTGGAGGGAGTGGGCTTTCCCTATTGTGTAGAGACCTCTCCACCATCTGCCAGCCTGCCCCCAGCCTCTGTGCCTGATGAAGACCAGATGTTTTCCCTGGCTGCCGCTGCCCAGCAGGACCTCTCCTGCATCATCCCAGCCCACTTTGGCTAACACTCAGATAAACACACACATGCTGCACACTTAATTAAAACTCTCACTTGTACACACACTGTATATACCTGCATGCATGCAGACACGCATACATGTAAATACTGTAAATATGTTCTTTGGGTCTTTCGTGTGCTTTCTTTTTCTTCACAGACATACGGTCACATATCGTACGATTTCTATCAAAAAGACACACAAACACTGGCTATTTATTTAAGCTGTACAGGACTGTTATATACTGGGAAGGCCAGTATCAGTGCCAGAGTCAGTGAGTAAGTTGTGGAATACACCTAGAGCCCATGGTTTCTTTTTCTATTTTCTATATTTCTTTATATTCTTAGGCAGAATTGTTTCTGTTTGCACCGTTTCAATGGATGTACAGACATTTATCACGGGTTACTTTTGACCTTTCTGAAGAAAAATGTGATTATAAAGCAAGATTATAAAGGTTGTCTTTCTCTGTGAACTTAAAGCAGATTTATGAATGTTCTTCCATAATGAGATAATACAGCCCGGTCTCATGGCAGTTCGTGAAATGGTCACATTATTGAATCTATTGATTTGTGTGCTGAACACGTTAATGTCGCTATTTTTGTGTGGTGAGCACGAATTTGAAAGTAATGTATTTCAATGGGAAGCATATTTCGTAATCACAGAACAATTATGGTAGCGTGTAGTATTGATAAGGCAAAAAATCCGTGCAGGGAGGATGGTCAGGGTGGTGGATGGGTCAAACAACACAGGACTCTAACCCGGAGACCGGGGATCGCCTCCCGTGTGTTGCAGTTCATGTCGGCGTTATTCTCTTCCTAACCAGAACCGTCCCGCTGTTGTTGGCGTCTCCTGCGTGTGACGGTTCCTTTCCCTGTTATTCTTTTCCTAACCACAATCAATAAATCAAAATAACGTAACCATTTCAATACTGGCGTGAGACCGGGTTGGATAATAATGTCTGAAGTAAAAGTCATGCTGAATTTGAAAAAAACGTGGGTTCAGATTTGACTCAGTTAATATAATATGTTGTTGTTATGTGTGTCGTGTCAACTTTTAGAGTTGGTAGCTACCAATCTTAGAACCCATCGGCTATCGGTCTAATGACGATTTAGCCTGTGGGGGCAACTCTGCATGCAACCAAACATGATTGGTCAATACTATTCAGACCACAAATGGAAGCCAGAACGCTTCTGATACTGAAATCCTGTCCTGTTGCTGACAGATTCTTCATTCATATGCAGATATCTGTGTATACCGATTAGCTGTTTACCAAAACAGAGCTAAAATAGAGATATTGTTAGATTTATGTTCACCCAGATGAGCTAAAACATTAGCCTCAACAACTTTACAAGGTGGTTTTTATTTGAGCTTCATTTGGAGTTTGTCTGCTCCGCAGCCCCCAAATTGATTAATGCAGCTTTAAACATCCACCTTTTCTCTGCCAGTAGGAGCTGCCAGTATGATGCTGCCTAGTGTAGCCCAAACTGTGCTCTAACATCTTATCATTATCCTTTGGGACTTGACTCACTCTAAATCTTCAACTCAAACTGGCATGAAACAAAGACCAGGCAGAGTGGATGGAACTGTAAATTGCATTTCTTGGCACTGTCCTTTCTCACCCATTCTAACCTCATAACTGCTGTGGAACAGTTAATAGACTAATTAAAATCTTTTTCTGCCTTTGATTCTGTGCAAACTGCTACTCAGTGCAGAGGTCAACAGTTGAGGCAGGGAATCTTAACTGTGTAATCAAATGCACTGAAGAGGACAGAAAGGAGAGGAATATTAAAAAGAATGCTACATGTAGAAGTTGCCGAGAACAGCGTCAACGCTCGTGGTGCAATATCATGCAAATGTAGCCTCGAGGGAATGCTACAAAGCATTAAAACCTCTCAAACGGGTTTACAATCTTATCAAACATTTTGCAGTCATGCATCAAAGAAGTCTCTTTCTTTATCAATGTCCATTTAGAAACTACTTCCAGTGCCAGTTATATGTCATTCTGGGAAGACAGTTGCTGGTCCATAGCTGGTCACTACAGTATTGTATAGTATTGTATAAGTGAATGAATAAATAAATCAATAATGTATAAATAAATATCCAAGGTATTTGCCAGTTAAAGCTGCTAAAAAAAGTTAAGATAAGCGTTTTTCATCCCTGATAAGAATTATAACTGTTGTGTAGATGAGTGATTTTCCAAAGTGTTCCAGTCAGGTTCCCGCCATTGGTTTGGCACCAGAAGTTCTGCTTGTCATGACATGGTTTTCTGCTGCTAAGAATAGTAACCATGTTGCTGAAAATAGACAACAGCACGGTGCATGGCAACAAGGTCATGTACAGGTCATGTACAGGTCATGTACATAGACTTCTTCACTTACTCCCACTCTACAAAACTGAAGCCAAAATATCTTGGATATGGACCCTGCCATCTTGTAATTTCTGGAGCCAGATTCTGGGCAGTAGCGATCGGGCGGTAATGAAGCCCCACCCATACATCTGCCCGGCCAATCGTTAGTCAATCATGACGTTTTATAACATCAAATACAGTAACTAATTTAAACCAAGCTTATCAGAAAAATGAACAGATGAACAAACAACAGTGTGATAAGAACTACCTAAAATGACAGCAACATTTATGTGATGTGTACTTACATTTTTTTGTTAATCCACTAATACGGAGGGGGCGGGGTTTATAACCTATACTGCAGCCAGCCACCAGGGACGTTTTGGGCAGTGATGCAAACTTGGCGACTTTCTCGCTAGATTTAGCACCTTTTCAGACCCTCTTAGCAACTTTGTTTCTAAAAAGGGACTAGCAACAAATTTAGAGACTTTTAGACCATGTGGGAAAAGCCAGATATATTATATTGAAATTCATTCCCATGCATGCTGCTCAGAGCAATCACAGTCCACAGCTCTTCTGCCAACAGCACGGGGGTCTCTCTGCCTCTCCTCTTGCCCTGTGATCAGCAGGCAGACAACTGACACAGCCACTAAGATGACGTCAACAAAATGCAACTGTGCATATGACGCCATGTAGCGACTTTTAGAGCTAGAACTAGCTACTTTTAATTGGAAAAGTGTTGGCAACGGAGCCGTCAAGCCATCCATGTTCATATACAGTTTATGGTCATGTACAGTAGCGGCCATGGAGGCACCACTCAATCAATCCCATCATTATTTAACACCATAAAGTTTGGGAATCAATATCCATGTGTGCTGGATTCTACAGTTATTTCAGGGAATAATTCTGCATTCAAATCATGTGCGATGACAAGGAGGATATCTCAGAGCTTTCACAAAGGATATGAGATCCCCCAGTTGTAATGTTGATATGACTTTACAAGTTGGGAACCGGTCATGGTTACATTGAAATTACATCTGCTGAAGCTGCAACTGACAGATGAAGAATGCAATTCAATGGTTAGCATTGTACATTTTAATTTTTAATAGTCTACGTCCACATCTACAACTCAGTTTATGTTCTCCGTATCACTGCAGCCAGCTGTTTTCATTGCAAAAGAACTGACTGACTGAGATAAGTTAGCCTGGAGGCATCTAGACTGCTCACTTAGAGCGGAGAATCTGCATTCCGGACAGCCAAACAATTGAAGAGTTTGCACAACGAACAGCACGGATCATATTACATTTTTATGACATTTTGTCGCACTTAAAGCAGATTTGTAGGATTCAGATTTCACTGCTCAGGAAATACAACAAAAAAGAGGCAGAAGCTCAGTCTGATGCTGCGTCACTCGCGGCTGACTCACTTCTACCAGCCGGAGCTGCAGGGAGCCAATAGGTAGAGTCGGCTGGTAGCATTTTATGCTCCATATGTGCTCCAGCGCCAGACAAAACACCTCACTGTGCGTAAGTTTAACTGTGGATGATGTGTTGGGACATGTTTGCCAACACGAGTGCAGATGATGGTGCTGTGTGATCGTGGAGGAATTGAGAACTTTCTTTGAAGATAAACTGGATAATAAAAAATCTGCCAACAGAAACAATCGAACAGCCAACTGCTATGAGTGGTTTTACTGTAATGGACTGCACAAATTGGCAAAAAAGCAGATTAACAGCTTATACTCGTTAGGTACTTAGTCTTGATTTGTTAACTGGTTTAATGAAGTATGTTGTGTTTTGTAATTTGTTGATTTGCAAAAAAAAAAAAAAAGTAAAAGCATGTTAATGATAATGGTGGTGTTAATGATGATAATGCTGCCAGCGACAGCTCTAAGCAAGACATCTGTGCTATTATTTCTGACGATTTGATGATATTTTCACACTGACAGCAACATATTTATCTTGTTTAGCTAATAGCGTATACAAAGTAGAAATAACCCATGACAAAAACATGATGAAGAAACTTTAACCAGGCCAAGTGTCAAGTTTAGAAACACACATATCTGCCTATCAGTTTTGGTGTGGACAAAGCAGTACTTACGTGAATGGTAAAAAAAAATAAAAATAAAGTACAATATGAGTGAGCAGAACAGGGCACAACAATTTAAAATGCCATATATTTTAGTACTGTCAAAGGAGATAGAGTTATGGTCATATTACAGCAGACAGCATTCTCTACTTGAGTGTTTGAATTGTTATCCCCCTGCTTAGAAGAAAAAAAGCTCAGCCAAGATGATCCCATTTTTTGCTTTTACAATCCCCTCCCTTCATCTCTCCAGGGGCTTCGGCGTATCTTCTCAACCCACAATGACTCACTGGTTTAGAAACTGAAATCTTTTTTTCATGCAATTAAGTGCAGCGCTTTCTTCCATCCTCCATTTTGACACACCCAGAGACAAAAATACAGTATTGATATATATGACTGGTAGGATCTCTATGTGTTTCAATCAGTGCTGATATGCAATTTATATATAACTGCAACATAAAACGGACATAAGTACACACAATTGGTGAAACGTTCTGTTGCAGCAAGAACTAATTATTACAGGGGGCGCCCTGGTAGCTCACCTGGTTGACCGTGCGCCCCATGCACCAAGGCTCAGTTCTTACTGCAGTGGCCTGGGTTCGATTCCAACCCGCGGCCCTCTGCTGCATGTCGTCCCCTCTCTCTCCTCCCTTCCCTGTCTACAGCTGTTCTAGCAATTAAAGGCAAAAAAGCAAAAAAGATTATCTTAAAAAAAAAATATTACAGCAACAGAAAAAGCATACTGTCCATGTATGCATACTGTAACAAAGGTGAAACATTCTCAACCACATGTTGACATGGATTCGTATCTCAGTCAAATTCAGGTGTGAGACACAGATTTGTGCGTTACGCACAGTTCTCTACCACCCACGTTCAAAAGTGTAAAACATTGAAAACAATAAGCTGCCATTTTCCTGGGTGCTTGCTGGCATGCGCCCCTCGAATCACAGAATCACAGATTTAGAATCTATTCTGTTCCCTTGACTCGAGCTGACTGGGTGTCCACAGGGATTCAACCAACCTCCCCAGCATAGCCAAAGGTCACGCAGCAGAGGTATGGCTTTCTAATGCAATGCCCTTTTGTGGCGTCTGAACTGCCTGCATTGTATTCCCCTCACATAGACTTCTTGCAGGGAGAGAGGCTTTGAGAAGCCGGATAAGGAGAATAGCATTGACAGCAGTTCTAAAGGGCAATCATACAGATAATTCAGTCCAATGGCCCTCTTTATTGAGATTAAGGCGCCAGCACCTCTGATATTGTATAAACAAAACAATGGGCATTTCACCCTTTGATGGGCCAAGGACTCAGGGAGAGATGCAGGGAAAGGCATTTTCTACTCTGACAACAGCTCAAGCAATGCTGTTTTCTGATAAGCCGGCCAAAGGAGAGCTGCGCTTCTGCCAAGCTGGCATCATCACTCACTGTGCTAAGGCACAAACTGTGTTGTTGTGATGTCATGATAGTACATTTGGCAAGTTTTGGTCGTATCACTGTTGCCAAGCGAAAAACTCATTCAGTATCTCTATGTCTAGTTTTCAGGAACTTTTCAAACCAAATAGATTTGTTTTGAACCTTGCTAACGGCATGGCTCTGTGGACAGCAGTGCCGGTCCGTTGGCTTGGATTGTCATTTCATTTTGAACAAACATTTATGGTCCCCCAGAGGATGAATCCGAATGTCTTTGATAATCCCCTGAATTTTCCTCTAGTGCCATGATGAGGTTCACATTTGTGACAATGAATGAAATGTCTTGACAAATATTGGAAGAATTGCCATGACATTTAGAACACACATTCAATGTTCCTTTGTGATGAATTGGAATAACTTCAGTGACGGGATGGACGACGCGTCGGCACTTCCTCCCACTCTACGGAAGTGGAGACTAAATATCCTTGATAAGGGCACTGCCATCTTGTAATTTTGGAGCCAGATTCTGGAGGAGCATCTCGCTGCAGCCTGCGGGAAGGCGGGGCTTAACATCAAGCCCCACCCACATCCAAGTCAGTCAGTTTTTTTTTGCCTACGTCACTCCCCATACGCTCGAACGGACCAAGACAGTAGCGAAGCTGATATAAAGCTAGCCTCTGTAATTGGGCCCGTGTACTTTTTCGTTCATTTGATTTCCGATTTTGAAACGAAAAGAGTGGTTCGGAAATAACGTAGCTAAGACTGCTCTGGTGAAAGCCTTGTTTTGATGAGCTTCTGGGGCTAGCTGCTAACTAGCTCGGAAGCTAACATCTAATGGCAGGCAAGTTGCTAATTAGCCAAAAAGTATGGAAGTACTAGTTTCCCCTGCTTTCTATCAATATTCCTCGGTATTTGTCTCTTGGTGTAGTTTGCTAACATGCTCATAGACATGTAAATTAACTGTTTGCGTGCTAGCTAAGTCAACGGTCAACACCTTCTATATTGTAACGTGAAAGCTCAGGCTGCGTTGGCACAGCAGCAACTTGCACTGCCCCGTTAGTAAAATTACGAATCCCAATATGGCCACGCCAAGACCCGCCCTACGAAGCAGCTCGATTGGTTGGGGTTAGGCATTTCACCTCGAGTGGTTAAGATTAGGATAGCCGATTGGTCAGGGAATAGGACCTGAACAAATGGGGTTACGTTACCTTGCGTTCTCATGGACGCCTGGCCTATAAATGCTATTGAAGGGCGGGTCTTGGCGTGGCCATAGTGGGATTCGTAATATCGCGCCCCGTTAAAATGCAACTTCAACCCTTGGATATAACGGTAATCACGTAGCGGTTTTTCGTGTATAGACATCTGTATGTGTGTTCGACCTTTTGAAATCCTTAGATTAGGTGTGTTCCTGTGCAGGTCTTTGAGTGAAGTAGAATATCCGAGGAGCATCTCGCATGATTGTGAATTCTACTGAACCAGACTGAGAGACCATTTAAAGACTCAGGAACCCTTTGCAGCTGTTTTGGATTACTTAGCTGATTAGAGTGGGACACTTTGAGCCTACAATATTGAACCTTTTCACAATATTCTAATTTTCTGAGGGTTTTCATAAACTGTAAGCCATAATCATCAAAATTATAACAAATACAGACTTGGAATATCTCACTTTGCATGTAATAAGTCTATATAATATATTAGTTTTACCTTTTTTAAGTTGAATTACTGAAATAAATTAACTTTTGCACGATATTCAAATTTTTCGAGTTTCACCTGTATGCTTCTGGTTCACCTGTTAATTGTTAAAGCAAAATTGCCCGTTTGTACATTTGGTTATAAGACTGAATTATTGCTGTTAATATGAAAGTCCATAAGGAAACCACACACCATTCTTCTTTTGAGGGCTAAATGAAATGAAATATGGCTTGTTTCCCGTTTGAAGACATTGTCATCAATATTAACAAGGTTTAAAATGACCCATTTTTAAAATTTGGATGTCATTTCAAAATCGGAAATCAAATGAACGAAAAAGAACACGGGACCAAATACAGTAACTACATTAAAACTTCACTGTTGCATGAAATGTCGTTTGTGTTTAGCCTACATCATCAGTTTCTATCTAATGTGAAACAAGAGGCTAATCAGCTTCGCTACCAGGCTGGCGGATGGCTTCATTTTAAAGTTTCAAAATATAATTTCATGTCATTTTTAAATTGGTGAATATAATATAATCTAAAATGAAGACATGGCTTTTATCCAAATTTCCTTCATAGTAAAAAATGCTACCAGGCTGTCTTGGTCCGTTCGAGCGAATGGGGAGTGACTGGCTGACTTGGATGTGGGTGGGGCTTGATGTCAAGCAGACCGCAGCGAGATGCACCTGAGATTCTGCGCAGTAGTGATCGGGCGGTGGAGCCGTGGTATCCAGATCCCACCAATACACCCGCCTGACCAATCGCGAGTCAATCACAGCTGTCAATCATGAGGTTTTACCCTGTTTTTATAGTATCAACAAAACACTTGGACCATCATCAGCATGACAACAACTACCTAAAATGACAGAACCAATCTTTTGGAAAAATGCATTTAATCTGTACTTTGATTTTTGTAGTTTGGCCCATGTCCCATCTGCTAACATGGAGTGGGCGGGATTTATGACCTATACTGAAGCCAACCACCAGGGGGCGATCAAGGATTGGGCTTCACTTAAACATGTTATGCATCAACCCCTGGTCACAAGCTGTACTTTGTATTCATTGCTACTAAACAAATATTAGCATGCCAACACGCTATAATAAGATGGTGAACATGGTGATGCCTTTGTGTGCAATGTTAGCATGCTCACACTTAGCCCAAAGCACCGCTGTGCCTCAGTACTGCTTCACAGTCTCTTATTTTGAGTTTAGTTGGCTTTGAAAGGGTTTCAACCATGTAAGTGTTGCAGAATTTCTGCAAGCCACTGAGAAAAGTTGAATACTTCAACTTCAGTTTAAACAGAAGTGGAGTTAAGATGGATTTCACCTGACAGCAAAAATATGGTGAGCCTTTTTCCTCCACACGTTCTACACATTCTTGATCTAATGTATGCGAGCAAACACAAACAGCTCAAGACTTTATGTTGCAGCTAAATTGCAGATATGATCATTTATGCTAGTTATCACCTCTGCACGATGCACAGTATGAAATGTACCCAGTCTGTGACGTCACTGAGACAATTATCTTGACGTTGTTTCTCATCCCTCGATTTAAGGCGAGACACGGCAGGCAAAAACGTGTTTTTTTCTCACTGGTCAATTTTGAGATTTTCGGCTATTTGTGTTCAGTAACATGTCTTCTTTCAGACATGTGGTGAAAAAAAGTCAAAAATACACATTAAGGGCTTTAGCGCTAAATGCGCAATCTCATTGGCTGACGACAATTCCTGACAACGTGATTTGCTTAGAATGGTCACGTGACGCGCTCTGACATTTCCGCGGTAGTTCAGAATGTCAAAATAAATGCGTCGAAAATGGTCGAAAATCACCTCAGAGAAGACGAAAACAGTTGTTATTAGTAAGAAGACACAGGGGATTACACACTAAGACAGCAGATGATGAAATGCCTTCACATAGTACGCCGATGTGTCAACTATCGTTCAGACAACAGGAGTTTTCAGACAGCGGAGGTAATCAGACTGACTCTCTCTCTCTCTCCCTCTCTCCAAGCAGTTTACAGAAATGTATGGCCTACATGTCCTATATTAAATATGTAGGCGTCACATATATACTACTATACTATGATTACTATGAAATACTAAACAAATCTGTAATTTTGGGATCCTAAGTGGTTGTTAGTCCCTCAGGCTGTGGCAGACAGATCCATATTTAGCTGTCAGTAGAGCTGCTGTCCCCTCTCCTAGGAGAACTACCAGCTTCTTTTCTGGTGGTAACTTTTTTTGGCTATTTTTCCAAGGTGTAAATCTCTTAGTGAGGATAGTTTTTTCCAGAGGAGGAAGTGCACCTCTGTCTGACCCAGTTGGTGGTTACTGAGCCTGTGTTTAGTCAGGATCCGTCTCTTCTACGTATCTCTGACAGTGTGAAAATGTGTTTAATAACAATTTAGTCTTCTTTGATTGCTTTCTCCAATGTTCTAAATATTGGTCTTTTGAATGATTCATAAGAAGCTCATCCCTGTGTATCACCGGATGTCCAGTGACAGTGCAGCATGGAGGCACTCAGAATGCCAACGCATGCCTCAACTTGGTTATATGGGCCCAGTGTCCAAAAACCGCAGCCATTAAGGCTATTTCTACATTCAATGAGGGTGCCTCTGCCATGCTGGCTGTGATGGAGAAATTGTGGCTTCAGAGCACAGACTGTTATTGCAATGAAGGATGACGACATGGTTAGGATCTCAAAAGCCAATAGTGTCCATACCGCCGGTGGAAAGCGGAGCCGTAAAAGTGTAAGCACAGCCAAAATAGTGAAAAACCCTAACCCTAACCCTTTAGTAGCACCTTTATACACCAAACTTTCCAGTCTTTTACCTAGTTATATTATGAAGACAATTACAGAGGGATTTGTAAATATATTATTCCTAGCCTGATTTATATAACATTTTATTCCAAAATACATGGCGAAAATCGTTTAAGGCTATTGACAGTATATTCTAATTTACAGGATAACAAAAGTAGATATTCATAAATCCCTCTGTAATTTTTTCCCCATCTAATATGTGAACACAATGAAAAAATAATTTTGAACGTGGCTTTATCCAATACTCAGATTTCGTTTTTTAAATATATGCAAATTAGCGCATTTTTCATTAGATAATGCCTTATTTTTTTTATTTGCATATTTAAACATTAAATTACAGAAAACTTGTAATACATTTTTTCTCATCTTAGTGTAAGTAATCAACTGGCAGAGTTTCATGGTGATATCTGCTAGTTAAAAAAAAATTCCCTATTCACCTGTAGAGTCTTGCCTTAAATCAGAAACATTTGTATGAGTGCCATTGCTGATACAATATAACACCAGCAGCTTGTTTGTATGTTCAAATATTCCTTTAATGTCTGATGCAACCTGTTGCAAGAGCAAACAATGAGAGCAGAGGAAGGCTGCTCGCAGATATGGGATTAGGGGGGAAGAAGTCATTTATCCCCTCCTAGCATTTAGAGCATATTATCTTTGTAATTACTATTATTATCACAGTTAAAAAGGAAAGCATTTGTAAAAAGTGGTGTTCACGACACTGCACATTACTCCCTTATTATGTGAAAATTCTTATTAAAAATCTGAAAGTGCAATTATGTCAGCTGGCGAAGAGTCATTAAATCTAGCATGAAAGCCGCCCTGATATCAAATGGTGAGATGCAGCCTCTCTTCAAGCCAAACTCTCTCTCTCCACAATACAGCAGGGCTCTGTCACGCTCTGCAAAGGCTCAACAAAGGACACTGCAGTCCCATTAGCCAAGTAAACAAATCAGAGAGTGAAATGAGATGCTTTTTATATTGAAACAATGGATTTCCCATAGGAGAAAATATGGCGGGAGATGAAACCCAATAATGAGGCACATGCTCTTATAGAAACCCTGAGATGGGAGGCTTGAGTGAAACAAGCCCTATCCATGCTAAAGAGATGAAGCATCCTGGCGGTGGTTTATGGATCGAAATGAGAACGCTCTGTGTTTGGGATGTACTCGCAATTCTGGAGTATCCAAGATGTGAGGGCCACAATTTAGCATTCACAGCAATGATTCATCTGATCATTTAAGAGGACAATCTGATTTGGAGATGGCTTTGACCGGAGACTGTATTGCATTACACAACATTCGCCAATTTGAGTGGCAAATTACAGGATTTGCTGCAAACTAGATGGATGTAAATTCACATTTTTAAACAAGAAATTGTGAGATTCCCATACTCGCTGATACTCATTTTTTCCTTATGATGTGTAATGTAAAAACATGTGCTCCATACTAAGTGATTTGCCATATCAGATGGTCATATTCCCCCTCACCTATTAGTCTGCCGGCAATTATTGTGCAGCAAGCACTTCTACAAGTGTAATGCTCCCCTGAGTGCGAATGCCATTTTTTTTTTTTATTTCTTCATTTTTTTGTGAGAATGCAGCTCTGAAGCCAGAGAAGATTAGAACTGGATAGCGGCGACCCTTGTCTTGAGAAGGGAGCTCTTGGGGGATGCGAGGTTGGTAGCTTTATCTCCGTCCGAGACAGCCGAGACCCTCCCTGCAGCTGCTTTAACACAGAGGTGCTCTAAGTATGTCAGAGTATCGATTATCTCAGGTCTCATGTGCAGCAGGACTGCATTAGCTTACGACAGCCAAACAGACATCTCACACACATACAGGCCCCCAATGACATCAAGACTGATGGTTGGAAAATACTGTCAAATCCCAGTATGGATACAGTGAAAAAGGTACAGAACATGTAATGTAAAGAGCATTAATACTGCTTCTTCGTCATAATCAGGTTTGGGATATGTATTCACTTCATAGTGAAACTGATGCTCATCACTTTAAATTCTTTAAATCTTCAATCAATCTTATATATGCTTGAATCTTGGGTTCAAATATTAACTCTTGATTACAAACTACTTGGCAAGAACTAAGACAAGAAACAGAGATGTAAAAAAATTATTTTCTTTCATATAATATAAAACAACCATGGTGTTGTTAAATGCAAGTAAAACTATTCACCACTAAATGAGACGTACGAGTCCAAAGTACTTTGGCATTACTGTGTATAGTAAAGATTATGGGTGGGAAGCTCATTTTATTGCCTTTTTGGCAACTTATAGGGGCGGAATATCCCAACAACAAGCTGGAAAACACATTTTTTTCCCAGGGGATGAGGATGGTGGATGTACAAAGTGCAAGACTTTGAAACCAGAGACCAGAGTTCAACAAAAGCCAACCCAGAAGCACACACAATGTACTTCCAGCCTAGTATTTGCAATAAACACTGTGTCTCAAGTCACTGTGGACTTCCAATATTTCACAACGTTGCCAGTGAACATTTTTAGAGATACATTCAGTATCAACATCACAAAACATATGTGGCTCTTTAGCTGCTGAATGCTCCGCTTTGTTCCCCTTTGGTCTGTCTGCCGTGTGGTGCGGGGCTGTCAGTGTACAGTGGGTTTATCGGAGCCTTTTGGCTGGAAACAAGGTTGATGAAAGCAGAATCTGTGGGCCACAAAATCAAACAGCGACCTGAAAGAGGCTTAAAAAAAAAAACTCCACAGAGCTGCAGAATTGGCTGCTAATTCTTTGTATGGCTGTCACTGCAAGCACCCAATTTCATATTACATATCATTTGAGACATTCACTAAAAAAATATGGTTATGCAGCTTTTCAAACTTAAAGGTGCCGTGGGTAGGACTGTGAAGATCCAGGACTTAGCCAGAGAATTTGAACATCGACAACTTCTCAGTCCCTCCCCCCCTTTCTGCTAGAGGCCAAACGGTCTCCTAAGCCCCTTCCACAACAAGGTAAAATGAATGTGTGTGCATGAGCAGTGATTGACACACAGTTAGACACCCCCCCGGCCCTGATTGGTGCATCTGAACAGGGAGCGGTGGAATTTTTCAAATCTCACTACAGGCTGTAGGTGGTGCGAGAGGAGCCGGATTCATGCTTCATGTAGTTCTACTGGAACATAGCGTCAGTTTCAGCAAATATGACAGAAAGGTAGTTTTATAAGTCTTACCTACTGCACCTTAAAATAAACCTTTCATGATGTAACCTGAGAGGTGACACAGTTAATGTTCAGCTAATGAAACTGTTCATGAGACGTAAACACAATAGAATAAAATGCAATAGCAAAGTCCACTATATATCTAATGCATGAGCACTGCTGTCTGCGTCAATGTAAATGACTTATACAGTGCGCCAATGACATTTGCATGTTAGGTAAATGTGACAGTAAAGTATGATACCTGTACCTATTCTACAAATCAAACTTTATTGTTTAGCTTGTCATATTACTATCTGTTCCAATGGGGTTTATATGTCTGCTTCTCCCCATTGTACCTGCATACACCTGCTCCCCCCTCCACTAGCTTTATTACACATAATATTAATGTAGAGCAGGGACTGTGGTTGACATTTTTATTGAATTATTTACAAGGGAAAATAATGACGGTGGGGTCTCAGCACTAAACAAATAAATAAATCAGATCTCAGATCTCTAATCAAATCCGTGGGATGATGTATGTGGAGCAGGATGTTATTAGGTTAGGTGATAGGTGTCAGCACTCACAATGCCAGAAGTGCAACGGTTTGTACAAAGGAAACAATTAGAATGCAACTCACTGTCTGTGTGTGTGTGTCTGTGTGTGTGTTTTGACATCAGATTTTCCATCTCAGGCAATCAGATGATGTAAAGATTTAGTAAATCACAATTGGAAGTTATATTGAACAGTAAAGCTGAACGCAGTGCTTAGTGAGAAAGATAATACAAATGTTTCCTTTGTTGCCCATGTCCATCTGTTATTTGTTGTTCAGGCCATCTTTGATTATTGACTGAACATAAAACACAGGGTTGATATTGAAATGGATGTTTTTAAATGACATTTTGTTCAATTTCAAAATGAACAAAAAACATGTTTTTCTGCCGAAGGAAGATTGTTCAGGGTTTCTCTCTCTGCACACAACCAACTGCACAATACGAGGGGAAGGCATCCCTTCCAGCAAACAAACACTTTTATAAAGAGCTAAAGAGCTAACACTTGAGCCCGGAACATTTTGATGTGCAGTCCTGTTCACTCATCATTCTGCCTTTTACTGGTCCAACCAAGAACAGCTAACCCCCCTTGAAAACTCTCTTAGACTTATTCCGTAGAGGGTTCTCTCTTGATTCCTGCCTCAGCTGTTGATTTTGCCAAAGAATGCATGAAATATAAATGATCTAAACATTTTGGAGTGAGTAGGACAAAATCCTTGTTTTTGGAGTAGTTGTAGAGGTGATTGAAAAGGGTTGTAGAGTTTACTGACAATACATCTGAGACAGGCAGAAGAGATCTGTTCGGATCTCTGCCATTTTGAATCCTTATCATTCTTTCTACTCTGCGACTATCACTGTGTGCTCCCACCAAATCAACTGCGCCTGCTGTCTACTCTTACCTCGCCTCTTCGCAAGATACATTTCATGTGTTTCAGCTATGTGGGAGCTGAGCGGTTGCACTTGACACAGCCCTTTGCCACCAAATTGTCCCAGAAATGAAGGAGCCCCAATAACTAAACTAAAGCAAATCAGGAACTATAGTCCTTTTTGCTCAATCCGGTTTTGCATTTCCACTTAATCTTAGGAACCGTGACCATTTATGTGAGCTAGGCCCATAACGGAAAACACTGGCTTTCTATGAGACACCTTTTGGTTACACTTTACTTGAAGCTATCTACATAAAGCTGCAGACACACCGACCAGATGGCCGACCCTCGGCAGATAAGGTAGTTGGACTGATCAGTCTCCTCGAGTTGGTCAAAAAAGTTCCTCGGAACACACCAAAGCGACGAGAATATCCATCTCCATAACAGCAGGCGGCGCTAATCTGTATTAGGGTTAGGGTTAGCTGCAGCTGATTGGACGAACGTGTCACGTGGGTCTGGTTTCTCTGGAAATTCAAAGACAGACCGTCATGGCGGCTCGTTCAGAATACGATCTCATATTGTACTAAAATAGTTCACTGAAACGTGTTTCTGAAAACATTTGAAGAGAGAAATAGGCCGTGCAGTTGCTGAATCTGTCTTCATTTCAGACCGACAAAGGTCAGTTTAAAAGATTTTCGTCAGATTTTGAGAGACTGTAGTCACGCTCATCCTGCTCCACGTTTCCGGGATAGCTCTCCACCAATCAGATGGGTCATTTGAGTCCGACTGTCGGCAGTGCCTGTCCCGCCAATTATACATGTCATATGGGCTAAAATAAAGGCCGACAGCCCCTCGGACGGACGACGGCACGGACCACACCGAACAGACTCAAGTCACTGACCTCGCCAGACTGTCTGACAGCTGATTATCGGCTCGGTGTGTCCGCACCTTAAGAGTGACATGACACTTGAATGTGTCATAAACATCATAAACAAGTCATAAACGTTTATGACATAACGCTTCTTTTAGTAAGTGTCATTCGGTTTTTGTCATGACAAGTTATGGTTAGCGTTAGGTTTAGAGTTAGGGTTCATGTGTCATGACTGTGTCAGTCTTATGTAGATACCTTCAAGTAAAGTGTTACCTGCCTTTTTTTCATGCAACAAGGAGACGATGCAGTAGTGCTAATTTCGTCAGACGAGACAAGACTAAATATGTTCGTCAACAACCTTTTTTTCCATGACTAAGACAAGACGATGACGAGACCGCCCCAATGTCCAAAAACGCTGACTAAGACTAAATTAAAATGCATTATTGTTGACGAAAAAAGATGAGACTAAAATGTTTTGCATAAAATAAAAACTAAGATAAAATCTCTCTTCATTTTCGTCTACAATCGTCTCTACTTTTTCATCATGAGAATATTCAGCTGTTACCGAGACCCGGTGCTACGGCACCGACAGGTGCCCTAACGACCGGTATCTACCGGACCGAATAGCCTGCGCTTCTCTCTGATGCTCCTCAACGGACATTAGAGTCAACCGAAACATCGCTGCATGGGGCGCTAGTTAACACTACACTTGGCAGCAGGTAACGTTAGCATACCGTTAGCTAGCAGTTGGATTTAACACAGTTAAAATGCTGACAGCTAAACGGTGTAAAGGTTTGTCTCTATTTCCAACACAAGACGTACGACAGTCTGCGGCTGCCGTTGTCTGAAAAACAACACATGTTGCGTTCACTTGAAATACGCCTTGCCAGTTTCGTCCTGCATTTATTTTATTGTAAAATATCCTTTCCCCATCCAGTGCTCGTTTTTGTATTTTACTGGTAAAATAAGGAAGAGGCTCAATATTTATATAACTAACTGAACCAGAAAAAAAGTCAGTAGTATTAAGTAGTGCTCACTTAAAAAATGTGAGCTAATTAATTATTTACTCAGAAAAAGCAAGCTGCATTAACTTAAAAACTATGAGCTAATTAAGTGTAATTTACTTAAAATAAACAAGTTGTCTTCACTTAACAAGTATAAGCTTATTGAGTGTTACTTACTCAGAAAAAGCAAGCTTGATTAATTTAAAAACATGAGCTAATTAAGTGTCATTTACTTAAAATAAACAAGTTGTCTTCACTTAATAAGTTTAAGCTTATTGAGTGTTACTTACTCAGAATAAACAAGCTGTGTTCACTTAGAAAATATAAGTTTATTAAGTATTGTTTACTAAGAACAATAAAGTTGCACTAATTTACTATTACTAAGTTCATTGAACTTACTTTTTTCAAGGCAATGAGTTTCCATAAATCTTTTAAGTAAAGTCAACTTGTTAAAATTAACAGTGCAGGACTTTATCATTATTAGTATGTTATTACTCAGTTCTATTAAGTTGTACTTAAGTTATGTTTTTAAGTTAAGGAAGAACATGTTACACCAACTAGAAAAAATTAAGTTAGTAGAAAGTTTTCTAAAACTTTGAGTATACACTACTTAATCTATTTAAGTACTTTGAACGTTCGGATTTACAGTGTAGCATTTATTTATTTTTATAACTATTTGACTGAAATGGTTATCAGAAATAATTTATTTAAAAAAAGACTAAAATGTTTTGACTAAAACTTGACTAAAATGGCAAGACTTTTAGTCGACTAAAACTTGACTAACAAAACATTTTGGCACAAGACTAAGACTAAATTAAAAATAGGTGACAAAATTAACCCTACGATGCAGTCATTAAGCGTTACATTTTTTTCTTCTTTTGCTGTGATGCTTGAATGATTGTTGGGAAGGAGAACTGTAGAGCTACAAAGGCAGACTGAAAAACTAAAATAGTGTTGCACTGCATGTTTTCTGGTTGTTTCATGCTTTAGGTGGCTATGTGACTGCACTGAAACAATTAGGAAAAAAGGGTTGTTGATCTTAACTCTATTATACTCATTCTTTATCCATCTATTTAGTCGAATAGTTGAAAAGCATCCTGTATAATTTTGTTTAAATGTCAATAGACATTGCGCAAAACATTTCCATCTCTAGTCCAATTAATCAGTGCATCCTTGTGTGAATAAATGCTGTACACAAGTTGTAGCAGCCTCAAGGCTTGGGTTTGACCAACACTATTGCCAGACAAGAACGTCGATATTGACAATTTTGCTAAACCTTGGATCACCTTCAACAAAGTGTGTTTTCATCCTACAATTTCTTACGCAAATTGAAAATGTGCAACTAAAACCCGTGTGCAAACACCAGAAATCCAATAAAAAAACAATGAATAATTAATATAAGCACATTTTTTTGCAACCATTAGAATATAGTAGAAAACCCAACATGTGAAACCTTTTGAATATTGGAATGAAATAACCAAAACTAACACAATTTGTGTGTCCCACCTACTTGTCTAATTGACATTAGGGCCCCTTTTGCCATAGCATTGGTTCACAATGAGATAATCGGCTCATGGAGGCAATAATAAGTGCATGCAGGAGGTGAGGAAGTCAATGGACAATTAACTTCAATTGACTTTGAATGGACAATATCTCTAAATGCATTTACAGATGAACGGTGGCTGGACTAGCTGGAGTAAAAGGAATTAAAATTAGAACACTGTTCACAGCTGAAGCCTATTATCCCAACACACAGAGAGAAAGAAAGAGAGTGAGATATAGCGAGTGAGTGTGCTATAGAGAGGATGAGGAAGAGAGATAGAGAGAGGACAAGACCACAGACGAAGAAGAGAAGCAAAGTTGAAAGCCATTAGTAAAAAAAAAAAAAAAAAAGTCCACCCCCAAAAAAATGACCTCAGGTGAAAATGAGATAACTTTCCCTCTTTTTATGGCTTCCACAATGAGGTATTATCAGCTAGGAAAGGGCATAAGGTGGGGAAAGTGAGATGAGGAAGAGCGTGTAATGGTGAGGGAGGGATCTCCATTGATATATCCATCCAAAGTGGAGGGCCTGGAACTGACGGGGGCCCAAGAGAAGCTTCTGCAAAGAGCCTGAGAGAGAGATAAGGGGGTCATTATTCCCCAAACTTGAATAATCCCTCGACGGCAAAGCCCCGGCCTTCCCTAAGGGTTATAAGACTTCAGAGCTGTCTGTGAGGAGAGCAGAGGAAGAAAGAGCGTGGGAGGAAAAGCATTTTTGCTCTATATGTCATCAGTTTAAAAGTGATATTTATTTATGCGTTATACTGGTAGAATAACCCTAAATAAATACTGCATCTGACATAGTATTCCATATTTGCATGCTGTGATCCCAATGAGTTTGAAACCAATTAAATACAACTTAAATAAATATTATCAGATGTGTGCAGTGAATATAGTACAGAACATGTTTACACCACTTGTCATTAAATGCACAAAAATACTAATAAAGGGCCACCGGAGGAGTTTTGGGACCTTTAGTAAAAATAGACTTGACCCTCCCTTTGCCAGTAAAAAAATGTCTATGACCCTCCAAAATGAATGCGAAAAGAGGCATGACCCTCCCCATCAACTTATGGATGTCTTCTGTACTGGTTAGCACTTGGTAAAGATGTGCAGATGCCACTTATTTTTTTTACAGCCATGACATACATGATGTCATGGTAGGTGACATACGTGACAGTAGATTTACTCACTAACATTGTTGTGGAAACACAATAAGCATGGAAACTAAATGCACACTTCATGCTTTACTGCATTACTTCAAATACTAAGTTACTCCTCTAGTAAACTAGTATTCACCTGAAATAAAACAATAAAACATTGAGACCATTCACCAAAGCACTCTGGGTAACAAATTCAACACACAAACTGGTTGCTATGGACTCGTCACTAGGCTTCCTCAGTCATTGTATATTTCACATAGACTGTCTATGATATTTTACCATATAGGTAAAGTTGCCGAAGCTGAACATTATATTCCAAAACATATATGTTTATTTTTAAAGCAGATTTTAAATTACATTGTAACAATTTAACAATTCGCCCTTATGAAATCCAATCGCGGCACGGCTGTCTTGGAACACAATAGACAGACGGTGGCGGAATGCCCCGACACTTAAATTCAACTAAAATGTAACAGTGAACACTCAGTGTTGGACCTCCAGTCTGTTGAGATGCCTCCCCAAACGCAGAAACCAAGCGCAATCAGACTATAAAATGTTAAGAAAAAAGATCCGTATTTTGCCGTAATCCAATGACACAAAAAAAAAGTAGATAGATCAGTAGATCCACAAAAAGGTAAATGATACGGTGTATCCAGCAAGGCCTACGAGCGTCACATTCACCAGCCCGCTCCAAACAGGTGAACGAGGCCTCTCCACTCCGCCGTTGAAAACCAAGTGGAAGACATAGTGCAAGAGTAATTTTCATTTTTTCCATCCTGCTGCTCCTATCATCAGCCAGGTCAATTTTTTTTTACTAAAGCAGTATATGAAATCAGATGTATTACCTACCACCATTTAGTTGTCTTGTGTTATTTAAAATATTTATAAAATATCTGGTCATGCCAGGCATAATTATTCCACAATTCTTTTTTTAAACAATGCAATTACCCGTTTCAGCCACCAGGGGGGCAGTGCTCCCTCTGCCCCACAGCAATCTCATGGGTCAGACCCATCTGGTGGTGGCTATGCGGTGTGGACTAGCCAGACCCTCCTCCGCAGCGCTGTGGAGATAGAGCTGCCAATGCGAGACTACTAACTAACTAAAATCAAAACAGCCATGATTTATGTAACTGCTACATTTATCTTGCTGTGAGGGCATAATCAGCAGTTGAAAAGGGCAATCACCAAATTCATGTCAAAGCTTAGTTTGGGTTGGAATCCGTTTCTCTGACTGTTGCCAGGCATCTTACATAAAGGTTTTGCAGCTTCTCATATCTGAGATATCAATCTGTCTATCTCTGGCTTCTCAGCGACCACCTTGGGAACATTCGGCCTCTGTACCTCTGTGTAGTCTATGAGCTAGGTGGCTGCAGATCAGAATTAAGGGCAGCCAGGCAGAAAATGGCTACAGGGGCCATGCGGGCAGTAGCGAATGAACAGCAATAAGATCATTTTCAAAAGGGGCCCCTAAAAATTAACTGTGCTGTGCCGTTAACTCAGTCGCCTAACTGCTGCGTGGTTGAGTTCCAGCGTCGACATTTCACTGCTGTCCAGTTGCTATTTGATGAGCGCTGGGTTTTTTGATGGACTCCAAATTGCACTTCAGATGTTGTTTGAGAGTTCAAGCAATCCAATTACATTCTGAGCCATATGTATCTCACAAATCTTCAATTACTGTCCCAGAGCCTATTCATTCACAAGCAGAATGCAGAAAAGATCTTAAGGAGAAAAGCTCTGTCAGACTGTTCACCTTTTCCCTGCTTTTCAAAAATGGCATGTTAGTGTATTCGACTTCTTATGTGCGCCATACATCATGCTTTCTTTTATATATCATTGAAACATTTGTGTTAAATAAGTGTTTTTTCCATGCATTCTCAGTGCTAAGTGGCTCTTGATGAGAAGGACACCTATCCCATGTAGAACAGATACAGTCAATACGTTTGTCCCTCAGACAGCAGTATAGTCAAGTTGAACAGAAACAGAGAAGACTACCGCAAAGAAAACATATTTTCTGTACTTTCTCATAACCGTCTATTTTATTGGTGTGTCTCTGGTGGGTAAACAGAAGAAGAAAAAAAAAAAAAAAAAAAAAAAAAAGAGTAGGAGAGACACACACAAGGGAAAAAGAAACCAGCAACACTGTCAGTTAATTTTCAGATCTGGTAATCTTCCAAGTTCATTAACAAAAGCCTGTGTCTGACTTGCTGTGGCTTTTGTACGCACCGAGGAGTTGTTGTGATACACCACAATGAATAAGTGATAAGCTGTTTGGGTAATTTGCAAAGTGACACAACTTTTATTATTTACGCCGTAAACCCTGATGGGTGGGGGTGAGAGGGGGGATTGGGGGGCGATAACAATGAGCGAATGTGACAGGATTGTGTGGGCGGAATCCACTTAGAACTATTACAATCAAGCTTCATTTACATGAGCCGCCGACAACCTTCAGCTGACTTTGGGGGCTGCATTTGGGAATAGCGGACATGGGTATTACAGAGCATACTGATGCATTTGTAATGGGGGCAGGCAGCAGAGCCAAATGCTGACTAGCTCCACAGAAGAGAGAAAAAAATGCTCCCAATGGAAAGAGATCAATTCCCCCCTACTTCGCACTGCGTGATGGATCTGACATTCATCAGTGCCCTGTCAACTAATGCATTAGGTTTTATATTACACCTGAGGTTTTTTTCCTCTCTCTATTCTTTTATGGCTTCATGACGCCAGATTAAAATGGTAAAATTGTGAATAAAAATTTTTTTCGGTAGGGCATGGCAAGCCAAGGAAATTTAGATTTTTTAGAGTTTATTTTAAAAGAGAAGAGTGATATTGAGGGCAAAGAAGAAAAGGAAGTCATTTTCAACAGGCTACTGCATCTAACTTAGATTAATAGTGTTGATTTATTTCATTTACATCATTTCTATTATTATTTCTATTACATCAACTTCCCCTCTCTAGGATCCTCTATTTAACTCTGCAAGACATTAAATAGGTGAACAACTGCAGAACTGTAAACTTGACAATAAGCAGCCCCTATACCAGAATGGTTTCTCCCTGTTGCCATGCATCCCTTCTATGGGAAGTTCCATTATGTTCATATCGCGGTAGGTATTAATCCCACCGGCTTTCGTGCTGGTTTCCATTATAAAATTCCAATTTTTGGCAGCATAAGGCTTCACAGATATACCGATACCGGTATCGGCTCCGATACTGCCTAAAACGCTGGTATCGGTATCCGGAAGTACTGGAGTTTATGCACAGATCCGATACCAAGTAATAAAGCCCTAAAGAAAATCTACGTTAAAGTAGATTATTTATGTTCTTCTTCCGTTATAACTGACTGTCAAACTGGACAATAAAAGAAAGTTCTGTGGCGTTCATTATTTGTGTTTGTTCATGTTTCACAAAGATAGAAATCATATCACATCCATACAGGGATAGTAGTATACAGCTGTTAAAACATAATAAAATATATGACACACTGGTATCGGATCGGTACTCTGTATCGGGCGATACACAAGTTCAGGTATCGGAATCGGTATCGGGAAGCAAAAAATGGTATCGGGCCATCTCTACTTCACAGGAGAATACCTGTTTTGCAATGGTGATAATTTAAGGGCTGATGCATCATTGTGGGAGAGCTTGCCACAACAATACAAAGCCTGTGTGAAAATGTGGAACGCACCTCATCTGAAAAAGGAGGCACCCAAGAACTCTTGGGAGAAGAATGGAGCATTGGTATCATAAAATAAGACAAGCAGTGCTCAGTCTCTGACTGCATTTGCAATCTGCTGATGCAGTTTTATCCTCATCCACGCTATATGCTCTGTGGCCTTCACACATGTGGAAGAAATTAAATATTGGAATGACTTTAACTGTGTGCATTTAAAAGCAGCATCACTCGTCATCCTATTAAAGAAATATATAGTTAATTCACAAACATTTAGAGAAACCGCTTTTTTATTTCTAGCATTTCTTGTGGTTTCTCCATGCCAACTTTATCCAAATTTGTATTTTATGACTAAAAAAAATTCCTCAAATTAAAAATGAATATATGGGCAGATGAATGCCCTCGATTTCATTTTCTCTGTCTCTTTTGTTTTTGAGCAGTTCCATGGCTGGGCCTGTCTTCCTCCTAACACTGGGGGGAGCTGTTATATTAATACCACAGAAATGGGACATGGATGGAAACACACAGTGGAAGTGGATTGAGAAAATTCATGCTTGATTAACAATTGTTGGTTATAAAGTGAAAATTGGTTACTGGTATTTTGGTGTGTGCACTTACCCATTAATTCCCACTCAGTGTTTAACTTGCTTCTGCGTTGTTGTTGTTGTCTTTAATTATATTTTATTTGGACTGACTTTCACCCAACAAACGCACACGTACAAACATCAGTGTCCCCGAGCTTCCTGTGAATTGACTATTTATTTTACTGAAATAGACGAGTTAAAACTGAAGAGTGGCTCAGTCGCAGCAGTTGTTTAGAATGCCCTTTGCAGATTATGATTATTATTATGATTATAGTTTGTGAAGTGTAAACAACTTGTTCTGATAAACACTCTCTTCCCCTGACATCCTCCTCTTGCTCTCCACGTTCTCCCAGCAAGTCTCACACCACCCAATTTATATCAAAAGAGACATTTGATGTCTTTGGCAGAAGTCACAAAGCACACTGTTTGTCAAATTAGCGTGAGATAAAGGAAGAGACATTTTCTGCTTATTGAACACTGGGGTAATGAAAAAGCGATAGCAGCTCATTTTAATCACATCAGAAACTTTTGTGAAGAAGAAATGCAGATTGTTACAATCAGCATTTAGGCTGCAATGTCTTCCCTTTGTCTCGTTTCTTTCTTTCTTTCTTTACTGACAGTGCAGTTGTTGCCTTTGGTGTCTCACAGGTGATTGTTTGTGTGTGTCACAGACAGAATCCATGCATGCACAGATGGGGTCCTTCAGCGACAGATCTATATATGCCTTTTTGTTCAGAAAAGATGTAATTTTACTGACAGGGTAAATTTCCGCAGGCAATTAGCCGGGTGACAAGGAGCACAGAGAAACCTCACCTCCTCCTAGGCAAGCCGTCTGTCCTCTCCTTTTTACTCCTTGACAGAGCGCTGGGTTGCCTGGCAGAGCATGAGAGACAGCAACGCTACTTCCTTTTATTCTCTATCGAGGTTACACTGGTGAAAGTGCTAACAATCCTTGAAGCTGGCTGAACAGCACGTGCACCATCCCCATTGGGGATCAATAAAGAGTATACATTATTATTATTATTATTAACGATCACATTTTCATTTAAATTATTGATCCTAAATTAGAATTATTATTATTTTGAAATGTTGGAACAGATGGAGGATGTATTTACTCATGCTTTGCCAATGCTGTCTATTATATAAAAAACACCTGTGCACTTTCAGTTCTCTCATCCCATAGGTTGGTGTAAATATGCACTAATTTAGGTGACCTATTTTATTTTAATGATGGATGAGTTAATTGGGCAATTAGCCCAATAACAGGTGTCCATAATTGCCCAATGCTTCAGAGACTGAGGCTTTAAAACGCCGCTATGTCCATATATAGCTTGATGGACAGAGCTGTTCATTAATGCCCGCCACTGTAAAATAGAACCACATGTGTTCGAGGTTGGGAGGCTCCATCACACACCATGACATTTAATTACTGTAGACACAGTATTCACATCCTTTACTTAAGCAAAATGCATACCAATGCATTGATGTACAGTATATATCTATACATTTCTTAGTTAAAGTATGTACTTAAAGTAGGAAAAGTAAAAGACATTTTGAAGACATTTGGCCTCTGTGACTGATATCTAGTAGTACAGTTAGTTGGCCCATTTGGCCCATCCCATATGGGATTACAAGACACCACTATTTAACAGACATCTTCCAGTCTAGCGTATACAAATCATGTGGAGAAATACATGAAGTAAATACAAAATAAAACAAAAAACAGTACATGTAAACTAATGTATTTATTTAAAAGTGTATATGTCATTATTAGAAATGTATGTGTATGCTGTTTAGTACTTTAGTCAGACATGGGGCCTTATTATAACTTTCCTTTATTGATAACGTTTGTCGCTGCAAATGGTACTTTGCCATCGATCATTCTGGAGCCTTTTTCACACATACTGTACTTCCCAGTAAATTACTGGGATAACCCTTTCAGGCACCGCTCGTGATTTTCACTATTCACACATGCACTACATTCAGGGACATTTCTGTCTCACGCCTTTTCACACATGCTGTGGCAATTGGGGGAAAAGATGGGGCTACGCTGCTATTTGGAGAGGATTGCTCCAACAGAATTTCGTTGTATTGCATACAATGACAATAAAGATCTATCTATCTATCTATCTATCTATCTATCTATCTATCTATCAAACTCAAAAGAAGATGTGGCAAGGCCTGGTGCACGCAGTGGAAGACGTTCTCTTATGATTTTTTAGGAACACAAGGGGTGAGGAGCTGTTTTTGTGCGGTGCCAATGTTCTTGTAATGTATTCAACAGGTTTTGGAATAATGTAATAATATAAATGCGAAACGATGAACAAGTGGCGGATCAATAGCGTAAACCAAAACGTCATCAGCCGAGTCTTGTGATTGGTTTGGCCGCTCCACGTGAAAGCGTCTTTCATCAGACGGACGTACATTAAGTCTGATTTATGAACCTCCACGCAGAGCTTTCTCCGTAGCCGACGTAAGTGGCCTAAAGTTTATACTTGTGCGTTGGTGTGTGCGTCAATCTCTTTAAGAGAAGAGCGCGGCATGTGTGTGTGTGTGGGGAGTGTGTGGTAGAGCGAGTGAGAGAGTGACAGTGATTAGCTTCGGAGCGAAGTAGCGACTCTAGAGTCCTAGTGAGAGAAACAAAGTGTCTCCCCTGTTCTTTCTGACCACGGTGGGAAATCTGGAACAGGAGAAGTTAACCCTCTCCTTGATTTCATGTTGTTCATGGAGAAGGAGAACCAGGAAATGGTATGTACCTACGTATGTACCCAAGGCATCGATTCAACGCAGAAGCATAAAATGGCCTTTACGTGCCTATTGCTACAATGTCACTGCTTTCATTCACAACACAGCTGTAGCTGCATTTCCCCTAAATTGTTACCAGGTCTCGAGGTGGGAAAGTGGTGGTACATTCACACATGACCCTATGCAGGAAATGTTCCTGAACATTTCAGGGATAGACTTCATGTGTGAAAGGGGCTTAGCATTTCCATTGTATGTCTTTTTATACTACTCCACTATACTGAAAGGGAAATATTGGACTTTTTTCACTCTCCATTTTTGGCCACTATAATTAGTTACCAGTTATTTCGTAGATTAAGGTTTTACATATGAACCAAAAGTCATTCATCCATCCATCCATCCATCTTCGTCCGCTTATCCGGTGTTGGGTCGCGGGGGGAGCAGCTCCAGCAAAAGTCATTCATGACATATAATGCAATGTTCTTGAATAAACAACAACAGTTTAAGGTAGTAAAAACTATTTAACTAATTTATATACTGTTGTGCTGTCCAACAAGGGTCCAACATGACCAGCTATATTAAAAATTATCTACACACATGATTTTGTAAGTTATTGCAGAGTATATACATATATGCAAGCTAAAATAGGAACAACAGCTTAGTATATTTGTAGCCATTAAGGAGCTTTGGGTCACCATTGCAGCTGCTGTGTATTTATATGATCCTCATTTTGATTATGTAAAATTAACAGATGTCAAATAAATGTACTGGATTAAATCACGCAACATTTCCTTCTGAAATATAGTGGAGTAGAAATATGAAGTTGCATAAAATATAAATAGTCAGGTACCTCAATTTGTACTTAAGTACAGAACTTCTACTAAATGTACTTAGTTACTTTCCACTACTGGATGCTTAGTATTTAAAAACTATCTCACTCAAAGCCAATATGCCTCTTTACAAAACACATGATTTCCTTTTCATGATGTGAAGGAGAAAAGGGGAGTGATGGCATGATGCAGGGAAACAGAAAACAGGAGGCAGAGGAGGTGTTCAGAGTCTGGTTGAAACCAGGATTAACCCAGCTCTGCCGCCGATGTCTCAGCCATGCTAGGTAATGGCATGAAAACATCTATGGCATAAGGTTTCGCCGATGTGTGGCTCTCATTGGAGTGTGTCACAAGCATTCAGCTGCTTTGAAGAAGAAAGCAAATGAAAGAGGAGAGCACCGCGCTCCTTAAAGCTTTCATTCCAATCGTAGGGAAAAATACCATTCTTCAGCTATGTCTGAAAACAACAGGAAGATATGATTCTTATTAGAACCTGTCAAACTCAATAACAGCAGTTATTTGTAATACAAGTTGGCTCCTGAGCTATACTATATCCCCGAATCTGCAATTGGTTCCTGATATTTTCCAGTTATTTAGCAATTTGATTAAATAAATTCTGCTTTAAGCACTAGCATTAAGCGTATTCATGGAAGTCGCAATCATTTAGTGCACTCACAGTGGATTCATAAACACAATGCATCAGTGTGAAGTGTCTGAGAAATTAGTGTGAAGAAGAGCAAGAGAGATGAAATGCAAAAAAAGGAGGGAGGCCAAAAAGAGTCGAAATTTAACCCTGACACAACAACTTGTCAATGTAGAACTGAATAATAATAAATTAAAAAAAGAAACATTGAATGAATTGGGAGAGAAATCCTCCAAAGTCAGGATATTTCTGATGTGAATGGTGTAAGGCGAGTATTGACTATTGAATATTGACTACCCCCCCAATATTGACATGTAACGATCTGCAACATCAGTGATTGCATCACATTGATTTATACTAGTTTGTCAGTCCCTCCAGAAAAACGCGATTATGCGATCGCATAATTCAATGCATAATCAAGCAAAGTCTGCATATTTATGCCGGGGCCGTATTTTTTCAAATATGCTGCACTTTCGCCGCATGAATTGCCAATTTCCACGCAAAATATGCGGGGCTTGCATGATTTCATAATCCCTGCATTTTCGTTGCAAAAAAGTCACATATATCTTAGCAGAAAGTTTAAAAATGTTGCGTTTACTTCACACAAGAGCAGCCATTTTCCCGTTACCATGGGAACGTTATGAAGTGACATAATTACATAATAACATCATTGAAAAGCAGGGTGTTGGAGGAATCACTTTTTTTCTCTTTTTCATCAAACTGCATTTTTAGCAAGTTTCCGCAATTTCATCGCATAAAATTGCAGAAATATCCCGCATATTCCATCGCATTTTTTAAGAAAACGTGCCGCATAATCAAGGATTTTTGCCCCCAACAATCACAATGTTTTTTTTTTCATTTGCTGGTGTAAGCGTAGATAATAAACATATTGGAAACAAGTTTATCTGTTAAATTCAGAACCATGCAGTTTTGTCACAGTTGCCTATGTCAAATCATTTAAAAGACAGACCTTGGTGTGATGCAGTGCACAAAAAAAAAAAAAAAAAAAAATAGATGTAATAAAGAGGTCACACATTTCTACTTTAATTCGTTTGCATAAACATCATAGCCCAGCAGCTGACAGTGGTGAGGTTTTGAGAGACTAAAATAACACGATTTGGGATGTTGTGGGTGTCTCTGTATGAAAAATAACCATGAGCGTGTGTTTTTCTTTTTTTTCTCCTGCCTCCCTCTCCCACATGGCCATGCTGCCTTTGTGCCTGGTGGACTGTTATTAAATCTATGTGTGGTCACACAGCCTACGGTCTGTAACGCTTGATTTGTGTGTTTTTCTTCCTCTCACCCTTGCCTTTGTCAGCCCACCACTGACCTTTCATCATAGCCTTGAGTCAGTTTAAGAAGTGCTCGGGGCTGACAGGAAATGCTGTCTTCACGGCTCTCTACCCTTCGTCGAAAAATGTCATGCCGCAATACAAACAAGTGCTAATGACTTACAATAAACCACATTCATTTGGCACTTAAAAACACTGAGTAAAATGTGTGCTGACTAAAACGCTTGTAAATGACTAACTTAAAGGGACATTACGTGGGATAATCTATATGTATCGTCCTTGATCAGTGACCCAGAGAAACGGCTACAACAGAGACAGAATAAGCACACTATGTCAAACTAAAACTGTAGATAAAAACTAGATCAATTAGCTGGTATGTATACTGCATCATAAAATCTTTTTTAAATGTTTCAGTTTGGTTTGTGACCCAGTACTTGCAAAACCATCATCCTCAGCTGTAATGGGCAGTGCTAATTAGCAAACATTAGCATGCAAACAATCTTAACAGAGATAGTGAACATGGTATCATGGAACATTATATCTGCTAAACATCAGCGTGTTAGCAATGTTGTTGTGGGCATGTTAGCATGCTGACGGTAGTATTTAGCTCAAAGCACTGCTAGCCTTATAGAGACACTAGCTTGACTGTAGACTCTTACTCTTATTTCATTTTTAATTATTTTTCCATTAAGATTAGATTAATATTCAAATTCTTCATGGTTAGTGCATTAAGAGAAGGTGTAACAGTTAACCAATTCATATAATTTATCTGAGATACAGCAACACTGAATCTTGAATTTGGACAAAGCATCTTAACTAGTCTAACTGCTTAAAAACTTCTACAACCGTTTCTAATACACTGCTGTAACTTCACCTACTAGTACTAGCTATGCTATTTTAATCTGCCATATGTCTGTATTGCCCCAGAAAGTTGAGTAAAGACAGTGTCTCAGTATGAAATAATCTACAAGTACTCCAAACAATACAACCACATAAGTTGTTTGTTCCTACCCTTTAGTACGACCCAAATTAGCGCCCCTAGGGTTGGAAGGAAATATGATCCACAGGAGTGTTTTCCGTTGTCATACCTAAACGTAACGAAGTTAAAGTTGTGAAACGGTCACAGTTTGGTTAGGTTTAGGCACATACAACTACTTGGTTAGGTTTAGGCACAAAAAATGACTTTGTCAGGTTTTGGCAACACAACTACTTAGGGTTAGGGTTAGACCCATTCACCAATTAAACAGACTTTCTCGGTCTTAATACTCCATCACTTTACTTCCTGCTTCGCTCCAGTCATAATAACCGCGGACACTAAAGAGCGCCCCCTGAAAGTAAACGTAAATATGGGTCGTAATTGCTGCTTGTACTAACGACCTAGGGGCATTTTTTGGGGGCAGACAGTCTCTAAATAATGGGTACCCTTATGGAATAAATTTAGTAGGACTTTAAAAAGGTAATAGACAAATAATTTATTTGTTCAGCTTGGTCAAAATCAATGTTTAACAGTTGATGAACAACTCCATGAGGTGAAATGAAAGAAAAAAAAAAGGTAAAATGTAGTGTTGCATTGCCAAACCTATCTTCACAGTGCTGTGTCAGCGCTTGAGTATGGTCCGACTCAGGCAGTTCTCATGAACCATTCGAACATTTACAGTAGTTACGACAAGTAATGCACTGTAATTTGTATGTATTCCATGTATTTATTACTGGATGCCCCACACACGACTGCTGTTTAAGACTGCAAATCACAGGGCTAGTCAAGGGGAAAACACAAGACTTTCAGTTTGTGTCACAGGAGTACTCCTAAAAGCCCACTGTTTTAAGCCAAACAACAAACTTTATTTTAATCTTAACTAGTCATTTCGCTGCTTAAACTCATGTCACTGAATTACCTTTTTGTGGCTAAACTTGGCTAACACGGCCACTGTAACAACCGTCACCACCCCAGAATGTGGTCTGAGTGATCTTAAAGGTGCCCTGCCACACAAAACTGTATTTACTTGTATATTTTTTTAAATATATATTAGGTCCATATGTGTTTCTGTTATGTCATGAATGTGATGAATGAACTGCTACCTCCTCTCTCAGCTCTAGCCACTGAAAAGAAATAAGTGGAGAAATCAGGCCAATTCCAAAAGCTGGTCAGTCTGACGTGGTGTTGCCTGAGCTCATTACTATTCATAAGCTTGCCCATTTGCGCTGGGTAAAGGATGCTGATAGCCAGGCTCTCATTGGCTAGCTGTTAGCCAATCAGAGTCAAGCAGCTTAGCTCATTGAATATTAATGAGAACTGGCACAAATCGAGCAGAGTCTTCCTACAGGCTTTCTTTACCAACCTAGAATGGCTTGAAACAAGGTAACCAAGGCATTTCTTCCACAAAAAATGTTACAGAGTCCATGGTAGAACTTCAGACATTACCACAAAGTAACGAAATACGTGTGGCAGGGCACCTTTAATGCATTCTCAATGCATCATGGCTGCATTCACACTTGTACTTGCTTTCTACTTGTGATCGAATCACTCAGGACGGATGTCAATGCCAGGTCTTTGGTTTTCAAATCATGTATTCACTTCATGGAAATGCTTTTCAAATGTGTTCATAAATAAACAGCAATAAATTACTGAATTAAATAATATCTTGAAGGCTTACTAAAACCTCCACAGTATACAGTATCTATTCCTTTCATACACTTGCTGTGCAGCATAATGCTCAAAGTCATACAGGTTCAACCCACACATTAACACAAACTGCACAATCAGGTTTCACAACACTGCAAGGTAGCTAATTAGAGCAAAGAATGCAACTGAAACTTCTAGCAGAGAGAGGATGTTTGTTACCAAAATAAATGCTGCAATAATAGCACGGCTGCCTCATTGCTGAAATGTGCCTTTGCGGATTTGCTAAAATCCAGAACGGCTTGAGTCATATTGATCCAAAACCCCAGAGATATGCTATAAGGTTGTTTTTTTTGTATGGTGTGCTGGTAGCAATTGTACCTACAGTATTGACCCTCTAAAAAGGTACTGATTTGAGTTGCTTGATGTCCTTACTGATCTCCTACTTGTTCTATAATGGCTTGATCACTATTACAAGGGCCCCTGAGGGAAAATCCCTAATAACCTTTTGATTTTAGTCTAGACTTTGGAGATGCAAAAGTGGCTGTACGTAAAGATCAGAGTTTAGGACTGTGCTTTGTTGAGGATTAAAACTGGTCCAATATAACCAGGGGTACTCAATACAATTGTAAAAGCAATTCTAACAGGCCCAGGTAACCACTGGCAATAGCACTGATGTAGTCGTATATTTTGGGTCTGGCTTTAAAGCCAATCAATGTCCAACTTACACAGGAGAGGGTGTATTTCGGTAGATGGCAGACTTACTGTACTTTGAATCAAAAGACAACTATCTAGAGAACTTTCCCTATAAATGTCTAAGAGATTATGACAAAAAAAAGAAGAAGCCCTTTTTCTTTTCAGTTAAAGCTGCCGTGACCTTAGCAGACTAAGATTGTCCTAAAATGTGCTTTATCATGTTGGGAGAGCTAGAAAAACTATTTTATACCCATTATGCTAAAGTTAATTTGAAGGCCAGTACACATTATTTTCCAAAAGTGATGTTATCCATATTAAAAGGGAACATTTGTTGCATTAATGAAAGTGCAATGACACAATGGAATTGGACAATTGTGACCCAAAGCCTCAATGGGGAACTGTTGGAGAAATAGTGAGCACAGCATTTAGCTTGCTTATATCTTTGTATTTCGTAGAAATATGAGGTACACCAAAAACATACAAGAAAAGTGAAGCATGTCAAAGGGGCAAAAAATGAATTAAACATTTTACTTGCAATACAAAAAAGTAGTGTTATATTGCAGGGCATGGAGAGACAATTCTGTTTGCTCAGTCTGGCTGATATGTTTGCAAGCAATGATTACCTACTTTGTTATAAAAGATTAGCCTCTTATGTCATCCTTTCTGTTCACATATTTGTTTTTAGCACAAAAACAGGTTCTTTCACAAAGTAAGTTAGGTGTGGTTAGGTTTTTTGCAAACAGATTTGATCTGTTAGACTGTAAACAAGACCAAGAGTCAACAGCCATGCTAGCAGCTCTGTGAGGCTGTACTTTAAGCTAAATACTAACATAGGCATGCTAACACACTCAGACACGTAACTATCAGTGAGCAGGGTAAGCGGTGCTTACGGACCCGGGCCTATCAGGGCCTTGCATCACTGGAAGATATTGATTGACAGCCGGGGCCCCCTATCACATTTTCATTACTCGCGACAATCCCAGCAGTCCCACGTGCAGCCACTGACCAAGTGGGAGTGAGAAGGGGTCAAATTAATTTCCTTGTTTCTGATATGCAGACAAGACGTGTGTGACTTGAACATCTCACATTTACCAACAAAACGTACAGCGAAAGACCGTGCAACACATTTCAGACTGTCCTGCCAACCTGTATACATTTTAACATCAATGTACGCTGTAAGGATTTTTCACTAAAAAGTCAGCGGCTGCTGTTTCAATACTGTCGGCTCTCTGCAATGGGTGGGGCTGCTGCTCCATTTCCCCCGCAACTGACGCGCACACGCACACTCACACATACACACATACACACACACACACACACACACACACACACACACACACACACACACACACACACACACACACACACACACACACACACAGAGGAGGCAGGAAAAAACACAAATGAGACAACACAATGACCTAAATTGAGGACGTTGCAAGTGTAAGTGCAATGATAAGTTAAAGTCCAATGAGTACTTTATCAAACCGTATCAATGTGTGTGTGTGTGGCCAGGATAGGAAATTAACTAACAATGTAAAGATCAACAAGCCACTGACAGTGACATATATGTTCATATTTAATAATAAATAATTACTTTTGTCTTAAATCCACCAGCCATTTTCATATTATACCAACATTTGCAGCATCCTGAGCTTTTTTGGTAAGGTTCCTAGGAAATCTCAGCCCAGAGTAATTAAATAGTAATAATTATTATTCTCCCCAAAACAAGTTTCCTTTTTATTTTTAAAGAACTATACAAAACAAAATTGCAACTTTTTTTACAACTTTCACTGTCTTATGTAACTTCATCGCAACAAACATACAAAAGACATTGCAACTTTTATCACAATTTTTTACAAAGCATTTTGGGCTACAACAATCTAAAAAAAAAGGCTTTGAAATCCAGGAAGGACTGCCCTTGTGTGTTTTTTCATGTGTTATGGTGCGCATTCACCAGTGTTTTTTGTTGTTGTTGTTGTGGTGCGTGTAGGCTACTCCTGATTTTGTCAGTCATCTCATCTCTTATATGCTGTGTCTCTACGATCCTATCCGGTACTATTCATGGTAGCCTACTCACGGACATTGCGCCGTCATCACGTGCTGTAGTAGGGGGGGGCCCGCCTTGATAATCCTGCATAGGGGCCTGGTGTTGGCTCGTTATGCCACTGAACACACTGACAATGACAATTTTGACATAATGCTGTTTAGCATGTTTAATATTTACCATGTTCACCATTTAGTTTAGCATGTTAGCATACTAACATTTGGTAATTGGCAATAAACACAAACTACAGCTGAGACTGATGGGAATGTCATTAGTTTTGCAGGAACTTGGTATTAACCAAATTATTGAACAAATTGAAGAGTCAGATCATCAACTGCATTTCAATTCATCATCTGTGGAACATGAATGTGTATACCAAATGTAATGGCAATCCACCCAGTAGTTGTTGAGATATTTTACTTTAAATCTAAAATGTCAACCTAGATGAAAAGTCAAGTAACCACAAAAGTCAGTAGGATACGTCATCTGGGGACCTTGAATGTCCGTACAAATGTTTGTGTCAATCCATCCAATAGTTGTTGAGATATTTCAGTCTGGACCAAAGCGGTGGACCAACATGACTATCCATAGAGCCACGCCACTTGCTAAAAATGTAACAAAAAGAGGGTCTTATACTGTATACTCAAGAGAAGAAACTCTTCATAGGAATACATATTTATATTCTAATAAATTATCTGACAACTTCAAGATAAAGTCATCACAGGGAAACACAACAAACTTTTGAGATGAATAAATGAAACACCTCTGCTGTCTATTCTATCCCCATCTGAGAAGCATATTTGAAAGGTGTTTTGACTATTATGGCAATGCGTTTTGCACAATGACGACAAGTGAATCACAGCTTCACTGGGGAAAATGAAAAAAAAAAAAAAAAAAAAACTTACTGTACAGATCACATAAAATAAATGTTTTTACTGGCAAAAGTATCATCACACAGATGATTCTCTTTACAGCTGAATACAAACAATAGAACTGAAATGCAGATAACTGGTGGAATGAATTTGTGGAATGTGTAAGCAGAGAGCAGATTTACAGAGTTACTAACTGATAGACTAAAACCTTTACACAGCCTGACAGGAACAAACATTTCTGAAACGGTTGTAAAAGTCACAAAGTTCCTGCTGTTGCTCTCTAGTGGAATCAAGACTAACATACTAAGGAATGGTCCAACCATATCTTTAATTTACAGTGTCATGTGTGTTATGTGTATACTATGTAGTATGAATGAACATTCCCTTATAACCCATATTTACAAGACAATGTAATTTAATACACAGACACACTGCAATTAATGCTACCTTAATGAAGCTTTTCATTTCCGTGTATTTCTGTGACTGTGTCAGAGAAGAGTGGATTCAACATTATGGCTAAATGTGAGTCTGTTGGTTGTGGTGTTATGCAGATGCTCTGCCCAGTGCTCCACTACTTAAGCAGTGAGGCCAGAAATGTGTGGAAATTAATTAGGCAACATTTTAACAAAATGTTATCTAATATGTTCTACTGCAGAGCAGTGGGCCTGGAAATAGTTTGCTGTTAAGAGTTCTTCCAAAATATAATTAACCTTTCATGTGCAGAGAAAGTCATGTTCAGCAGTGCGGGGGCTGTGAATATATGTATTAATGAAGTGTGAACCCTGCATGGCTTTGGAAATTATTCTCCACAACGTGCTTCTTACGGTAATGCTGTCGAAACATAGTCAAATGTAAAATTTACATCTACATGCCATCAATTAATTATACATACCATCAGCAAGACGGAGCTACAACAAAGTACATTCTGCAAGATGATAGAACATTATACCTGCTAAACATCAGAATTTTAGCATAGTCATCATGAGCATGTTAGCATATTGATGTTAGCAAGTAGCTCTTAGCACTGCTAAGTACAGCCTCACAGAGCCACAAGCGTAATATTAAACTCTTTGTCTTGATAATATTCCATTATGTTTTCATATGGTTACTTAACTCTAATTTTCTGTAATCATGTCCTAAGACACAACATTGGCGTTGAGGCACTCAAAGCGCTAAACAAATTATATTTTCCAACAAGAGATGTCTCTTTACAGAAATCAGTACATGGTTCCTCGCGCTAATCTACTGACTGCACTGTGAAGAGATTAATTGAGAAGCTTTTTACTGATATATATCCATATGTATACATGGCATAGTTCACATGGACAAACATGTTATAACAACAGTGGAATGGATGTAACCAAAGTAAAACATGTATTTGTAATTAAATTTGGCCAAAGAACAGTCAACAAAATAGCTATAAGCCTAATAAAAAGTGACCATAAGGCAATGACAAAAACATCTTCAAAAGTTCAGCACCAATTAATGCGGCCACAATTTATAACAACACAATACATCCAAAATGTGACAACAACAAGCAGTGCATTTATTCCAAATGCATAATCAGACAACTATATAATGTTATAATGTTTCGGTTGAAATGGCTATCACTACTTTATTAATAGGCAAAAAGTGCAATGCATTAAGCCTATGCCTGTTAACTGTGTATGCGTTTGTAAAACCTGTAGGCTGACCATATACACGTCTCATGCTGTGCATTGGTAGTAATGTTACAGATTAAATGGCTATCACAACATCAGAAATGAAGGAATAATATTCATAGTGCAGCCACAACGAGAGTGCATTGACTCCATGCAACACACCAGCCCAAAGCTAGGGATCGGATTGTGAACAGAATGGCTGGTTATTACCCTTTACATATTTCTTCATTTAAAAATAAAAAAATACTAAAATGCTTAAGGGGGGCTTAATGTGGCTATAGCAGCCTGTAGCCCCGGTGTAGCGCTGTTCCTGGATGAAAATACTGTATATACACCTCCACAAGGTGTGTGTAACAAGCTCTCCTCTCTCGTTTCTTTTTGGTCCCTATAATTCACTCCACAGTATCCATTGATCCCCTTTATAACCAGTATACCTGCAGGTTTTTACCTGCTCCCACATCTGAACAAACAGACCTTCCCTATACCACCCTACAGGCCACTAGAGAGAGAGATATGGCATGTCCGATTATCAGGCAAAGAACCAATGTTGTGGCTTCAATCATCAGAAAAGAAAACTCACTTATTAGGCCTTTGAGGCTGACAGAGTACTGTGGTGAGGCCAGAAAGAGAGAAATGATGGGAGATGATGTTTAATGGACCAAATGGCAAGAAAAAGCTCTGGGGAAACAAATTATATCAAAAAACGTCAGATTTATCTTCAATTAAATCACAAAACCAATGGTTATATCAAACAAATAATGCATAACAAAACATAAAGCAGTGGAATAATTTAATAGTAAAACTGAATAATTAGACATGTAAACATTATATAGACAAATATTTGCAAATTGAAATGTTTTTTCCATAGCAGAGGCAGTAAAACACATGGATGACGTGGAGTTAAAAATGTCTTGGGCTTTTCACTTTCTTGATGTGCTTTCCCCTCAGATGGCCTCATGCCTATGTCTATACAATTGTCTGTCACATTAGACAGCTTAATGGACAGGCTTGGGCTGAACTGTATTCCTTGGCTTAGCAAATGCATTTTGAATAGTCTATTATGCTTCCCATATTGTATGCATGCTCAAACATTTATTCCAGGCAAGACACAGACAGCTGAATTCCCAAAGAATGGATTGCTGCCACTGATAGCACCAAGAAGTAGGCAGCAGGTTCACCTGCTATCTGCCCCGTCTTAAGGTCTGATTTACAAACTATATTATAAAGATACTCAACTTCACGTCAATTTTGAAGGCTACAGTTTGGGATGTTTTCGCCACGTAAGTGTAAATGAGGTGGACAAAATATAAACGCATACAAAACATTAGACAATAAACTAAATTCAACATGTAAGTAAGGTAATATTTACTGCAGGGCTACTATAGTTGGTGTACAACCTGGCATCATTAACTCAATGTATCCAGTGAAACAATAAGGGGAAAATATAAAATTGTTAGACCGCTTAAGCAGAAATATTTCTTTTCTTGTCACATAGTGTAGGTTGGAGGTCTTTATGAAAACTAATATGAACGTCAACAAATAATTCAAGAAAAGGATTGGCACGTAGACTTCTTAAGAAACTAGACGGAGCAAATGTTGAGACATTTTACGTCTGTCTTATTTGGTAATTCATATCTCACATTTCGCACTGTATTGTTGGGTCCTGTGCAAGCTTTACATCTCTTGGGAATTTTAAAAGTACGGTAACACTGTAAGCTGAATGAGTCATTCTGAAGATTATTGAATCCTCCCTGCATGCAGTTCTCTCTGGACATGTTTCTTGTTTACTGCAGCTGCAAATGAGGCTATATTAAAATAATTCTTATTTAAATCGATTCTAAGTCACATTTTTCTGAACAGCAACCACTGGGGTAATGTGGCAAATACTGGCTAATGGTGAATGATGAAATGTAATGTAACAGCGACCCCCGATTGATATTCCACCACACCATTGTGTGAGAGATTCATCTTGGAGGTGGAAAAACATAATATGACATCACAGATCTTTTTTTATCAGGACCACGCCAGAAAAGATAAGGCATGGAGTTTAATTGCAGGAGTGCTTGGAGTGGAACACGTGATTATTCTGTAAAGTACTTGTAGAGACAATAAAAATCGGTGAGTCGGGCAGCATGGCGCTCCGCTTCTGAGACGCTCGCGGTGTGGTACGGCGGGAGGCGACGGACAGAGCAAAACCGCGGCGCACAAAACCACGGCGCACAAGTATTGGAAAGTCATAAAGTCAGCAATGTCAGTTACACAACAATATCTAAAGTTTGCTAACATTAGATATTAGCCATCACACAATACTCCAAACATAATTACCCCTGGAGGTAATGAATTCAGCAGGGGTGTGGTGTTTTACTTATGAATGTAACTTGCATATGTAGAGAGAATTAATGTGCTTTTAAAGATTTCAAAAAGTTGTCATATTCAAGATGGTGGCCAACCTCAATCATTTAGAAGAAAACAAAAACTTCCCAAAATGTACATGTTGCTCTTTTATTACCAATCCAGCTCATTTTGCATTCTCTCATTAGTTACTACATCACCTGAACATAGCAGCTTTAATTTAATTTCATTTAAATGTGCATGCTCTAGTGGAATTGTTGAGTCTCTGTAAATTATAGAGTTTGGTCTAGACCTACACTATCTGTAAAGTGTCCTGAGATAACTTCTGTTGTTATTTGACACTATAAATAAAATTGCAATCATGACAGTATTCACTCACTCTTTCACAAAGTATTTGAAAGGATTTCAAAATACTATTGCCCATTATCAAAACTCAAACTCAACGTGCCACCGACCAGAGACATATTTGTCTGTCTGACCACTTTCATATGTGATCCATTGCTTGCAGCCCATCACTTGTCATCATATTTGCTGTTAAATAGAACCCATTACCTTCACGCAATTCTGAAAACCCGTACTTCCCCTATATTCTGTTCACCTCCTCTTTCTACATGGACTTTTATTGTACAAGTGAGAAAATGTTTCCCAGCACATTAACCACTTCTGGCCTTGAGAGCAATGCGGCACCTCCTTCAGCGCCATGATTTGACATGTCCTCACCTGCGCTGAATTCAAACAGAATATGCCTCGCTATTCATTACCAAAAATGTAACTTTAGAGAGGTAGTCTCATCTCCCAGGTAAGTGTGCGTTAAGAGGTCTTAGCTGGGCAAGTCATTTGATCTATGCAGGCTTTAAGGCTTATTCAGTTCATTGCAACCCCTTCGTGCTCCTCTGTGACTCAAGAGATTAGGCTGGCGTGCACACACTGAACACTACACCTACTGTAAAAGAGCCCACTGTTCGGGCTCAGCACACATAGGCCTTTCAAAGGCTTCCTACTTGAGCTTACACTGTTCAATTGAAGCAAAAAATAGCGCAGTGTGAAATGTTATTCAGTCAAGATGAGAGGGAACATATTGTTTGTCCGTTGCTACCACAGTCAACTCCTCATGCCTGGAAATCTCTGCTGCGGTTTCTGAGTGGTGAGCTATGGCTGTCAATACCCTGTCATTCACCCCCCCCCCACACCCGCTCCCTAAACCAGCGGCTTAAAATGGAACCTCAATATTTGCATTCCAATTAGCATAAATGTAAGAAAGTGGAACAAGTAGCTTTGAAAGTCATCCAGCAAAGCGCATATTCAACCAGCAGTGGAAAAAGGGAGAATAAAAAAAAAGAAGCATGTGTAAGAGAGAAAAGGAGAAGGGGTAAAAAGGGAGAGAGTTCTGTATTATAATAGTGGGTTCGGGCTACATGGTCTGAATCACTGGTGTATGTCTTTTATGAGCTTACGACTTCACACTGCGTGGAAAATCCGCCCTGCTGCCGGGGTTCTTTGGCATTCAGAATGTCACTTTTAATCACATTCCCCTCTGAGATGTGATCCCGCTGATCAAAGACGCTCTGACTTTAAGTTAACACGTCAACAAAGACGGCGGGGTCTTGCATATTCTTGCCTTGCACATGCTGTTTAAAAAGAATACAGGATATTGGTGAAGTTGGTTTATTGTTTGCGGTTTGGGGGCGAGGAAGGGTTGAGGCTCGGTGATGTGTGGTGGCTTAAGGAGATCTTTGAATGACTGAGTGTGTGTGTGTGTGTGTGTGTGTGTGGGGGGGGGGGTCTGTACGCGAGCAGCTGTGTGGGTGGTGCAGTTCACCAAGGTCTCTCTCTACAGGGATAGGCCTATGAGATATGAAGGGGGCTGAAATGTAGTTGATGCCTGAAATTTCAGTTTAACAGTTAATATCAGGTTTTTTTGGTTGATTGTGATGTAGTTTGAATCACATCTCTTTTGACAATTCAGTTTACTCACAATTCAGTAATTTGACCATGGATTTTATGCAGATATTTACTGTAGTCTCATGTTCGTTAGTGAATTATTAGTGTTATTCATGCATGTTTAATTTGTATATATCTTCTAAGCTTTCTAAAGTTGGCTATTGCGAGGTTAGCAGAAAAAACCCCGCCAAAATACACTCAAAGCTTCTGACGCGTCAATTTGGAAGTACATCCATTGTTTTAAATGACACAAATTTAACATGCACCAAAGGTGTTGTGAGGCACGTCAAACTGCTTTGAATCCACTACTCTGACCTTGTTCCGATTTTGGAGCGTCAAATTAGGACCCAGCAACCACAGCTGTTTTTTTCTGCAGCTGCGGTACCGGTTTGAAAAGAGCTGAAAGGAATACAGAGTTAAGGAGTTTTTCCCTAGAGGACAATCTTTTTTTTTTTTTTTTTTTTTTAAGTAATAAATTATTAATAAGAATACGAAAACTGACAAAAACAGCAGCACACAAATCAAGGCCGTCCTGCCTGCTCTCGTGGTTTGTTCCAGCTTTTACTTTTTCACTTTAAGAACTAGTAATGTTAGCTAAAATTGGCATTACTGGCAGAGACATAACAGAACTGAAATTAAATCCCTATTAGCGTAACAGGTCAAGCAAATAAATATATAAATATATTACTATAAATCAATATCTTTAGCAGATATCGTTTTGGGTTTTGATGAATGAGTTTAACCAATCTGGAGGGTATTGTAGGTGGGGTTAGCGAATGACTCAGAGCAATCTAGTAAAGGGAAAAGATTTTCCACTCGGCAGTATTCTAACAAACGATGGTATGTCCAGTCTGTCCAGAACGTTGTTGTACACGTGCATTGCAGCCAGATAGGTCTCACGGTACTTCGCCAGGTTGTCAGTTGTCTGAAGGAGGTTAATGATCTTTCTGACACGGCAGCTGACACGGATAGACACAACATTCAACCACTGTCTCAACCCTGGAGTGTGTGGATGCAAATCCAGCAACTTCATTTAAAATCTGCTGCATTTGTAGGCGTGACCAGTCCATATTTTTTGGGCGTTGATTCAGTCTCGACATGTTTCGATTGGTAGCAACGTTGAGAGTGCTCTCTCTCTTGGCAGCCGCTCTCGTTCCCTCTCTGTCGGACCTTCGACTCCGTTTCAACTGAGTCCACGACTTCAAAGAATTGACGCCTCCACTGTGCCTCTCCTGAATCAGACAGCAGAGTTTCATGTTGTGTGGTGCTGCGGAGGAGAGACGAGGATCTGCTCATCCTGGAGGGAGGGTGCATATCAAACTGTTGCGGGTCACAAATAGAAAGGAATTGCTTTACCAAATCCGACTTGGACACACTCCAGGACTAAACGGGCAATGCAGGTTTTGTTTTGCAGTATTGGGCCACGGTCTTGGAAGGCCCAAAAAGAGCCTTGTTGCACATCAAGCCCCAAAACATGTCTTTGCTTGTTTTGCTTGCTTACACAATCCTGAAAATTTGGCCCAAATCACATCCCTCATCGCTATATGTTGCTCCAACACTTTTAGAGCCTGGAGAAGTGCAGCAATGACTCGTGAAATGACAGCGGTGCAGAAGCACGATTGAGCAGGCACACCACCTCTCACTACTGTCTCACTACCCTTGCTACCTCTTGCAGGACGAGGTCCAATGCGTGTTTGCTGCATTGGACATAAAGAGAGCCTGGACCCTTTGCTTTTAGTTTTGCTTGGACACCATGTAAACGTCCAGACATGTCTGATGCACCTTCAAAACAATATCCTTACAGACGTTCAACAGGTACATTTAAACAAAGGGTGTTTCAGCTGATGAGTCACATGCATTGTGAAATCCAAGAAACATGTTCTGTGCTGTAAAATTTAAATCCATAAACAGCTCACATTAACTAATGTCTTTCGTTCCATCTGCTGAGTCCAAAGACAGAACAGCGTTGAGTTTCCGAGACAATCTCCTGCTGTATGGCGTGAACAAACAAGTATTTGGTTTTGGATTGTGAAAGCCTCTCTCTAGATCTAAAGTTGCAGTCTCTCCAACTCTTTCTTCCCTCAACTTGCTGTGGTGAACTTGCTCAGTGCTGTGTAGCTTCTCTCCTCATGCAGATTATCTGCCATTTTCCAGAAGGACAATCCTCCCCTCCCGGCCACGCCATTGGCCCATCAATGCCGCACAGCACAGTGATTGGCTCAAACACACGGTCTAGCAATACAAAGTAATCTTATGCAGGTGTAGGGAATTGTGAATAATTATTAATGTAGTCCCAACATGCAATATAAAAAGCTCCTTACAGCACAGCAATAAAAACACAAGCACACATTAATAATACCCCAACAAATGTGAAAACTTTATATTAAAAATAATAGAATAGTATATGAAAAAGAACACTTGGACTTGTGTGACAACAGCTGGATGCTACATGTCTTAAGCTCATGTTTTAACTCATATTCTGTTCTTTGGGACAAACAGGGTCTTTGTCTCTTGTAGATGCCGCGCACATGCTACTGTGTGTGATGGGGTACAGAGAGAATGAAATTGTTCACGATAAGTTCATTTCAAGAATCCACACAAACACTCAAAAAAAGAATCCACTGACACTTTTTCTGGGCAGTGTACACATGAGGTGTAAATGTGGATGAGTGTTTTGCTGGCACAATCTGGTAAAGAGCTTTTCAAAATTCATGGCAAGGGTGCTCCCTTTAGGACATGTAAAGCAGAAGCAAAGCAAAATCAAACACAGTGTCTAATGTATGCTAATCGCACATCTCACTTATAAGAGAGGATTCAAATAATAGCCACCTGGACAGCTTGCTGAACACGTTAACAAAAAGGAAAACAGATATGAAGCCACATTCCATCTCTTCAGCCTTAGGGTCTTCAGTATAACACTGACAATAAAATGTGATGAACATTTTTACACATTAGGTAATTAGCACACACTTTTACCCCAAGTAACACAATGTGCAACAGAATCATCATCACATGAAGCTAGAGTGCAAGGGACAATATGAAGAAAATTGGGGTTCTAGTTCAACAAAGATTTCTCAGAGGCAGAGCTGCACTGGAGGCAATAATCTCATAGTTTTGAGTTAAATCTCTACGGGCAGAGCTGAAGAACCAGTTTTCTGGTTTAGTAATTTTGGCTTAAGCCCTATGAAAAAAGGACACAGTGAGAGAAAGCTAATAGAGGAAGCCTTGCGCTAAAGAACCCACATAATCAAGTCTTACGGAGTTATTTTGGTTTATTGAATTAGTTTATATGACCTTTATGTGTTTGTAGTGACTGCTTTATGGGATTTAATAGAGTCCGAGGCAGTATTTCTACAGTAGCTCTGTAAAACTGATCGGGTTGCCAATGGATGACATTTGTTGTCGTTTCATTTTCCACTGTTGTCTGCTGGCATTTCTGCTGTGTACCCTTATCCTTTAACTAAGTCTGTCCCTCCCAGCACCCCCTACCTCACCGTTATCTCTCCATAATGACCTCCATCTAAGCCGCTGAGCTTTGGACAGCAACCCTGCCTGTCTCAGGAGTGCTGACCCTAGACCACCGTCCTCTTTGCCAGGGAGCCCTGATCAGCAAGGGACCAAGGGAAATGCCACTCTGTAGACTGTGTACTGTATATATGATGGTGTCAATGTTGGTCCAATTGAAAGTCAGACATTTAGGTGTGTCGTCGGGGCAGGCGGTGGAGGTGAGGTGTGTTGCTTTGCAAATGTGGTAACAGAAAAGTGTGTGTGTGTGTGTGTGTGTGTGCACTCACTCAAGTAGGTCCTCATGTGTGCCTTCAATTTTAATCCGTAAATGCATTATAGATGGTATGGTGTGAGAATGTGCAGCCGCTCAACAATCTGCATCATTTCACTGAGCTGTGGCTTCATGGAGTAAGCGTAGCAACCTCAAAGAGCATATACCTGAATATTTAGCTCTCCCCTGGCACGGCATCTTATACCCAATCAAGAAACCTCACTTATTGCAGCCATTTACTCAGCTCGTACTCATGAGGGCCTCTTAGTGATTTTCTTTATACGTAGACCTTCAAAGGAGACAGGCACTCCTTTTAGACAAGTAAAATAGCTCTAATAATGTACAGAGCTGCATAAAAAAAAAAGATATCTCCTTAAAAATAGCGAAGAAAAGTTTTCTATTGACTTTGTTAGAAGTACTTTGAATATGTGTTTTGTTATTGCCTTTAGAGAAGAACTCTAATGAGCCCATATCTATTGGCTCTATAGTTAACATAGTTAAGTTTAGGCAACTGAAACTACTAGGTTAAGATCAACATTGATCATTGGCAGGACACTAAAGAGCCATCTTCCAGCTAAATATCGGAACAATTCATAATTCATGTTGTACATTTCCCCACCTCACGATTTACATATAGTGCCAATGCAGGAAGTACTTTGCCCTATATATATATATATATATATATATATATATATATATATATATATATATATATATAGTAAGGCAGGTGATAAGTTTACTCTCATCACACATTTCACCAGTCTTTCCCAAATCTGATCATACCATATTTCCATGTCATGCCAAATATTCAACTCATTCCTATTGGAATTACAAGACACTGCTATATATGCCCCCCGCCTTAAAAAAAGAACATGGTTTATAACATTATATAGCATACACATTTACATGCACAATTTCAAATGTTTAGAAAATACATTTACACATACACACATAAGTATTGTGATGTTTCCTGTGAAAAGGACAATAGAAAACAAATTAACTAATTTTCTTTAAGGTCTTAAGGTGGCACATTGGCCAAATCCACCTTTCTTCTTCCAAATGGATATGCTATCCAGTTTCAAAATTGACCAGAAAAATACCAAACTAAATGTAGGCAGTTTTGGTTTAGTCCATATATCATAAACCCAAAATTCTTTACCCACAGCTAACACATTTTCTATTGACAATCCAAGTTTGATCTTTTTATTTTTAAAAAAATACTTCACCAAGCGTCTACACATATATTTTAATCAAGATCATAGACCGTATATATAAACTGGACAAACAGATTCCGTTCCTCTGGACAGAGACCAGTTAAGGATATTAGAAGCACTTTCCCGGTGATGGCTGAGCGTTTAAGGTCGGATGAACTCTTTGAGTCAACGGCCATACATCAACAATGGAGCTGGGATCCCATTGAGGCAATTGTACCTAGCATAGCTTATACTTTTGGCATTCCCTGCATCTGGATCTTCTCGCAGACGTACTGGCTGTGCCTGTCCTCTGATCCCGAGAACTTCAGACAAGAGAAGCCCTTGATAAGTGAGAGGAACACCCAAGGCAGCTTTAAAGTCCTGGCAGCAATTTTTGCATCTTTTGCATCACGCACGTATGCGTCAATCAACCAACCAACCAACCAACCAACCAACCACCAATGCAGAGGAAACCTGCGTCTGTAACTCATCCTTGCAGGAAACAATACCCAGGATGAGATAGTTACCAGTTATAAGCCAGAGTGTAGGTGAGGACACCCAGGCACCAGGGATCTCATTCTAGAGTGGGAGAGATTATTTAATCTCATGGTAGTTATCACCCGCTAAAAGCCAGGCAGCCCCTGGCTAGTAAGGTACTCCAACTCACCAACAAAATGTCAGATGGGGTGGTCTGACATGTTTTGACATAGTCACCTCAGAATATCAAACTACTTTTCTACGTGTTAAAGAGAGATCTCATAGACTTTGACATAAAACCTGAGAGATGGACAACACTGTCACGGAATCGTGACAAATGGAGAACAAGCCTCTACCACGGTAGAGCATACGACCAAGATAGGAACCTACAGAAACTGAGGGAGTGACGTCTCCGCTCAGCTAACAAGAACTAATATGTGATAAAATGTGAAAAGGGCCTCGCATTGTCATTCATGACAGAAGCTTGCCAAGAGAGAGACTGAGCAGCCTCCAAATGACCTTGAAGACGTAGATGTGACGTGAGCAACCTGTCTGAAAGTGTGAAGTCTTCTGGTAGCTGTGCCAAGAGAAATCTCAATCATTCCCAATCTTACAGAGACGGAGAGCGTAGGTATATGTAAGGAGATAACATAGGCACAGGCTAATTATTGCTCACTAACATGCTAGTTAACATTAGTAATTAAACTTAAACAGCTAATGTAAGTCAAAACTGCCTGCGAGCTTCTCCTGTACTATACGGTAATTCCTCTACTATGCGACAGTAAGTCGCGTGGTTATGACACAATCATTAGCCTATTTTTATAAAAGCGTCTGCTACGGAGCCATAACGTGACGTACAAGGTAATGGAGACTTTTATACATTGTCGTGTTTCTTTAGAAATAAACAATGGACAAATAGAGTCTTTAAACGCTTCAGATGTAAAGTTATTCTCTGTTAAAGTGACGCCAAAATGAATGGCAGTCAATGGAATGCTAACGGGGGTGAGTGTCTAGTAGCATCAAAATGGCGCCATAGGAGGTTCGAGTTCTGAAGAGAGGCTTACCCCCTTGATCAAGATCCATCAATCTTGGTCATAATATGACATCACATGTAGGGTATGGTACCGAAACCCGGTTCCTAAAAGACCGGTATCCAACGGACCCAATGGCAATGCAGATTTTGTTGCCTACGCTGCTCTGTGATGCTCCAAAATGGACGTTACAGGCAACCGAAGCATCGCTGCATGTGACAGTAGTTAACGTTACACTCAGGTAATGTTAGCCTACCGTTAGCTAGTGGTTGACTTAAAATGCTTAAAGATAAACGTTCTAAAATGTGGCTGTATTTCACACAAAAGGATCACAACACAGGGACGTACAACAGTCTGCAGCTAAAAACCCCGTGTAGCCTAACTGTACTTTGAGACACCATGGCTGATGCTGCAGTCGGAGATGAGAAACAACACCGACAGGACCAAAATCTGCGTTCAGTTGCATCTCGTAAGTCATTGTGCATTTACGTGCACCTCGAGAAACTCAAGCTGTTGGTGTAAAGTACCCTTCTCCTATCTAGTGGTTTTTCTTTTTGTTTTTTAACAGCAATTGACTGGTGAAATAAGTTATTGTTATTACACTTTACATACTGTAAATTATTTAAATTGGACCATATGGCTTTAGCAATAAACAAGTCATTTGTTAATGTCGCCAACTGTCTTTTTGTGCTCTTTTTTGTTGTTAAAGTATCGGTTCATGCACCAAAACACCAAATAATCAATCAAGTAGTAGCATAGCAGCATAGTACATGGCATGGGCATTATATCCTGCTGTAGTCCTATAATATACTATTCACACTGGTCAAAAAACAGCAATGCTACTTTGAGTGCTTAAAAATGTTCTTGCCTAGAACATCATGGGGTCTCCTTAGAGATGAGACTAGCCGTTATTAATGCCAGGCTGATAGCGAAGGAACATTATGCACCTATTCTAGCCCAGCTAATTATCAGCTCCCAGCATAATTAAGGCTTATAGATGAGCAAACATAATTAGTAGACATTATGCAGACCTAATGGGGGGGGGGTGAACAGGTGAACATGTATTCAGTCCTTTGTTTATGAGCTAAGGGTATACTATAATGAGGCAGGAGAATAAAAGTTGATTAGTTATGACCTAAATGTGTCCTTATATTGCTTTGATAGAAAATATAATGTGGTATAGCTGCGGCACTGGGATCACTGGCATGCTATTGACTGATCAATGTCTACATGTTTCGTGTATGTCTGTGAGAGCTGGTATTATGACAGGATCACTACTGACAGACTGAATTATACAGTAGACCTTGCCTCAGTCAGTATAAAGATAGAATATAGACTATAGAATGGAAGATGTGACACAGAGTGCCTCAGTAATCAAAATGTAAGTAATGTGGTTTTGTTATCGGCCTTTCGGGAAAACTCATTGATCATCCTGTTAGTATTGGTGCTGTAGATTGTTTATGATGAGACATAGGTGGGCTGGGGAAGCATTTGAGGTTGTGTGGAGGACCTAATAATTGGGCACATGTCATCACTGAATAATATAGTACTCCCAACGGAAGGAGCAATCCAATCCTACATGCCAGGTTCTAAAATACTACGGGAGTGCATCTGGCACAGTGTAAAAAAACTGCTCTGTGGAAGTGTGTGAATGTGGCGTTTGTGTAAATGAAGTTGCATTATGCAGCCTGGCAACCGGTGTAGATAGAGAACATAATAACATCCCTCCCAGAGAAAGTTGGTTGCTTTGAAAATGAGGCCTAATTAAAGCAGTTTACCAGTTATCTTTAAATACGAGCATTTGTGTCCTTGCTCATTTCCCTCATGGGTAGAAGATGTAGGCTTGTGGGTGGAGACGGAGGGGGGCTTAATTTGTCAAGAAGAATCCACTTCACTTGGGGTGGCCTAATGAAAGTGAGATCAAAAGATTAGTTAATATTCAGCCACATTTATTAAACACAATACTGATTGTGAGCAAACAGCGGTATTACACGGAATCCTTGCAGGGCACTGGCTACAGCTGATAAGCTTCCATTAAAAGATGTTGCAGCATCACATAGGCACCAATCGAGGCCTTGCTGGGAACAGAATAATATTTATTCCCACTCGGTTTGAAATCTAATTCTGTTTTAACAAATCAGCCAGAGCTTGCGTAGGAGATGGCACACTGTCATAGCGTGAGTCTAATGACTGAGCTTTGAGCATTCCGCTATAATTTGACAGGGGTTTGACCACCACAGCTTGTAGAGTCAATGTTGGAGGTTTGTTGTGAGCAGTTGAGTAGACCTTGCTGTGCCAATGAAACAACATGCCCTTGTCCACACATATTGTTGGGACTATTTCAGGAAGGACAATGCAAACATTTTGGGATCGATGCGGAACAACCAAATATACGGTTTATCATTGTGGAGTTAATTTTGCTTTGAAGGGCAAAGAGTCCATCTGTTTTCTGGTCACATATTCAATAAAACTGTAGGTTTTGTAGCCTCAGCAGCTTGACAGAGTGCACAGCCGTGCCCTGCAAGAAATGCATCATCACAATTTTTGTTGAAGCCTTCAAAACAGGAGACATAGAGGGCTTTCAAGTGATGTAACACTCAGAGGACCTCAGTGATTAAGCAACAGTAGCTGCTGGACGCTGGTTGCATTTCTTAACCTACAACTTTCCTCCAGTAGGGACATAGTTTATCGACGATGGTTCATTTACGGGATAGTTCCGGTGCCGCCAGAAATTCTGCCAGAAGTCCCCGACTTTCTGCTTTCTTTGAGTTAACTTTAAACTCTGGTCGCATTGAGCAACAATGGTTGATGGTTGACAATTAACCGGAACCTCTGAGCAACGTTACAGGCTGGAAATGGAAAGTTTCAAGGAAAATTTGGATAGTGCAATAAGGCAGTCCTGCTTGGTTCATTCGGGGAATCATTGTAAAGATTTACAAGGAATACGTTTACGGCATTTACTGTCTAACTGGGAAGTTTTGGGACCTATTGGCGGGTGATTTGCTATGGACAAAATACACGCAAATTACGTTTGACCATGTATCCAGCTAATTTAATATTGTATAAGCAGTTTTTCATTTTGCAGGGTGCAAATTTTCTACCCAAAGAAGTTCCTTCCGGAGACCATTTTGCAGAGGTATGCTCGCTGTGTCCGGAGCTTGGCGCTGCCCAAGTCAATTGTGATTGGTTTAAAGAAATACTAACATCCTCTGACCGTTCATTCTCCTATCCAGGAATGTTGTGTGGTGTGGCCAGACCTTCCTCCGCAGCGCTGTGGAGATAGGTCTGGTAATGTGAGACTAGTAGGGACATAACCCAGTACATGATGTTGACGTGAGCTGAATTTGACAGTCTGCTCATTTAAACATTGATGCACTTGACTGCTTTTATGTTGAGTTAATGTCTATTTGTTAGCAGGCAAATTTTCAAATTATGGTGACCTAGATGACCCACTTTAATTTAGTCATTTCTCCCACACAGACCATACGGCACATTAAACCAACCACTGACACACACGGAATGGAAATCACCAAAATATGATTATTAAATAAATCATAAATAAGTCCTGCTTGTGGCCGGTTGGCTCAGTTGGTAGAGCAGGCGCACATACAGTATACTTTGAGGTTTATGCCTCGACGCAGAGGTCCAGGGTTCGAGTCCGACCTGTGACAATTTCCTGCATGTCTCACCTAGCTGTCCTGTCAATTAAAGGCAGAAAAGCCCCCAAAAAATAATCTTTACATAAATAAGTCACAAGTGACAATGATGCAGCTGTACAGGAAGTCTTGCCCACGCCATTGACACCAGTTGGTTTTGTCATACAATGCCTCATAACTAAGATATGGTGGTGTTCTAATAAAGAATCACAGCAAATACCACTATGCTCTGTATTTCAAACTGTGAATTAATTGAATTTAAAGTATATTTAATTTTAACTTGTCTTTTTAAATAAATGATTTATTTTATCGTTGCATAAAAACTTTCCCCTTGACATGCTCTTAATAAGCAGTTAGACTAAGTGGTCATGTCTTTGAGTTTTGATAAATGCTTACAATATTGCATAGCATTTCTAACATTAAGAATGAATTACAAGCTACTCCTTCACAGTTATGTTAAATGTATTTTGTAGTGTAAGATAATGGATCCAGTACGCTTATAGTATACACTCACGTTTCTTGAACAAAGCCGGACTCATTTTGATTTAAATGAACAAATAAATAAAAATGCATACAGTTAAAGAAATACATAGAAATGCATTTAAAATTATGTATTATAATTCAACATTATTTTTGTCTTTTAGTACCATCTCATAATTTATTTTCCTTCAGCAGGATTTTCCTCGGCATGCTGTTTGAATTCTTGTTTTGATATCTTATCACAATGGGTGCCCCCCCCCAAACAAAAGCAATATCTCATTGCATAGCATTTTTTTCTAGCCTAGCAGCTGGCTAATGTGTTTATTTTGGAGTTAGTAAACTGGGCCTTAGCCTAAACGTTTGTGGTAAAATTAGCTTTTGAAGCACAGCATTTTTGGTCAAATCCATGCTCATATAAAACTAATGGAGATTTAAAGTATGTATCTGCTTCCTATTAAGAAATGTTGTACAGTAGCTAGTAGTGTCAACATGTCAACATCATTAGCTTTGCTAAAAGAGATGGGCTTGTTAGTTGGCTTAAACCGGTGTCTGGTCACACTTCACTGCAACGTGTCCTTAATGGTCAGATACAGGATGCATTGGGATCCTGTTGCACATTCTCTCACACGCCGCATGATCGAGTCTCAGCTTCACTTCCAGCTTCTGACTTTCGGCTTTCTCCTTTTACTTTCCCCTCCCAAAATCTCAAAAAAAAAAAAAAAAAAAATCACAGGTTGATTTATGTCTAATACATAATAACAGGTGCTCGGATCTGATAGAAATACTGAAATTTAATGCTTTTCCATGTGACAAAATAAGTGATAGATTGAAAACATTTTACTGTTCTAACTTGTGTTAAGACAGGACGATTTAATATGTCACACCATACCTACAATGGTTTTAAAATGGACTTACATATAGGTCCCTCAGTGCAGTTGTTAAGGAGAACGTTAATACAACTGCAAAGCCTTAGTTATACAGAAAATAGAATATATTAGAATATTCTAGTGTATCAGATATCTGTATATGATGTCACTGCAGCGAAGGACACCTCTGCACACTCCCCAAGCATATTTAGTATGTGTTGTAACCCGGCCATCAGGAAACCTCATAGCTTCATCTCCCTGCTGTGGACAGAACCCCAGTGGGTGGTTAACTTCATCTACTCTCTCGCCCAACTGTAAATGTCACTCCCCAGTGCAACTGACCACTAAGGCTGCCCTGTGTACATTATTAAACCCAGAACCCCATTTTAATAGCCTCTTCTGACTCGCTCTCCCCCTTTCTTTCTCTTTTCTCTCTCTCTCTCTCTCTACGGTAGATCCATACTCAGCAGGACAATTTTTCTCTGCATTACCAACGTCATGCTTTATGCAGGTTTTTTTTTTCTTCTCTTTTGTATGTGGGGGCACACTGTTTCTAGAAGCCTGTTGTTTTCATTTCCATTTAGCTCTTTCCCCCTGAGTATCAGTCTTCACAGGCGCGGTGTTTAAAAGGGCTCTGCTGAAGGAAAAAAAACGTGGCTTTAAAAGAGTCGATGCAGAGCTAACCAAAGCCCAGCTGCTTTTGAAAAACACCAGTTCAATTGCCCTTTTCTCTGGATTTCAGTTGAAAATAGAGAGAAGCAGCAGCGTCGGACACAAGAGTCAGAATAATTTCCCATGGCGCCCTTTCTTATGCATGTCTAAAACGTACAAAAGTAGTTTTTCTAATAAAAGAAGGAAAGAAAAAATATCATAACATAGTGGACTTTTGCTCAAATTGCATAACAATTGTAAGTGAATTGCCCTCCGTTCATGTAGTGACAGCATGATTTAGTGCAGCCAGTGTGAAATTGTGTTTTTACTGCCTAACTGCAATTTAAGTTTAAGATTTACTAATCAAAACTTTTTGTTCTTTATTTTTGTTGTATGCAAGTTAATAGGTAATTCAGATTTACCTATACAGCACATATCTGTACTGTACATGCTTAAAGTAACTCATATACAAGTTAGCATTATTGAGTGTGCTATTATCTTCATTTGTATGCAGATTTTCCTGATGCAGTTCACCACTAAATCCTGTATGTAGGCATTATTCTACAACCATTCCATATGGTACCCCAGCTCTCTTTAGATGGGTGTCCAAAACTTGACATACAATTTGGTTAATTTGGTTGATGAAATTTGTCACAACTCAGCCTAAGGGCTGGACAAAATAGTGGAGACTACCCATAAGTTAAAACTAAAAATATGTTTAAGTTGAAAAAGGAGGTTGCACTTCGACATTGGAGATTCTCGGTAGACTACTACACCAAAAATCCAAAAGGCATGTTCAAAAAGTGACGAAAAGGTAGCACATCTCAAGTTCCCAAGTTAAGGAGGACAAAATACTTTCAATTCACAAAAATCAACGCTGACGTGTTTTGGCACAAAGCGTACTTCAGAGTATTAAAAATATGTTTATTTTGCATAACTAAAAGGGAAATCAACCTAAGGACAAACTAAACACAACAAAACCAAACAAGGTGGAAGCCAGAATGGAGAGAGAGAATAACTGGGCCATGTTCAGCCCCGATAAAATGTAGCAAACAGTTTATTTGAACTGAAACTTACTTACATACCCACCAAACGAGAGAAAACATACCTCAAAAGCCGGTTGCACACCGTTTTGAGGAAACCTGTCATTCAACCAGGAAACCGTAGCAAAATGATGCACACCATTTTGAGAGTGAGATTGATGAGAACAGCATCCAGGACCAGATGTGTGTGCTGTATACTGTATGTGTGCCTGCCAAAAACATGTATGATAGGGCCATCCAATGACGAAGGAGCTGAAGAAGAATACACTGCACACCACTCAAGCACGATTCATATTTCTGCGTAAAATCTACGCTGTGGCTACGTTCATAGGATCCTACGCCGTAGCCTGACATGCACCTCTCGAAAAATGTAACAACACATTGCGGCGACGCACGTCGTGGCTTGGCAGCGTTGCATTTCCCCCCCCAACTCATTTCCTGGTTCTCCTTCTCCATAAACAACATGAAATCAAGGAGAGGGTTAACTTCTCCTGCTCCAGATTTCACACCGTGGTCAGAAAACACAGGGGAGACACTTTGGTTCTCTCACTAGGACTCTAGAGTCGCTACTCGCACTAAAGCTAATCACCGTCACTCTCTCACTTCTCCCTCGCTCTACCACACACTCCCCACACACACACACACGCCGGCTTGACGCACACACCAACGCACAAGTATAAACTTCAGGCCACTTACATAGGCTACAGTGAAAGTTCTGCATGGAGCCTCCGCAGAACCATAAATCACGCTTAAGAGAGAGCACATCTTGGATGGGGTGACCTTTTTCCCCCTCACTTAAGTCAAGTGTATAAGGGGAAAGCAGAGTTGGGTGTCTGTCTTTCCCTTGCCTCTCCATCTCTATTTTCCTTTTTCTGTCAAACATTATTCAGCTAAGGGTCACCCTTGGAAGGAGCTGCCCTGGAAAGGGGCAGTTTCTTTGACTTTATTCACGTGAATAAGGGGAAAATCAGAGACTGGTGCCTGAAGCTTGCCCAACACAGTGGCCAATAGGACCCAGGGCTTTGGTATGGTAGTAGAACTCTAGTAAAGTCCTATAACTGTAATCACAGCTATCCCTTTGTTCTCGGTTTGATATATCAAAAGAGGGCTTGCTCCTCACTTCTAGGAATTTTTTGCACCTGAATCGGCTGTGAGTGGATTGATCTCTCACAGTGTGAAGTGGTAGACGCCCCTTCCAGGTAATCCGAAAAAGGCACCAGAATATGTCATCAGAACTGCTTGTTGGATGGTTGACCAGCTCCCTGAACCCCCTGCCCCCACACCCTTCCGATGTTGACAATCTGAGATTCACACCTACTTCGCACACTGATTGGCCTGGTGTGTGGAGGTGGCGCTTTTTGTACGACTGGAATGCCTCTAGGGAGACACTGTCACCTTCTACTGTGGCCATTCAGAACAGCTATAACTAGTTCTAGTTTTCTCTAAAATAACCCGGCTCTAGGGCTGTTAGAGGGCTACCCGTAGAACTAGAGTTACATACATTCAGGTAACTTCTATGTATACTGTGCATCCCTTGTCTGTTGGTATCAATTAAGCTTTGTCCTTGTTTGAAGCAATTTATGGGTGCATCTTCGAGACACAGACACAAGCTAAAACAGCGAGAATGGGTTTGGGGTGTTTATGTGTGGGTTTCTAATAAAGTTCCTCCTCTCAGAAAGAACATCGAGGCCATGTCATACATATCTTTCATTTGTTAATAAAGCTGGTGGATGTGGTATAATAAGGAGATGGAGAGGAGGACAGAGAGCTGTTGTTCCAAACTGTCTGTCACAACATGTCATGTATTCCTTTACCTACTGTAACATACAGTATGCAAGGTTACCTTTTACTAGTCAAAACAAATACATTGTTATTGCACGCACTCCAAATTCTTATTATTTTTTTTATTATTAGTTTATTTGTCAGGGACAATGCAGCGCACATTATTACATAGATAATTATCATAGTCAAAGCCATAACAATATGTGTAGATGTGTTGCATAAAAGGTTTCTAGCCAATTGGCTAATTTGCAACCCCAATCCCTGGTCAAGCCTTTCTAAAAAAAAAAAAAGAAAATAATCCAAATATAATTTTTTTTAAAACTACATAGTGTGAGTTACACAATCAAGCACCAAATACATTGTATTTGTAATACTAATGTAATACTAATTTATATGTAATTAACACTTTAATTACCATTTTACTTTTATGGCACAGCCATCAACCTGCCTAATTTGATACTTTTTAAATGTAAAATGGTGCTGTCCTGATTCAAAATACAGTAAAACACTAGACTGCTTAAACCATTACCCACAACATGAGAGTGTAACCTCCCGTTTTAAATGTTGTTGTCAGGTAGAGTACAGTGTGTGCACTGGCAGGAAGTCTTTTCGAATTGAAGGATCAAATACAAAATGGAGCCAGCAAGCAGAGAAAGGATGCAGTTGGCAGATTGATGAACTGCTGCAGACCAGGAGCATGGTCTTTATTCACTTCAGCTTTGAAATGACATTGTCAATTTGCATTGCGAGCGGTTAAGTGCTCTCTCCAGATGATTGAGATGACAAATGTTCATGTGTGTCGTGATTGCACTGCAGTTTTTTTTTTTTTTCTGTTGCACGACTGTAAGTGAAAACACAGATGCATGAACCCAAGACATTTACGGATTTCATGGTAGCTTAGAAACAATTTTGCTGCTCTTTTTGAAGGATATTTAAAGGCGCATTCGTCACTGAAGACTGGATGCTGAACAGAAGATAATTTACCGTTCAAATACAGCACACAGGATGCTCCTTTAAAGAATACATGACTAATGTTTGACTGAAAATGCATCTTTATGGGGTAAATATGTTTTTTCTTGTGTTCTTACATGCATGTGTTAACAGTGTGTTTATGGCTTAGGCAGCGCTTCCACTCATGTGTGTCTTTGTTCATCCTGTGCCAGTGAGGTCTCTTCCATTATTCTACTCCTATCATGCAGAAATTGCCTGGACAGCCATTTGGCTCGTGTTTGCCATCCATTTGTAATCCAGATAGAGGGGCCATGACTGCTCGGGCCTCGGGACAGCAGCAAAATCAATTGGCTAGAAATGACATCTGCCAGAATCTACCACTGGAGCGCTCGTAGGTACCATAAATGAAATCACAAGCCTTAATTGTGTGCTGATTTATTCACTTGTCTGAGTGCATCGCGGCTGGACCAGCTAGTAGCCCCAGAGCTCTGTCTGTGCGCTTGGTCATACATAACACATTTATTTATTTACCCGCCACTTCTGATTCACAGCATCACTGGGGGATATACAGCGCCCCCCTCCCACCCCTAACCCACACCCTCATACACCATTCCTTTGCCTACCCCTCCACATTTGATTAATTCAGTTTTTTCCCCCCTTTTTCGTAGCAGCGTGTAAAATGAAATAGCTGTGGAGACAACTGTCACTTGGCTCAAGTAAGATAAATATGTCGATGCCTGGAGAGGGTAGAGCACGCTCGCATGTTTGACTGCATTCAGAATAGAGACATACTTTTCCAGCATTCGTTGTGTTGCCTTTTTGAGGTAAAGTGTTGCAGATTTTTTTTTTAACCATTTCTCTAATTATGGGACAGAGTTGAGGCTGGTTGGCGATGTCAGTTGCGCACGTCACATTTCTGCAAACAACGGCATCGCTATGAGACCACGGGCGGATTTGAAAGCATTCCAGACATCATTTTCACCTCATATCCTCTCCCTCTCTTTCCCTGACCCTTGATAAAAGGGACACTATTGCCCCCAATGTGATATTTCCTCCATGCCGCCAGACTCTTTCAGGCCGGTAGTCTGCTGAAGCTTTAACCTAGCTCTAACACATGCCTAAATAAAACATGAAACAATGCCTGCAAACGTGTCTGTGAGGCAGTAGAACATTAAAAATTGATACAGCCTCTGCAGACCAGACCAAGAAATGTATCTAAGCCCAAGAGTTCATCTTGCTCTTCCTGTCACCTAGGCGACAGTCATGGGAGGTTACAAGCGTGCTTGAGATGATACCACAGGAAGGAGAAAGACAAGGGAGAGAACCCTGGTTTTCCTTATATTATGGCTATGGGAGAGAGGCAAATAGAGAGAGAAAGGAAGACAGAGTGATAGGAAGTGAAATGGACTTAAAGGGAAGAAGAGAGAATGAGCTAAAGGGACAGAGAGAGAGAGAGAGAGAGAGAGAGAGAGAGAGAGAGAGAGAGAGAGAGAGAGAGAGAGAACAAACCAAATGAGAAAGCAATTTTTGGAATGAAAAAGTAAATGACCTCTCAGAAATTGGGCAGGGAGGGATTTCAGGCATATGGGAGAGAGTCAAATCAGAGAACTGTATTTGTGTTGCTGAAATCTGCCTTTGATGGAGCCATCTTTAAAATATCAAACATGTCGTTGTGGTTATCGCTTAAATGACATTTTCCAATATTTGTCCTACATTGCTGTTAGCGACATCAGAATGTGTGAACATGGCAGTGCGGCGGCCAGTGGGGAAATGGTGCTTCGGTATCATTTAACGCGGTGAACAGCCCTGCCTTTTCCAGCTCATTAGCCATCCCCTTCTTTGTCCCAGGCCATTTGATAGCAGCATTAATCTACGGCTCCACTAGGCTTCCTCTCCCTATTTACCGGTATTTCATGAAGATTACACCACTCAACCGTGTAAATGTATGCTTTTTTTTTCTCTCTCTCCGCCTCCCCCCTCCTAATGTGAGGCCCCAAACTCTGTGGAGTACCTTGTATAAACTTCTGCTACATACGGCGGATTAAACAGTGCATTTCCCCCCAAAAGCCCAAAGAGATGAGAGGCGAGTGTGAATGAAAGGCGATCAAAGTGTTCGCCAGCAAGCCTAGTCAAGCTTGTTGGCGTTCTCTTGCTGCTGTGTGTGTGTTCGACAGGGATGGCACACTGCCATACTCACCATCGTCCTTTGATTAGGATCACCTGCCGTTTGATTACAGTTACTTGCTTGTTTGTCACAATGGCATTAAATAATATGACAGAAAAGCCATGTCCTGTCATGTGAAAACATATTAAAAATGTTTTCTCTCTGTGAATGCTTCTGTTATAATGTGAACACCAACAATATCAACACTATGCATAATTTAAATGGAGATCATGGGGCTCTTACCACAAAGCCATTGTCTTACCTCACTCTACTCCACCAAGTGTAGCAAAAATAAAGACAAACATGTCTTACATTTGGGAGGCTTTGGCATACGGAACCATATACCACTCTTAAGGGTAGGTAATCCTCAGGGAGGTGAGCTGAACCCACATCATAAAATACCACAACTACTTTGTCACAAACTTCTTAGAGCCCGGTTTTTCTCTGGATAGAGCAGCAGCTCTGTGATCAGTCTGGCAGACTCAGTCTCTCATGGGGTTTGGACTTTTTCACGGGGGAAAGACAGGAGACGCAAACTCACTCTGCCTAGAGTTAGCCATTTATCTAGACATGAGAGGTTTGGGCGTATTTGGCATTTAGAGAGTCACTCGCGTGTTTGAAGATGAGTCCATTCATTCTCTTTTCCCTGCAAGGGTTTGCACTGTATAATGAAACCTGAAATCAGTTGTCTGACAATAAATGGCTATTCCATCTTTTCATTGTGGCATTTACTGCGATTTTCCTTTTTTCACATTTAGGCATACAGCAACTGTTTCTCTTGGAATAAGTACAATTGCTTAAGTGTGAAAAATGTCCTACTCATACAGCTCACTGTCCCAGAGCGAATAGAAATATAAAAGGAAAGAGAAACGTGAAAATGAAGTTGAACTTGTTGACATTGTTAAGAATGTGAAACATTTCCAGTGTTTCCCTACCACAGTGCCTATATCAATGCACATCATGCATAAGGATTTTTTCTTTTAAATTAGGAAACACAATTTGATGGGAAAATACAGAGACCTTAATCCTTTTCTCAGTCCCAGGTGGCCAGTATGAAGTTCAATTCCAAGCTATTATATAGACCCAATGGAAGACACTGGCTGCAGTTCCCCAGCCTCCATTAGTTCTGTGTGACTTTAAGACCTGTGACTTTAAGACTGATATTAAACTGGAATGCCCAGAAATGGCATCAGGATCCACCACATAGCCACTAGTTTCACAGCATTCATTTTTCCTTGGCTAGTATGAATTGAGTCTATTGGTACGAGAAATGAGCGATCATAGATTCTCTCAGCAAATTAAGAGCAGCATTGATCCTAGAAGTGTCGTGTTTACTTAAAAAAAATCTTAATCACCAGGTTCATATTTTAAGAGTTTCTCAAGAGATCCATGTACGCCAAGAATGGCCAAGTTATGTATGAAGGGAATAAGACTACACAGCTTTATATCTGTAGCTTCGTTAAGATCTGACGCCTTTGAAGAAAGACAGCTTTGCGAGGATGTGTGGGCGGTGGAGAACGGACAAATAAGATACATCACAGAGGTAAACGGTCCAATGCTTATTTAACGAGTTCTATCAGAGAACCATCAAAGGCCAGTTGGCTGAGCTAACACGCTCTGCGCTCGCGCTCATCAACGTGTCACTGTCAATTGTGAGGCTAACTATCTCCCTGCAAGCCCCCACACCACACCCCGCTTCCCCTTAGTAACAGATGCCGCACTGAAACAACAATTACATGTGCTAGCATCCTCATCAAATGTGATTGGTGGATGTCGTCACAGTGCCATCTACCCACACACACACACACACACACACACACACACACACACACACACACACACACACACACTCCAAGTCTTGTGTAGGCACAAACAAATTAGTCCGTGTCTCTCCATGTCATTCATTTCCCCATTCAAGATCAGAACGTGGGGCCTGGCGAGTGCCATCATACAGTTGTCATGGTTGCAGCTGAAAACTGTAAATGTTCTTCCCCATAAATTAAATAAAACTTAAATTAAAGAGCTCAAGTTCCAAAAAAGAAGGCTGATAAAAAGATGGGCATTAGATACAGAATATCCTTAATTCTAAATCCCCTATACTGCCTCGGAGCGTTGTAAAAATTTGAATAACTTGGAATTTCCACAGAGTTGATTAAGAAGGCTCTCTTCACAGCGTGTAAAAGAACTATTTAGCATCATATTTATGTGAAAGCAATTACAGTGGTAAAACAAACATATGAATAAGCTGGCCCCCCAAACACCTCCACCCACGTTCTGGATAGCACAAAGACAGAATGATTACAGACCATTAGGCAGAGCCTGAAGTAGACATGCCAGCTCTGGCCGCCAAAATGAGAGATGTAACTTTTCCACAATTTTTTTTTCTTCTCTTTATTATTGTTTCTGCCGGTTTTTGTTTTGGAGGAGGAAGTGGCTGTCAATAAGCATGGCCATGATAGTGTGGAAGTGCTGCCAGTTCCAATAAAGCAGCAGAGAGATCACCACAATGAAAGGTGCCCTTGGCATAATTGAGATTCATCACAGAGAAAGCCAGGCGGCTGGAGTGGCAGGGAGGGAGAGCAAACGAGGAAAAAAAATAAAAAAAAACATACTACTTCCATTTTATGGAGGAACTGCCAACTGTTGGTTGGGTGCAAGGACCTGAATCTCAATGTCAATGACTATTTATTTAGGCCAAGAATGAAGGCTTATAGGCAACTCTGATCCTCCCTGCTTGTATTTTATTTTAGCAAGCAGCACACATGTGAAGTGATACATGAGGGAGGGAGAGGGAGAGACTGATTTACAGTGGGGTGTACACTCTCTGGATGAGATAACAGACCGGCTGCGTGTTGGGAAGCACATGTTTTGACCACAGAGAAGGACAATGACAGCTCTCCATCATGTTTTAACTTGTGTGAAGCAGCATGGCATTGCACAGTGTTAAAGGCACTCTGGAGAGATGCAAACACAGTGAGGGATGAATAGAGGTTAGAGGGGGGTGCTGGCACATATGGGGATGGATTATAGTGTCCTTTCAGAGCTGCACAATATGCATGTTTGGGTCTGGGCTGGAGCCTTCACAGAGCAGCCACACCGAGCTCCTGGACTGGGGGGGCGGGATTCCCCAGACATCCAAGGTTTCTATGGCCTACAACAATGGCCCACATTCTGGGTCCACAACCCACCTGGCCTTGTCTGATAAATGGTTTTGAAAGAGGACACACACTGCACCCACTCCGGCATGCAGTCCACGTGCCCAAACACTTCACTGTCCGTTGCTGTATTCTATTTCTGCTTCTGTGAGAATGCTTTTTTACCGACGTTTCTTAAAAGAGGCACTCCAGTGATTTAGTATTAAAGTTGAGGGACATACACGAGACAGATTAACAAAAAGAATGGTAAAAAATCAAAGCAGTGGAGGGAAACATATGACTTTTCGTCCCTAGTGTGGGTCAAGCTCCATAAACAGTTTCCTAAATTTCCCTCAATGCAACTGGAAAGTTATCTTTCATTAGGTATTTCCCTGACTCCTAAATGGTATAATCTTTTAAACCCCCTCAACTCTAGTTTATAGCGCAGGCTGTCTGTGATAAATTTGTATGCTCAAGCCAAATTCGAGATAACCCTGATGACATCATTAGGGTTATATTTTCAAAGGTATTTTCAAAAGGTATTCTATCACTGGCTGAGTACTCCTCATGACGCTTGTAAAATTGGTTGAGTGCGCTTTGAAGTTTTAGCTCTTAAATAACTATTTTGGCTAATAGGACTACAGTAAATCATGGCATACAAATTACGTCATGCCCATATCGAGAGAGCCTAGAATAATTTTTCTATTATGGGCTAAGTAGTACATTATTTTTAAGAAAAAACCCTTGTGCTGATGCTGCACAAACAACAAGTAGCTTCCTTCATTTTCTATAATTAACCGGTTTCATAATCTTTCGAGGATTAAAAGGCCAACTAATGACAAAAAAAAAGGGATTTGGTAAAATCCAAAAGGATTAATTACTTCTCATACTTTGCAAGGTGGCAGTAATTACGTTCATCCACTCAAACAAAAAAGGGAATAAAATAATTGTCAGACACTTAATTAAAGGTCATTGTGAAAGACAAGACAATTAAAAGTCCTCTTATTCAATCAAGATACACATGGAGTAATTGGTGTGTTGCTCTCTGGAGGGCTGGCAAATGTGGGCTCTTTGATAGGTGGAAAGAGTTTAGTAAACATCAAGAAGACAGCGAGAGGGATGAACTGCTACATCCTCCTAACCCACCCAGACAAGGTTATTGCGAGGGTTCAAACTTCAGAAGGGCCCAGGAGGGAACTCAGCCCCCTCTATAACAGATTATGGTGAGCCCCATAAGAATTGAGAATGTGAAAACCTCCCATTAATGTCAAGGTTATATCAGTGAGACATCTCGAAAAGTCAATGGGCGTAGTCCCAAGAGGCTCTTTGTGATTTGTTACCTGGACTTTTCAGACAGCGCTACCTCAGACATGGAACATTTGGTGGATATAAAACAGGCAGGTCTGGCTTCAGCACCCTATGTTAAATCACATATCTGATTTGAAATAGGTCTGCATTTCCAAAACCTCAGGCTGTCTTAATATAGCCCACTGAAATTTAAGAGCACAGTATGCAAAACCTCGTCCATGAAACTAGATTTTACAACATTTTCTCTGATTGGTTGGTTAGAAAAATTCAAGGAGTTGAAAGATACGGTAAATACAGTAAAAATGTACCGACAATGCCATGACGTGACGGCAGACCCATGACAGAAAATGCTAAAATCTCAATGTTAATAGTTTATTTAGAGGTGTGTATGTATGTGTCACAATTTTAATTTCGAAAAATCGATAAAAATGAGCTCTATATTTCGGATATCAAAATTAAAGCAGGATGGTCGATTCCCCCAGTATTATTTTCTCTCTCCACCCTAACCTACCTGTGAATGCCCGAAGAAAAAAGCCACAGACACAGCGCAGCGTACCAGCTAGTAACATGCAGCTAAAGACACATGGTAACGTTAGCTAACTGGTAGCCTGCAGCTTGACTTTTTCAGACGACATGGCCGGTTTGGAGGTGTAACAACAGAGCAGGAAAATCCTCCTACTTTGTGTGTGGCAACATTTTACCTTCCCCGTTAACGAGTTATTTAAACAAACCAAGGTAAACCATGTGGGCTCCGACGGAACTCCATGGTACATTCAGTTGCACCTTGTTAAACAATTTCCCCTTAGTAAACTTTGAGAACTGAAACTGTCCTTGCACCCTTCTGCCATCTTGTGCTCTCATAGCCGGCCCTGTTGAAGAAAAAAAAAATTGTGGATTTGGAGAATCGTGACACCCCCGTCTCAAAGTGATATACTGTATATATAGATGACATGGTCAGTGATCTAATACAAAACCACCCAGTCAAGTTGTGACGATACATTACACTACAATTCAAAGCCAACTCAGTTCATCTGGAATTTTTTTATATTTATTTATTTTTCCAGTACAGAAGTTTTTTAGTTCAGTTTTTTGTTGTCAGTGAAAACTTTGCTGAAACGTTTAGTTTTGTTTAACATTTTGTGACTTGGTAGATGCATTCATTACAGTGTTTACTTACTTATTACAGCGGTTATTAAAAAAATTCACTTAAAAAAATGTTAACAGATTTTGACAAACATTGCACCAACTTTGGTTCAGAACTTTGGATGTGTATTTATTTTTTTAAATTCCTTGTCCCTGCTGCCGTGTAATGATTATCACATCACCTAGACAGACAGACAGACAGACAGACAGACCTAAACTTGGACAACCTTATTCACTCTAAATCTCTTCAAACTCAAGAAGTCAGACTCTCCACTGAAGTGCATGTAAGAGGCCACGACTTCTTGTCTGGGATATCTAGGTCAGACTTAATCAAACGTCAGATTCTCAACCTAAATGACTTTTCAGAGAGCAGCCATCACTCACGCCTGCCTCCTTATGGTTTGCTCTCTGACTCAATCTCTCTCTTTCTCCCTCTCCACTTTAATGGACAGTAGCCCGAATATCTCCTCAGGTGTGCCAGCCAGGATAATATTCCCCAGGTATCCTTTAATTACCTATCATTTAGTATTCATGGCCTAGGTATTCATCACTGTGTTGCTCATTGCTCACTGGCTGAAGGATGAGGATTTTCTTCGACCATATGCACTCCCCAAATGGAAATAGCCTCCCCACGAAGAAATGGGTGAGGAAAATGAAAGATTTGTCCGGACAGACAAGAGAAGACAAGGTTCTGCTGATGAATGACAATGAAGCTGACTTGATACGGCGTCTTAGAAAAGTTTTAAATAGGTCACATTAAGGCTTCACTGTGCCCATTGAGAGGAATGCATTTCTTATCAAATCTGCCAGTGGTGCCTTGCATCCATAATAGTGTTTTTTTTCTCTGGATGACATCAATTAACAAAGACCCTTAACATAATTGCACAATGTTGAGCTGCATCCTATACTATCTAAATCCCCCCCACCAGCGTTATTAATCTCTGACTGACTATACATCCATCAAGTTCTTAATTACTATGCTACAATTGTTAAATGACATTGTCAAAACACCAGTCTCTTGTAATTGGCTCATTGTTTGGTCATCTGCTCATCCTAGTTATTCTTTGTAAACAGAATGTAACTCCTCACCCCCCCCCCATCACAGCAGATTCACATTAATTGGCAAATTCTGTGATCTCAGTGAGCCTGCATTCTTCAGCATAGAGAATTACATTTAACCAAACATTGTTTTAACATTTTGTTAGCACAACTAGTGTTCAAATACAGTTATGTGAAATGTAACGCACGAACATATGACATCCTACTGTGGTTACTACGGAAATTGTGCATCAAAAGAACAGCAAGCTGTATCCATGTGTTTCAATGTGGAAAATATGAGAGTGTGAAACCCACAGCTTCGTAGACGTACCAGAGAGCCTTTGTTCAACTGGATTTGCCTTGAAGGAATGAACAATCTAATCAAAGCATGTTCCCCCTGAAGAATACTGTTAATGAGTTGCAGCATTCTCGACATTTTCATTCTGTCTTGTGGGTATATATTGTAATACATTTTGATGTCTAATTACCACCAAAAAGCTGGAAAATGTTCTAAAGATGGACAGCGTCACTGTGTAGATGCATAACACATAATGAAACGTTCACTGATGTATGCACGGATTATTTAGAAAGCTGACATTTAATGGTGAAAACATTTTGTGATTTATATATTTCGGATGTAAACTATCCGTGATAGCAGGGACACGGCAGATGTTTAACAGGTCAACGACAGCAGTTCTTAGCACCAAGTGCTGTTGCTGTAGCAGCATGTCGCTCCTCTGATTGAACTGTTTAACACCGGCTGTCACTCCTCACGCCACTCATGCCAGTCCAGGGAAGTACACGACAGATGGAAATGGGGATGAAAATAATTATGCAAATGTTTAGTTTTTTTGTGTGTAGAAGCATTTCTCTACTTTGGATTCCAGTAAATGTTGGAGGGTCCATTGTCGCTCTGACAGCCAAGAAGGCCTGGAATGCTAGTTCCTGCCGGAATCAAACCCACAAAGTGCTGTTTACCACTGTGACACATTAACTATGCCACTTGGGACATGTAGTCTGCAATTTCTTTCATTAAACTATTAAGCCATGATAAGAAGACATGAAAATCCCCCACCTCTTCAATCTTGCCAGCCAGCCTGCTCTCTCCCTATCAAGAAATGGATACCAAGAAGAGAACATTTGGCATAAGTCATATGTCAGAATGCAAAAGAGGAGAAAGGAAAAAAAAAAAAAAAAAAAAACACATCCAGGGAAATAAAACTACATTCTAAGATGGTCAATCAATGTTAGAAATATTGCAATTTCATTAATTTTGTGGGTTCACAGGGGTCCATTTAATGTTTTCTTAATCTGCCTTGAAAGTGTTAAGATTGGCAAGAGTGAGTTACCTCTTACTGCCATTGTATTAGTCTAGACATTGGAAGTTGGAGGAGGTGGATGCTATAAGATATGGTTATAAGAGGTTTAAAGCTTTACTAAGTTAAAGCTTTCATCCAAATCATTGATTTTGATTACTTTGTGTACTAGGAAGTGTCAAAACCCTGAGAATTACCAATCAATTCTGCAGTCCTGTGCAGCTATTAGCTCATTGCTTTGGTTTTCTGGCACGCTTGAGTCTTTCAGCTCTCATCAGCTCATTATATAAATCTGTTGGCAAAAGTTTATATCGCAGACAGAAAAATTAAATGTGGCTGCTAGAGAATATCAAAAACTTTTTAGCTGAAGACACATTTTTGTCTTGAGTTTGTGGAAACAAAAATAGATAAAACGAGTGAATATTGAACCAGAAAACATGACAGCAATAAGATGATGCTCCATAATTGTTGCATGTGTAGTAGGCAACTGTATGCTAACACATTACAAATATGCTGATATATTTAACCTTTAAAAACTGTTTGTTGCTACCCCCCTTAATTTACTGTTTTCGGTCCAATTTGACCGGACAGTTTTAACTGCTATTATTTTACTATAGATGCCAATAGAAATGACAAAAAGTATTTTTAATCGAACATTTATTGTAAAAGTGTACATGTGTGTGTTTGTTTGTGTGACTTTTTGGGTGTGTGTGTTTCTTTGTGTGTGTGCATGCATTTGTGTGCAAACATTGGTGGTTCACATGCACAAGTGCCAACATGACAACATGAACTGTGTGTGTGCGTGTGTGTGTGTGTGTGTACGTGTGTGTGTGTGTGTGTGTCTCTGTCTGTTTGTGGGTGTGTGTGTTTCTGTGTGTGCGTGCATGCATGCGTGTGCGAACATTGGTGGTTCGCATGCACAAGTGGCAACATGACAACATGAACTGACAACAGTTCAGCCCGGGCTCCATTAGAACTATTTACAGCTCCACAAGAAAAAAAAAATTAAAAAGCTTCCAACACGCCACAAAGGAGAGCACGAGAGAGCATAGAAGCCATTCAAAATCCTGAAAATAAAAAAAAAAAGAAAATCTGACTGCACTGTGAAGCAAAAACAAACAACTATTTTACATGTTAACTACAAATACAGAAGCAGCAGCAACATTCTTCATCTGATGCTGCCTGAAGAAGACCAGAAGGCCTGAAATATCCTGCTGCTGCTTTCCTATTTACAGTCTGCAGTCATTTAATTGTGTGCAACTAAGAACATACTTAACCCTTGCATTGCTCATTTTAGATTGGCTTCTCTTAATCAGAGAATAACTGCTGAACACGTTGCTCTGTTATTTTTTCTCATAGACCACAGAAGCGGCTCAGTGCTGATCTTCACCAACTCTCTGTAAATGAAGAAAGCCCTGTTGCAATTCTGAAAGTCCTAAAATTCTGCTTTGTCATTTTGTTTTTGTAAACAGTTGGAGCAATAGCAGATGGCTGCCAGTTTGCCTTCAGGAGTCCTGTAGGTTTGTTGAGCTTGCACTGCAGGTTTCTGCAATATCGGGACATGGGAGAAAACCCATCAAAGCTAAGGTTTGGGCAATGGTAGATAACCTCGCTGCATCCCATTTCTCTCTGTGTTCTTCTACTTTATGTGCCCATGTGACTACAAACCTATCTGAAGCTATTAGATATAATATCTCTTGACACAATCTCCTTTCAAAATGAGGACGGTATCCCTGCGGTGTGCTTTTAGTTGTTTAAAGGATGGGACCAGCATATCTTGACAGTGAAACACTTTGTGCACCCACAGGGATTCAACAGAAACATGGATTCACTGTGCTCTGATAAACAAGGTTCATAGGAAAACCTCAGAAGGACTAAAGCCACAAGTCTGCTCCAAAGAAAACTGCATTTGACATGTTCTTATAGGTAAATGGTAGGTTTGAGGCATAGATCTAATGCAGTTAGACAGTTTTTGCTGTATGGTACCTCTGTACGGTATGGTCAACTCTTTTACCCCATCAGTGTAGACAGGATTCTCAGCTGATCGGCATAACACCGCCACATGAAACTGCCGTGACGTCAACTTAGATGCGACACTCGCCGAATTCTTTCATCAGCAAAGAATGTCTGCACTTTGTCAATTGTACGGCATAATGTGGGCTACATAGCGTTGGCCAAGTAGTGTATGGCGTAGTTTTGCAGGCTGCCATTTAAAAAAATAAATCAGGGTCAAGTGATAAAAAGACAATTGTGATTGGTTTAAAGAAATGCCAATAAAGCAGAGCACATTTTCCTCCCATCCTGGAATGCTGTGTGGACTAGCCAGACCCTGGTCTGGCAAAGCGAGACTAATTCAAACCCAAACCAGACCCAACGAGCCCTAACCAGATCTATTTTGGACCTATTCCACCTCAGTTCTGGCTGGGTCCGGTCTGTCTTAAGTCACCCTGTGTCTGTACATCATCTGATTGGACTCAACAGTAGCCATGAAAAAGAATGATAATAGCAACACATGCTGCTTCTCCAGTCAGACAATTACACGGCAACAAATTACCAACCTGAGTGTGTCCTTTATGTTAAATTAATGAATGTGTTGCTTGGGCCTTTCTGTTGGCTGCGTGTTTTACAATTTGTCCTTGTGAGATCAAATAATTGAATGTTCTCTCCATTTGCTTGTGCCTTTTCATGTTGCAATGTGCTGGGTAATGATAAAGATCAGGTAACAACGTTGTTTAATTCCATTTTCCATGTGCTACCTGCTTTCCTTTCATGATAAGAAAACGTGGTTATTGTGCTTTTTTGCAAAATATCACATCCATCAAATTTGAGTAAATAGGGTTAAGGATAGAACACGACCTCACATGTCAGATTTCAGCGCAATATGCCAAGTCTAGCTGTTTATTTAAATGTCACCCCAAATTGCCTTGTTTTCCTTTACCCAGTAGCAGATGAATAGAGAAGAAGCACTTTTCAGAGACTGTTTGGGTTGTACCCTCTTGCTCACCGCCTCGCACCGGATAAGAGTCCCCACTGACAGAGATTACAGAAACCAGATGAAGAAAAGCTTCAAGCTGTCTCCAGGCTTTGCACAGAAGACAACAAGGGACATCATGCTGCATGCCACCTTGTTGTTCCTTTTGTGCTGTAAACGCTCGGTGCTGCGAGAACAGATGAAAAATGTACGCCTGTTAAAACTCTACAATGAACCTCTGTAGCTGGCTGCTTGGATTTGTTTTAATTATATTTCAGCTGGGGGGCTGAGTTCAGAGAGGGATTCCTCCAGGGTTACTTACCGTAAGCGTTAATAGCCGTTAGAGACTTCTTCACTGATGTTCACTTCCAGCAAGTTTCAGCGAGTGTTTTCAGGGTATTCTTTCACACAGTAGTAGGACGATTGTACAAAGTGTAAATAAATAGATGCCATTGTCCGCTAGTGAGCATAAAGTTCTCTGAACCACTTGCTGTTATCATAACATGACAGGGCCAGACCAAGTCAAGACCAAGACCAGATCAGTGTGGAAAATGCTAACCATATGGCACTCCATAAATTGATCTGAAAGATTCATATTCCCATAAAACACCCACAGAAAACAAATTAAGAGTCTTCTTCATTTACCTCTTCAATTGCCATAAGTGTATCACGAGAAATGCTTTGATAAAATAATCAAAAGGCAGTTGTGGTCTTGAAATAAAATCCTGAGTCCTCTTTATCTGAGACAGAGACCTTCAAAAAGCGGTCTTGAGAACGGTCTCGAGTACTACAACACTGTTACATGAACCATATGGAATACGGAATATTGTCATATTCGGAATAATGGTGGAATATTAGTGTGCATGTAAACATACTCAGTGGCCATTGTATAAATAAAAGACCTGTCAACTGGGATCTCTGCACTTATAGCCCTCATGCATCATAGCTGCTTGAGAGTTGAACAAATTTTAGGGAGGATTATAAAAAATACACACTGAACAACTTCTGAAACAGATTTATGTTTGGATAAAGATGCACTGGAATCTCTCTCTCTCTCCCCCTCTATCTCCCTCTCTCTCTCTTTCTCTCCCTCTCTTTAATGTCAAATAAAAACTATATTATAAAATTGAATGAGGCATTTAATATAGTCTGGAGCTGCAGGAGCACGGTGGCCCAACATGATTTCTGGGGTGAACTCTAATAAGAAATAGATCCTCAGAATGCTTGCTGAGTGGGAGAAAGGGAGGAAGAGGGAGGGAGACAGTGAGGAAGAGAAAGTGACTTCAATAAGAATGGGAGTTCACAGACAGCATTAGCTGTGCCAAGCCTGTTGGGCTTCTCTCCTGCATGTGAATAGTACATTTGCACTTTTCTGCTTCCTCCGTGCTTTAAGGAGTTCTGCAGAAATCCTGCATATTTGACCTTGTTTTAAATGTTAAAGCTTGCACGTCGTACCATACTATAAAAAATTGACTGGAGTCTTCTTATCCTCACTTATAGAGCATGCATTTGAGGATTATTTATTGACTCGCTTGAGCAGTCCTTCGATACTTATGGAATTTCTTCACTCACTACTGATTCAATATGAACTTGGCAAAACTCTGCACTGCCACTGCCGCTCATGTTTATCAGATCAATGGCACACCCAGCGAAATTGATTGGGATAAGAATCGAAAGGAAGACTCTATGCTCAAAATTCAATCAAAATCAAGAGCTACTTCAGCAGAGGCTCACTTAGGATTGATCCGCCGATATGAGGAGTGGACAGTAACACGGACAAGCTGGTACACCTTGGGCCTACGAGGGAATAAACATCGATAATGTATTCAGGAGAACATAATATGATTTATATGTTGCGTTTAAATTTCTTGGGGCCACTTTAGTTAGCTCTGCTGTACAAGAAATCCTGAAAGACTTTTGAAGAGTAAACCTTATTCCTTTCTAAATAAAACGTCCTTCCTGTTTTTTCTTTCCGCTCTATGTTGCAGCCAGACTATTATCTATGACTTATGTACAACGGCTGCAGCAGAAGAGTGCACAGTGCCCTTCAGTTGAGTTATAGTCACCATCTAAATGTATAAAAGGTGACTTAAAGTGATGATTAGGCCTTGTTCCAGATTTCTTCTTTTTGGAACTTGGTACGCTCACATGTCATTTTGCAGCGGCTAACAGTGGCCTACGGCAGGCCCTCACAGCCACCCCGGATTACTGTAAATTGCTGTGAAGATAGAGCTGTTGCCTGGGAGCCAGACAGGACAGTAATTCTCCACTCCACTCCTATTATGGGCTTTTCATTTCTTTCATTTACTTCATACCGACTGAATGGGACTAAACCCTTCATCATCCTTCCTCTGTTACCATCTGCCTGCATACCTGCACTGCCAAAGAATGGATGCCATCCGACAAATACCAAAGCTCAGTCAAGCTTTAAGGAAAAATAACAAAGCTGATTGAAACTTTATCATGTCTATTGTCTTCACCTACTGGAGCAAACAAAAGCTCTTCGCCGGGGTAAATGACCTCCATGCACAAACCAAATTGGAGCATCACACCAAAATGTGAAACTAATCCTGAATTCATGAGATTAAAGAAGTTGTGCTCGGTGGCGTTAGTTAGGAGAAATAATCTGGCAGACACACTCCATTTCATTTGCTGGATACTGACATGCAAATTAGGCTCATTTGTATAATCTTTCCAAATGAAAAACAGATAATCAAATACCATCAGAATCCATTAATATTCAATTAGGTGTCGCTTATGCAAAGTCATGCAGTTGAAGGAATTCAAAGGGATGGCGAGTGGACCTCTCTGGGAAGAGAAGGCAAATTGGCATACACAACATTTCCTAGCTTCTTGTGCCGCGTCAAGTGACTAGGCGCCATGCTTTTACTGTCTATCACCACATTAGTAATGCTCCTTCAAGTCTCCTTTAATAAATTGATGATTTTCTACCAACAGTGCATAGCATGGACCAGTGCCACAGTACCACCGCATTTGTAGTCTAAGCTAATTTGCAACGCCCGAAACCCAAAATTCCCCAATCATGACTACATGACAGAGGTTTGAGTTCTGCATGTAAGGAGTTCCACTTATATTTCACAAACAGAAAAAAACATGTTTGTCCAAATGAAGATTTCAGAAAGGCCACCTTACTGTTCCCTACAGACAGTGCCTTGACATTCACGCTTGCCAGACCTATCTCCACAGCGCAGCAGAGTAAGGTCTGGCTACACCACAGATACACTCTAGGATAGGAGAAAAACTCTCTGGGTTGTTTGCATTTCTTTAAACCAATCACAATTGTCTTAAGCGGCGCTAAGCTCCAGACGCAGCAACAGCGTATCTGCAAATTGTTCTCGGGAAGGAACTTGTTTAGGTGGAACATTTGCACCCCGCAAAAGAAAACGCCTCATACAATGTTAAATTAAGTCAACTGTTGACACAATACAGTAACGTGATCTATTTAAATTAGCAGGATAGTAAAAAGTCAGATAGTAAATGCAGTGAACATATTCTTTGTCTTTACAATCATTTCCAGAAAGAACCAAGCAGGCCTGCCTTGTTGCACGGTCCAAAACTTTCCATTTTCAGGGAATATCTAAGATTATTTTTTGGGGCTTTTCCCTTTATTAGATAGTGACAGTGGATAGACAGGAAAGGGGAAGAGAGATGGGGAATGATACGCAGCAAAAGGCAGCAGGTTGGATTCAAACCCGCGCCGCTGCAAAGTACTCAGCCTATATGGGGCGCACTCTCTTACTGGGTGAGCTAGAGGACACCCCGTCCATTCATCTTTCAATGTAACTTTTTAACTCGTAATAAGGGCCGAGATCTGGAAGAAAAGCAAACTGACAGAGTTTTCTCAATGTTAAGTTTTCAATCAGTGCTGCAACAGCTGGGTAGAAATCTAGGAAATAATTTTACGGGATACAACTATATTTTCCGCATATATCTGAAACTGTCACGGTTGTTATCACAGCAGACCGCAGACAACAGGAACTTGGAAGACTGCTCTTTATTACAGGTTTAGGCCAGGCAAGGCAAAACTGGTCTCAACATAACAAAACCAAGGACCCAACAAAAACTCAACTGAAAGCCATGACTTGAATACAAACTCATTTAACGAGGGGACAAAGTGCAGAAGGAGAGATGAGGTGAGGGGAATGAGGAGATAATGCATGGATACAGGTGTGCTGGTGAACAGGCATGAAAATGAAAAATACCTTTTTTTAAGATGCAGACAAAATGCTCCCAGCATTTCTTAAAATATTGGATAATTCAGTTTGTGCCCATGATCCTTCTTCCCCGTCACATGCCAGTTTATGCACTTTGTCTCATCGCTGCAATTTTACATAAGGATCTCTGGGTTAAAACAGAGCCGACCCAGCCCAGATGTTGTGCTGACTTGACCCATGCAGTCAGCCTCATCGCAGCTCCTCTGCTGAATACTAATGTACACCTGCTAATGGTTGCGCAGGCTAAATAGATGTCTTGTATCCATTCAGAGTCAGATCCTGTGGTCTCTCGTATCTGCTCTCTTTAACCCATGTTTTCCCATCAGACATCATATTAGAAAGCGGTGATAGTTTCACTACAATTATGCATCCATTTCCTATGTACTGAGCATTGTGCTCAGGGCTGGAGATCGTAGCAAACGTGTGGATGAATAGCAACACTCCTTGTGTGCTAGGTTACCAATTTTGAACACGTATACATAACTGTGGGAATTAGTTACCAGTCTCTCTCCCACATTCAGTCTATTTCCTCCTCTTGTCTCTTTTTCAAGTTAGAAAACCTCTTAAGAGAGGTTTTCCAAAATAACATTATCTTCAAACAAACATTTCACTTTTAATCATTGCAATTTCTCCCTTATACAATTCACCGTGGCATTGCAGGCCCCTTTTGAAGCTGTTCTTTTTCTGAGTGTCCGCTGGGATCTGCTCCCCTGTGGCCTCTCTGCTTACACCAAAGCCTCTCTTTTCAAACCCAGCTTTGAGTAAAGAAGGAAAATGGGGTGGAGGGGGGGGATGAAAGCTCCTAGGGAAATAGGTGGTGAACTGATGAACAATTCACCGGTGCATACCTGACAGGAATAGCGATTTTATCACCTTGTCTGTTCTCAGTAACACAGAAATATGATTTCTCACTGGACATTCACATGTCAGTCAAGAAGTTGGGAATATAATACTCACACACCAATACAAATACACACACTTACCCACACTCTGTTCATTACACACCTTCATACATGCTGTAATAACCCAACAAGGAAGGACTAAAGGAAAGGCCTTTCAATTTGCCTGTGTTAATGTATCGTTATTTTAGAAACCCTCAACTTTCTTCTGGAAAGAATTAGATTTTTTTTTTTTAAACAAAATAATTTCAACTGTTTATCTCTCTCATGCCATTTCTCATATTTAGAGGTCTGTCTGTCTTCTTGGTCAGTCCTAGGCCTGATCTCTCAGCACCTACTAAGACAGGAATAAGCAATAAACTCTATGGGGGAAAGGTGTTACTTTGTAATGCTTTTCATAATGTGTTAGTCTTTAAATCATTTTCACCTGTCACTTAACCCCGTTTATGATTTGGGTTTTGGAGTATCCTGGTTATGTATATGCTAATGTCAACAATATATCCTGATTTTAAAAACCTGCAGAATCACTTATACCAGTCTTAAAGGGGCCAAAAATATACATAAAAAAACTCAACAGCTACATCTCTTTCCAGAAATCACCACCCGGATACTGTATTTATAGTCTAAAACAAACATTAAAGGTTGTTTTGACTAAATCAGCTATTAAGCAGTCCTACTTTATGTGGCTTTATTTTGACCACAGAAGATAATGACTATAATTCTTGAAGCGAAAGAAAGGAGGCCAGGATGATTCATGTTTGAATGTTCCATCAACATAGTTTGATGTATAAATAAATGGTGTATACGACTGTGCTCACAGGTATAAAGAATAGGAAATGAAACCGCAATCTGGAAATGAATTGACAGCCATGTCAAAGTCCAACCTATGACTAACCCATGTGCTGATTAAAGGAAACAGGAAAGATGCGAGCTGTACAGCAATTATGCAATTAGTTTTCTCTATTTTTTTCCCGCATTCAAACATGGCAAGTATCTCTATATTTGTTTCTTTGTGAATTTAACCACAACTTAACTTGAACTATTGCCCCTTCAGCATATCACATTATCTCTGTAATTAAGCATACAATGTGGTCACATGCAATGTTATGAGAAGACGAATTATGATGATGATGAATAAACAACTGAACTGAGGGGGGGGCAGATGTATGTCCCTTGGAATAATTTGTCGTAGCGTTTTTTATTTGTGACACATCTATAGTCTTAGTTATGTGAAAAGAACAATCCAAGACAAATGTAATAGCAAGATATTAGATATGTAATAAACATATTTACAGATTCAGAGAGTTATAGATTTGTTAGATTACAAAGTAATCAATTAACTATTATATATTTAAAAATTAACATTCTTCGTTGAACTATAAAGCCTTTTGTAAAAATAAATAAATACTAATAATTATATCATCATCATTTGAATAAATTAATCTGAAATCTTTTCACGACGCCCTGGCAGAATGCCACAGACCCCACTTTGAGAATCACTGATCTACGCACATGACCATGTGTCCTGTTAGTCTGGATCAAGGGAAGTACTTTTCCAGGATAATTGCTTGACATCCGGCATCTCTGTGTGTTGTCTTTTTCAACTCTGTTTGCTTCAGGAAACAACAAAGAAAACTTCAAGTTAGCAATCTGCACGCTGAAAATGGCAAGTTTAGAAGATTTTGGATCGTGCAACAAGCCAGATCTGCTCGGTTATTTCGAGGAATGATTGTAAAGATTTACAAAGGAATATGTTTACGGCATTTCCTCTCTAACTGGGACGTTTTGGGACCTATTGGCGGGGATTGCTGTGGACAAAGTACACGGTGATACACTGGTAAGAGCAAATTACGTTAAGCCAAATATCCAGCTAATTTAAATAGCTCACATTACTCTATTGTGAACAGTTATCTTCATTTAATATTGTAGGTTTGTGTTTTGCAGGGTGAAAATCGGGTGACAATTTTGCAAAGCCACACTTACTGTGTCTGGACTTTAGTGCCACCCAAGACTATTGTGATTGGTTTAAATGAATGCAAGTGTTTTTTCTCCTATCCTAGCTGCCTCCCATCTGTGCTTTAGGCAGACCTTACTCCACAGCGCTGTTATTAAGATAGGTCTGGCAATGCGAGACTAATGTGTGCCTAACCCTACCTGGACCAATTCTTGGTAGGCTGGTAGGCAGATTCTTTCTAACTGTCGGATGCAGCCAGGCAAGCTGTTGACTCCCGTTTCCAGTCTGTGTTCCCATTTTTTTTAATCATGCAACACAACAAGGCACAACACACAAACCATTGGATGTAAAGACACACATCCAAGTCAAATCAATGAGCCATTGGAGTGGGCATTTACTGAACAATCACGGACAACCCTTCACAAAAGAGCCGATAGCAAATCCTCAGTGAATAGTATTGCCTGATAACATCTGATTAAGAAAACACCCCCAAACACTTATATTGTTGCATGTGCAGGCCCATTTTCACATTTCCTGTTAGACAATAAAGACTGATGCGTTAGCAACAAGAGCCAGTAGAATCTGCAGGCTAAGGCTGTATCCAGGAGGGCACATAAAACAGTGACCTACCACAGTGTTTGAAGTTATGATTTATGGATCGGCCAATACTATTCTTTGTTCTATTCAAAGCGCTGACAGCTGATAAGGCCCAGCACAATGGCCAGATTAGAGGCACGATTGGACACATCCCCGAGACGTGTAGTGTTTAAAATCTCCTCAGTGCCTGTAATTCTGCTCCTCTCTACCCCAACAACAGACCCTTGATAATGTTATTGCTCATGGTTCATGACCAGGGAAGATAAGAGAAATAGGTTTCTTTAAGCCCTGCACAGGCTTAACCTATGACTCTACTTATAGCAAGCCCGGAAGACCTAGACAACCCTGTTAGCTTTAGTTTTCTACAATACCTCAATACAGTACGTGACAGAATTTAATACTTCCACTGTACAGTATGTGTTGTGTGCAGGAATGGAAACATTTACTTCTTATGCAAATCCATGTGCGCAGTTTGGAAGGCTCCACTCAAAATGCGAGCCATTCAGCAGCATCATCAACCACATTACTCAAGCTCACGTGTAACGTGCTACTTTGAACATTTTTGGGTTTGATATTAAAGTTCAGACAGATTCTTACAATGGGAATTTATTAACAATGTAAATGACAGTTTCGAAGTTTAAAATGATTATATGATGCTATCAATGGCATCAAAAAGATGATTTCAAAATGCAGCTGTAGCTGAAATTACAGATGTATCTTCACAATCTAAAAAGTTGGGATTTAGAACACCATTTTACATGCCAAAACACGTTAACATTTACCAATGCACAGTATCCCACAGGAGAAACATAGCTTGGATATAAAGAGATTAGTGGGATGGGGGATCTGACAAAAGGTATACCACTGGGGTTGTACAATGGGCACCTCCCATCGCAGATGTTTAATTTAATTCAGCCCTTCAGCACCTCCAGTAGGATCAACCATAAATTCCGGTATCTCCGAAACACCCTTCCCTATACCTGCTCACAGTTCTAATTAAACTCACACACACACACACCATCGCTATTCTTACATTCTGCACAGAAGCTGCACCTACAGTATATTTAGACTTATACTCAGCCCACACCACCCCCAGTGCTTTATAGATCATTCCTTAGCTTCCTTGTTCTAAGTAAATCAACCCTGATAGTTTGAAGACACTTTGCTCAACAGTAACCATAAGGATCCAGAACAGTGGCTGTGTGGCGGCTGCGTGGCGTTTTCTGTCTTTACACACCAGAAAGGTGTCTGACGCGGCGCTGCTGCTGCTAGCCTTGTCTGTACACATGTATGTTTCACATTGATAAAATGAAATACCATGTTAAACATAAATATATACTGATTTGATTACAGCAAAGACAACGTCGGCAGTATTGAAAAATAGCAAAATAGGCTACAGAATATTTTGTTCTGTATTGACAAGTATTATTTATTATTTTTTTAAATTACATTTATATCTGCATTTATGTCAAAACCTTTCAAACATCAAAATGTCATTTATTAAATGTATTTGTGTCTAAATGACATATAAACATCTTTTTGTATTCTAGGTTGCCTGGAAACGCTTCCAACACACTTGCGTGTCGCGTGAAAAATAGGCGTCGGTCCTCTTTCTAGCATGCATGCATTTTCGACACGGCTCGAGCCGCGCATGAGACAAGGGTGTCACGCAGGCAGTGTGCAACACGCAGCGGACACGCTCACGTCACGCAGCCAGTGTGCAGGAGGCCTAACATGCATTGTGACCAGTGATGTCAGATCAACCTTGACAGTTTTCATACTGCTATAAACCTATTTAATCCATTAGCCCTATATCTATAAAAAAAATTATGTATGTATATGTATTGCATTCAAGGCAAGTTAACAAAAAATTTGCTTTTTTGCAAGTGCATTTGCACCATGATGGCTCACACATTTACTGTATGACCTATGACTATGTTGATCAGCAAGGTTGAAAACCCCCAGATTATAACAATGTTTTTTCAACATTCAAAAATAATTTCAAAAAAATAATGTGCATACCGGGTTGCAAATACAGTATAAGGTTAAGGTGTGTGAGCTTAGGAGTATGACATTAGGAAACAAAGGGCCTTTTATACTTGTTTCATATCCAGACAAAATCCAGATGCAATTCAGTACGCTCACATTTAAATTTAGCCACAAGGGTCTCCATTGGCTGGATCAAAAATCTGATTGCAATTGTTTGTTTCCCGGGATACACTCAAATCAAAGCCGACCCAACTCCAGTCCTGAGGGTGGTGGGGATGCTCCTGAATCTGCTTGCCAACTACCAAAAATGGCAGAAAAAGAATGACTTCTGCACTTGAGCACTTTACTTACGACACTGTTTATTTAGGTAGCCAACAGCTATCCGTAACAACACAAACATGTGGATGATTGGCATGGATCGACTACAAGCATTACAAAGGTTTTATCATCTTCACATGGGCTCCCTGACAAATTCAGATCATCCGATTCAGCAAATATTAACGGTTTGATTGTGACAGGATGCAATCTCCAGTCTCCCATATAACATGTGCACATCCACCACCACAACCTTCGAAATCTGACTTTACAGTGCAGGGCACATTACTTCCTGCATTGGCACTTAATCTGCGGAATTGTCCAATTTAATTCAAAGGGATACTTGTACTTCCTGCCTTTCTCAAAAACAATTTAGAAGTACTTGTTGAAGGGCAAAATATCACACATTTAAATCTACCAACTACACTATCCCATTGCCCCATAGCGCTCTGGTCAACAGCGACCTTTTTTAAACTCTAAATGATATGCATTATATAAAAAATAAATAAAAGAAAACAAAATGAAAAACAGGCTAAAGGTATACAAAGTGTAGGGCTTCCCTATCATACATGCAGAAGCCTATGTGTACACGACATGTATGGACAGAAACACTGATACATTTAAGGGATCAGATAATTTTCCGTTATTGCCATAAGCAAACATAGCCTCTAATGCAGCTATTCTTTGTGCTATAAAATAATGAATGGGAATACAAATGTAGAAACTCTATGGAGGATAACAGGGCTGCCTCTCTAAACTCCTCATCATGAATCACGACAAATGAGAAATTTCCATCTAGTCCACAAGAGCAGAGAGAAATTATTAGAGGCTTCAATTTGAGAGGCCTCTGAAAATGGGTTGAACAATTGATAATGGTAATGCAGTCTTCAAACCTGTGAGTGAGTTGCAGGCTGAAGGTTAAAAATGATCAGTGAAATTGAATCTGACAAAGCTACATTACAAATCCATCTTGGGATATTAAACATTTCAAATTTTCTGAATTAAGGACTAATAAGGCTGCCGAGATGAGTGTGAGATGGATGGTCTTGGTTAACAATCACAAAACTGATCTGATGAGAGTAAATGGCATCGGAGTTGACATATGATATTGTTGAGGAGGAGAAATGAAATCTTAAATTATTTTTGCATCCTCTGAGATAGAGACTGCTACTTTTCTTTCTTTTGCAGTGAAAACCGAGAACATGTGTTAAGTCTGGTTGGATTAACTGAACTTGCTGTTTTTCTTCAGTGATGGAAGAAGTATTCAGATCCTCTAGTACTAATATCACACTGTTAAGATATCCCACTGCAAGTAAAAGTCCTTATGACCTCATAAGGAGAAGATTCCAGATCGGCCCATCTGAGCTTGCATTTTCTCAAAGGCAGAGCAGGATACCCAGGGCTCGTTTTACACTGGTCGCCATTTCAAGCCACTGGGGGACCATAGGCAGGCTGGGGGAACTCATATTAATGTTAAAAAACCTCATAAAGGGACATTTTCATGCCATGGGACCTTTAAACTTTTTTATACTGTTGGGGTAGTTTAATCTACAGCAATGAATCATATTCTATAAGATCATCATATTGTAGTGTTGTCGTCCTGTGAGAACCACGCATGTCTAAAAAGTCAACTTTTCACGGTGTCAGAAAAACACCTGTTTTCAACTTTGTGATGAAGCATTTTCCAGCTGATCCAAGAGGCTTTTTAAAAACGTTATTTAGTTTAGGATGTAGGAGGAGGTTCTCAACACACACATTAACACTTCATCCTGTCTGTTTATCACAAACATTCAAAATCACCAAATTTGGAGATGTGTGGTTTTAGGGTATGACAAATTGTAATCTAAAGCTGTCAGAGAAATGTAATAGAGTAAAACGATATTTGCCTCTGGCATGCAGTTGAGTGTATAAAGTATAAAGTTGATCAAATGGAAATACTCAAGTACAGCATAAGTAAATTTATACTTGAGTAAAGGTACTTTTCTTTAATATTATAAGGTCACTGTGTGATATTTTTAATGTGCAGACCCTATTATCTTTTCACCAATGGAATTGTTATCAGGAGATTACACACCAGGCTGCCCTTAATCATGTAAATTACATTAATTACCTGGTTTATAGCTGCTGGGTGCTTTTTTTTGTCCTGGTTGGAAGAATTTGCACAATGCTTTGAACAAATACAGAAGAAGACAAATATATCAAAGAAACACACTGTTGGCTAAACACCGAACAGAGACTGTCCGATCAGAGCTTGGAAACGGTAGGCACAACAGGCCTAAAAAGCTTTGGATTTTTACACATGCCGAAACAATGTGCATGGGTCCATAGCAAGAGTTAGACTCCGTTTTCACAGAGTTCGGAGAGTGGTGTCATATTCAGCCTTTACAAAACCAAAAATACAAGACCAAAAGTGTGAGGAATGGATTAAATTATGTGTTTGCCTGCTTTAACGCAAGCTGCAAAAGTTAGGATGCTAACTAGTTTAACTTACCTACAGTAGTATGAGGGTTATTTCCAAAACAAAAAGGGGCATGGCATGAGCTAAACTACTACTGTAGATTCTACATAGGCTAGATCAACTGGTGACCATTGTGACTGTTTGCTTGGGGATATGCAGCTCTAGCCTTAGTCTCAAGTATTATACAGTATCTCACAGAAGTGAGTACATTTTAGTAAATATTTCATTATATCTTTTAGTGGGACAACACTGAAGAAATGACACTTTGCTACAATGTAAAGTGTTAAGTTTACAGCTTGTATAACAGTGTAAATGTGCTGTCCCTTCAAAATAACTCAACATACAGCCATTAATGTCTAAACCGCTGGCAACAAAAGTCAGTCCACCCCTATGTTAAATTCCTATAGTGGCAGGCAGATTTTTATTTTTAAAGGCCAGTTATTTCATGGATCCAGGATACTATGCATCCTGATAAAGTTCCCTTGGTCTTTGGAATTAAAATAGCCCCACATCAGCATGGTTTTATGTCAGTTAGCCTAATAGCTAGTTTGATTTGCATTGAGACATAATTTAACATAGGGGTGGACTGACTTTTGTTGCCAGCGGTTTAGACATTAATGGCTGTATGTTGAGTTATTTTGAGGGGACTGCACATTTACACTGTTATACAAGCTGTAAACTTAATACTTTACATTGTAGCAAAGTGTCATTTCTTCAGTGTTGTCCCATTAAAAGATATAATGAAATATTTACTAAAATGTGAGGGGTGTACTCACTTTTGTGAGATACTGTATTATGCAAGTAGCCATCAAATGCTTATTTATTTATCGTTTCTTACTCGTAGTCTTTCAGTTCACAGTGTATAAGCATTAGCGTTAGCTTTCACTAGCTGGCTAGCCTACAGATGGTTAAGAGTCCTAGCAAAAGTTTTTCAGCCAACATAATCCATTGCAGTCAGCATGAAATTAGAAGCCTGCTTTTTTTGTACACAGCTGTGTGAAATCAAGGACCCATTGTTCAACAAATTACTGCCAATTTTGATTGGTAACGCCTCCACTGTTATGGTGCCTTCTTTTTGTCCACCGAAGTCGATCTACGAGTCGTTTTCTGGAGTTACGAACCGGAAGTTGCAAAAAGAACGCCCCCGAGGTCGTAGATAAGACTTGTCAAGCAGCCAGGTCTCACGGCAGGTCGTTATATAGTTACGTTATTTTAATCAATTAAGTCGTGGACAGGTTACGTAAATGGCTTTTTTTTCGTGTGCCGATTACAAAATTGAAAGCAATGCATTTTAATGGGAAGCATATTTCGTGATCCCAGAACACTGACGGTAGCGAGTAATATTGATAAGGCGAAAGTTCGCGTAGGGAGGTTGGTCGGGGTGGTGGATGGGTCAGAAAACACAGGACTTTCACCCCGGAGACCGGGGATCGCGCCCCGCGTGTGGTAGTACCTTTGTCCCGCGTGTTGCAGTTCCTTTGTCGGTGTGTCCCGCGTGTGACGGTTCCTTTCCCCATTCTTTTTTTTTCCTAACCACAACCGTCCAGTTATTGTGGCGTTTCATTTCCCCGTTGTTGTGCACCCCTGCGCCCGTGGATTGCGTCCTGTGAGTGGCGGCCCGTCCCGTTTTGGCCGGCGTGTGGCACTTCATTTCCCTGTTGTCGCGTCCCCCAGAGCAGGTTTGAAAAGCGTCACCTGTACACGTTCAAAAGTCGTTGCATATACACGAAAAAAACGTCAAAATCGTAACATGTACACAAATTTATGAATCAAAATAACGTGCTATTACACGACCTGGCGTGAGACCGGGTTGCGTCAAGTCGTCTGAACTCAGAGAACCCACTTTCAAAGATGGCTACGTCGTGTATCACACGTAGTAAACATTGTGGTTTTCTACAATTTTAAGCACTTTTGTCTTTGTTGTAACCAAATGAAGAAGTCGTACACATAGCACTGTATACTGCTACCTATAGGCATGTTGCTACAGTCTGAGGAGTTAAATACCGCCTAATTAGTTATTTTGTAGCTTGTGCAGCTGAAATTGGCTAGAGACGCTTGGTTGCTATGACAACAATGGCCGAGACTTGAGCAGAAAGCAGAGCAGTAGACTATCCGTGGTTATTCATTTTTCAACATGGATGTGACGTCACATCCATGGCCTCGAGCTTCTAGTCGCGATTACAAGACAAAAAAGAATGCACCATTAGCCTGGGTAAACCCTGACGAACCTCCGGCAAATTTGAGATTTGCTCTGCAAGTCAGTCTGGCGAAGAGCCCATTCAAACCCATTTCCAATGTCCCCCGCTGAGGCGGGCTTTACACCAATCACAACCGTTGAGGCGGGCTTCACGCCTTACAACTAAGAAGGGTCTGGTGTCAGCCAGGCTACTCCACTGGATGTGCTGTGTTACTCCGATTCTTCACCGGGCGCGTCTCTGCTGCATTCCAGCTGTGTTCCAGTTTTGTTCCGTCCTCCGCCACGCACCATACCACACGGGAGCATCTCAGAAGCGGAGCGTCTTGCTGCCTGACTCGTAGATGTTATTGTCTCTACCAGTACTTGAATGAACACTCATGTGTTTATTAAGCTAGTATCTATCTTCCACTCCAAGCACTCCTGTAATTAAACTCCATGCCTTCTTTTTTCTGGTGTTGTCTTTTCTGGCTGGCTGTTTGATTGTCCCAGGGCTCACGTGAAAATAGACCTGGCGCGTATCTTTAGCGGAGCGGAGACCCGCTTCACGCACGCTTCTGGGACGCACCGTGGTGCAGCTGGATTATCAAAATTGACTTGAATGGCCGAGATTACTTGCGAGGCACGCAACGCGCCCGGAACGCAGCGCAGCCGCGCCTGGTGGAAATTGGGGGTTAGAGTGGAATGTTTGTTGGTGCAACAACAGTAACTAAGGGGAGTGGGGCTTAGTGAATGGTCAGTATAATGTGTATTTGGTATTCCAGTTAAATAAACTAGTTTGTCCTTCTCTCTTCTTGAAAAGGAATGTGTGTACAAAGTTCTCGACACAACAAAGTTTAACTCAGTGTGTGTGTGTGTGTGTGTGTGTCTCTGTGTGCTGGATGTTGGGGGAATAGCTGTTTGTGAGAGGATCTTGACGATTTATTCCAGACAGCTGCATCGTTGACAGGCCATCATTAGCAGAGTGATTCCTCAGGTTGTTTCATTCCCCGGTGGCCAAGACAAACTGCACAAGATCTTAATTGCTGGTATGAATAAAAGTTCATTTTCCAAGGGGTGGTATCATTATAAATGCAGTATAAAAGATTACTAAGGAAGATGAATATGTCAAGTACTGTACTCTCACACTCCTGCAATAAAGAGGCTAATAAACCTGAGATGGGCCAGAGGGTTAGTCAGGAACAATAGAGAAGACAAATGCTGTTTATCTCCAATTACAGTACATTCTCATGACTGGCTAAGTTAAGAAGGGTGTAAGAAAGAGAGAGGCGGATGTAGAAACAACACAAAGAGACAAAGAGCATTTCAAGCCTCAGATACAGTAGCTTTTAAAAGCCTTTTTTGGGATAAAAAAACACCTAAACATATTTGTGACTGTCCCAAAAAATGCTTTTTTGACAGACAAATGAGAGGTTGTCTGTGTTTTGAATGCTTGTAAAGTCAGAAAGTAGCACTGAAAGACATTCACAAAACAGAGCTGCAGTCTGGAGAACGCTGTGTGGTAAAGTGCTACCCATCATTATTGTGGTCAAGGGACTGTGGAAGAGGAGGTATTAGGACCGGTCTCTAGGGATGGGCACTTGGAATTTAGGGGCCTTAGTGTAATATAGCATGGGAATAATGATGAGCCATATATCCCTGATATCCACTTCCCTAATAGCTCTTTTCTTTAGTGAGGCATTACTGCACAGTTCCTGGTTCCCGTAACAAAGCCTCTACAGTATTCTGTGGTACATGCAAGTGGCACTGTGGGGGTGAAAACAATAAAATAAAACTATAGGTATGAGTTTATTGTTACACATAAGCAATAAACATGTTCTCAAGTAGGCCATTTTACACTATATTCTTATTGTTGCACGTAAGCAATAAACATGTTCTCAAGTAGGCCATTTGACACTATATTCTGATTGGCACCATATTGATAAGTAGTGTCAATGATGTTTGTTTTTATTTATGTTATGTTGGTAAGACCAACTTTGGAAGAGTATTTCTACAATCCACTGAAATCTGAAGAACTCCAGCGAAAGTTTGGTTCATAAATGATTGTATGAACCACAAAGCAAGGCCTGTGGTACAAGTCTTAGCTCTAAGGCTCTTTGGCAGCACTTCCTCTCAGGCTATGTAGCCTACAATCCATTCTCATTCACTGTGGTTTGCATGGTTGTATTATAATCATTGCTAAACTGCTAGATTGCTTTTTGTTTAACATTTAAATAAAAGCTATCACTACAGCAAGAAAAAGCATGCACACATATGCATAAAAACATAATGCATTTCAAACAATGACTCCAAATTGAACTTAATTTAAATTTTCTGTTATTATGAAATGCACAGAGACTCATTTAAAAAGCTCACAAGACAATTTAAACTGATATAATCCATTAGGGGAGCAGCAACCTAACTAATGATGTTGTTCTACAGTAAAAAAGTACAATCAGGATTTGCTTAAGTTAAATTTGCTTGGATCTTTTCTATCCATTTCCCAGCAAATCAAATACAAAATGTTACTTGTTTCATTTACACAGTAAATTCTGCTCGTCTTGGCTAGTTTCCTAATTAAAGCTGATTAAAGTTATGTTTCGATCATGCTTTGCCACTATTGTTTTCCAGTTATTTTATGAATAATACCATGCTCTTGTATATTCTTTGAAACCTAAATTTATGAAAGGTGTCCTTTAGAGTAGAAGTTGTCAAAATAGATTTAAGTTTAAATATATTTAATCTTTTTCTAGATTTAAAAATGCTGATGAGTGGGCAATGCAACACTTATTCACGTACAAGGATGGACTTGTTGCGGTATGGAATCTGGAAGTATTTCTTCCAGCGGCCATCTCAGCGCCACCTTTCCATCATTAGACTCACACACTAACGTTACCGATAGACTTCCAAACGTGACGAGAAAAAAAAAAGGTGTTCGATGGCTTTACGCCATAGGCCGACCGGGGCTATGCCATTTGGGGAGGGGCCGCTCACTGATCCCCCTATATTTCTGAAAATCCTAGACATGGTTGTGACTGTTGGTGCTTTTCTGATTCGTGTTTGTATTGAAATCAGAGGCTGCTGTGGCCCGCCGTACGGGTTGAACAGAGGCTGCACAGTTGGACCACCGGATGGTGTCGCTAAGAACTTGCAATGTATAACTATTACCAGACCGGCCCTCGCGGCCTCGAAACACTACCGGCCCACTGGGAAGAGTCCCGACTCTCCCGATTGCCACTCCGCCTCTGTTTTCTTCACATTAAGGTGCATACATATACAATTATGCTTTAGAAAATCACATCAGTTAAAGTTAGTTTGAAAGTCAATTAAGCATTACAATGGCCAAATGTTCCTAATGCAGAATAATTCATCGGGCTGGCAATCCAAAACAAATATAAAGAATACATTTTCTCTATCTGACCCTACAGTACCATAAGCCCATCTGTGATGGAACACTCACTGTGCCTTCTACAATATGAAGTATTAGAATATGCCAAATATTGTTTTTTTAATCATCATAATTAGCATATCATTAAATTACTGTTTAACAAGTTATTGCGTTTCTAAAACCCATCAAATGATTGATCTTCAAAAATCCACAGATTTCTATTAGAGGGTGTCTGTGTCCTATTTTATATTCAATCCTGATGATTCAGAATAAAACCAAATTTGTTTGAATTGCTTTGGCCCTGAACTCAAACTCAATATACTGTCAACTTCATTACTTTAGTTTACTTAAGTTCCTTAGCATAAACATATATTGCTAAAGTAAGAAAGGCAAATACAGTTGTAGAAAAGGTAACCCCAGAGGGCTTGTGGGTAAATTACTATTCCTGCTGTTAACAAAAGCCACACTGCAGCCCTACAATTTATGCACATCTCTTAATTGCTGCTCATATGTGTAGTCTTGGATGTGGCCCATATCCAATATTAATATATTCTGACAGCAGTTTTAAGAAGACAAGCGTCTGCGGTGCAACAATAACAAAAGTTGACATCTGCTTCGGTTTCCAGCATATTTTGGTTACAGTACAGTATGTGCCTTCCACTTCTGACTGAATTGTGCCATCTCCCCAAATAGCAATCAAGTCAGACATTTGGCATTCTTTCCTTTGCTAGGTCTCATTGTCCTTCATGCCATTCAGTTTTCCTTTAGGATTAATAAAGTGTACCTCATTCTCATGCTAACACTGGCTCAGCAAAACTACAACATTATGACAGTTGTCTCAGGTGAATGATTTCACCTTGATTTATTGCCAGGGCACAAGTGACTAACTGTGATCTAAGCTGTAGGTCACCTGCCTGGATTCTGTTTTATTACCCATATCCATTCAGCCTTGATCTGAAACAATAACATGCAATTCTACTCTACTCTGCACTTCGAACCAATTATTTAAACATTAGGTGACTGATTGGGGAAAAAAAAAAAAAAAATTCACTGTTCACTAAACCCTTCCACCCAAACAGCAATTGTCCAATCATAGCTTACCATCTGTAACTAGGCATGGGAGGCCTGTTACGCAATATCCGGCATTTAAAGAGTTTGGAGGGTGGGGTCTTTTGTCTGGTCTTCCCAATACCAAAAGCAACAGAGCAAAAGCGTAAGTGGGCATTCACACCAAGAAAAGTGATTCAGCGGGAGGGAGTGTCAATGAAACGGCCCATTTGTGGGACGTGCTGTTGTGTTCATAAACCCCCGAACAAAGCATAAGTATACTTTATATTTCACAATTATTGTTTCACGTCCGATCGTTTATAGATTTCAACGACCAAAGGAAAAAATGCAGGAAACATTCAGCTACTTTGCTCGCTAATCAACAAGTATGTAAACAGGGATCTTACAGTTTTCCTCATCATACATAAAAGGACTAACTAGTCCTACACTGCGACACGGTAACAATTATGTTTTTTTTCATTTCTAGATAGTCTACATGGATCATAAGCCGGTGAGGATACTGACTTTTTGCCTGCGATATGCAGCTTTATCCTCAGTCTTTTGGCATGATATCATGCGGTTCCTATTTTAGACAGCTTTTTACAAGATTCTGGGTCTTTCCACCCACTAATGAAACATTAGCTGAATTAGGAAGCTAGCTACTGTTGAAATATGTCAGACAGTTGCCATGTCACAAATGCAGGCAGACATGACTTTGTCCACCTCTCTCTGAAATCAAGGACCCATTGTTACAAAAATTACTATACATTTCAATATGCCACCTTCATTGCAAATTCTATATGTCCTTTCATCTTCCAAGTGCCACAACTGAAAAGCCCTACTCTCAAACAATATAGCAAAGCAGATCATTTCAAACAGCATAAGACATTCGTAATGATGTAAAAGTAGATGCATCTGTTGTTCAAAGCAAATTGCTTAAATTTACAGCAATTTATTACAATGAAAAGAAGATTATACTTACTGTACATTTGCATCCAACATACATACAGTATAAAAATCCATACTGAACAACTACATTTCGTACTAATATTTCTATTCTTTGCCACAGTTACTAAGTCTTTTACATACAGTATGAGCGGTCCACTGAGTGCGACCTGAGCAGTCAAAAGGGTACACTGACCAACTGTACAGTGAGCAATGTATATTAATGTGAGCGGTAAATGATAATCTCTTTGACAGGAAGCTCTCTGCTTGGCCTCGACTTACAGCAATTACACATTGTGGGAGCCCTTGAACCAGCATAGTTGCACGCCAGAAGGTCAGTGGGTGAATATTTAAATCCCATTAGCATGTTGAATGTCCACTGATGTGGAAATGCTTCATTAACAACTTATGGAATACAATCTTTTAGCATTACAGGTCAGAATGTTAGAAGAAAATGTTTTGCAGTAGACAATTTCTCTTTATTCTCTACATTCCAAGCGCGCTCGTGGCAAGGCTGATATTACAGCCATATTAACGAAAGCTTACAATGATGTGACTGTAATTTGTTGGGTTACACTGTACTTGAAGGTATCTACATAAGAGTGACATGACACTGTCGTGAACGTGTCATAAACATGAAGTCATAAACGTTTATGACATAATGCTTCTTTTAGTAAGTCATTCGGTTTTTAGGGTTAGGGTTCATGTGTCATGAAAGTGTCATGTTGAGCAGTTGAGTTGAAATATCAACAATCTTTGTGCAGCATCGCTTACTGCACCTTTATTGATATTGTTTTTGGCATTTTTAGGCTTTTATTTGACAGGACAGCTTAGACTTGAAAGAGGAGAGAGAGGGGGAATGACGTGCAGCAAAGGGTTGCAGGCCGGACTTGAACCCGCGACTGCCAGGTGAGCTACCCAGGCACCCCCGCTTGCTGCACCTTCAACATGGCTGAATACCCTGTGTAGTACAATATCATGAAATGACTTTTGAAACTTAAGTACAGTGAATATCACATACATTAATACTTCAAGTAATATTCTCCAAGGTAACTTTAACTTTTACCAAAGTCATTTTCTGGTAAGATACTTGTACTTTTACTCAAGTATTGCTTTAAAGTACTTTATACAATACTGTAATTAGTTAGTTACACCAGAACAGTAGGAACATCTCTCTTTCCATATTAAACAGAGAATCATACAGTGTGCATGACTCAATTATACATTAAAAGACCTGCCGGAGCAGGAACACTGTGCTGCGGAGTGTATGCGCATTCTGTTGCATTGCATAACTCCACGACTGTGAGAGAGCCTCGCGCAAAATTACGAATCCCACTATGGCCACGCCAAGACCCGCCCTACGAAGCAGCTCGATTGGTTTGGGTTAGGCATTTCACCTCGAGTGGTTAAGGTTAGGGTTAGGGGATTGGTCAGGGGATAGGACCTGTACATGTAAGCATGGACGCCTGGCCAATAGTAGTGTGTGAACGCTATTGAAAGGCGGGTCTTGGCGTGGCCATAGTGAGATTCGTAATATCGCGAGCCTCGCAGCACAGTGCAAGCTCATTGACCTGTCAGTATACAGCTGTGGTGCCAGTTACACTTTCATTTTCCCACGCTGAAACTAACATACACAGAATATTAATGCTTTTAGACAATGTGTTATTCCGGCACAAAATGTCAGTTTATTTCAGTGGTGTGGGTAGATTCTCTCATGAAAAAATAAAAGTCCTTGATACAAGCAAGCAGTCTAAAAAAGCCACTGTGAAGTTCAGAGAAAAGAAATCCTAGGGGCTTACTTATAAAATATTGATGGCAAACATGTCAGAACTTGCACCGTGGAGATTTTTGTGAGATAGACAAATGAGCAGATTTGCTTGACATTGCGTAATAGATATATCATTTCCTTGATGTTATCAAATAAGTCTAAAGAAGAAGTGGTGTGGAGGGAGTCAGGACGACGTGACCATAATAGCAAAACACTTACAGAGAGAAAGGATGTCAGAGTTTTTGTTAAGAGATCTTTGTGAAAATACTTATCTTTTGCTATTCTATTCATGAACCAGAGGTGGAGCTGCTGCGTGATGTTTTCCACCTCTCACCCAGGGGTGTTCTAAATGTTAAATGGGTGTTATCCCATGACTGAAGCTGTAGATCAATGCAGGCAACGTTTTAAAGAAACTCTTGAGTGCTTTTACAGTATGTCATACATCATTATTCACAGTGAAGTGCGCTCAGGTAATAGAGTTCTCTCTCTCTCTCTCTCTCTCTCTCTCTCTCTCTCTCTCTCTCTCTCTCTCTCTCTCTCTCTCTCTCTCTCTCTCTCTCTCTCTCTCTCTCTCTCTCTCTCTCTCTCCCAATTCCCAGCTCAGGAGGAATGCACCATGATTGATGAAAAATCACTCCAAACTGCTTTGGAGAACTTTCCATTCACGGCGAGGAAATTGGTCTTTTCTCCTCTGCATACTCTCCTCTTGGCCCAAACGGGGCAGCTCTGCCCACTTCACTGCTGAGCCCGACAATAAAATGATGATTAATATTGTACTGCATAAGCATCCAATTACAATATCCCTTTGACGTTGATGCTATAGACAGCTAGTAGGATGAAATAGATACGCTTTGATTTTTGATGGTTAACTATGACAACAGTCCTGTGCGGATGAAGTTGGATAATTTGTTCATTTATCAATCTGTCACATATTGACTCTGTGGAGAATGTCATGCTTTAATGGCTCTTAGGAATTTTCTTGAATCTCAGCAAATTTTTCCTGATAAGCTAAGCCATAAGTATTTGTCCCATGAATACTGATTCAGAATCCGAATCACTGATTGGCATAAATGTCAGGGGGGGCGAGCGCCAAACATGGTGTATACAGTATGGGCTCAAATGCTACCCTGCTGGGACCTTTTGAGTCCCAAAGGAGTACAAACCTTTGGAAATAAATCCTGAAAATAGAGGTCTTCAATCCAATAGGATAGAGGCAATAAAACAAACAAAAAAAGATCATGCAATTTGTTTTCTGCATTATTGTGCTTTCCATAATAATGGTAGTATAACAAAAAATTGAAATACTAGCCTATATAAACCTCTGTATTGTTAATGCATACATTGTTAATATGTTTTAGAGAGACTTTAGCAAGAAAACCGAGCTCAAACAATAAAAGAAAAGCGCCGGTGGATATGACTCCCATGGCCCTATTTTAACAAACTAAGGGTTGCGCCTGGCGAAGGTGTGTTTAGGGCGTGTACAAATCCACTTTTACTAGTTTAACGCCGAACAATAGGGTCCATGCGCCGGCCGCATGGTTCAGAAGGGTTGTTCTTAGTGTCTTCATTAATCATAGGTGTGTTTTGTGCGTAACATGCAATCAACCAATCAGAGATCATCTCCCATTCCCTTTAAAAGCCAGGCACGTTTGGACCTTGGAGCATTGCTATTATGATGGAGGATTTGCTGAGCAGGAAGGAGAGATCTTCAGGAGAAGAAATTGATCTGCACGTGGGTGAAAGTGCCATTAACCATAATAACATGTAATATCAAATATATAGATATACACAATAATGCCATTGCACATTGTAATAGTTTTATTTGTAATATTTTGCGTGTTTGTGTGCTGCTTTGCGTCCCTGTGTGTGTAACAAGCATATTGTGCACGCGCTGTGCACGAGCCTAGGGGCATTTTACTATGTTGTTGTTAAAATAACAATGAAATGCTGCGTTATTGACTTTAGACCAGGTTTATTTTGGTCAATGGCGCGACCACATTCTGCTGCCTCAAGATAGCTAAACGCCCAGAATGCACCTGAACACACCTCCCTGTAAGACCAGCACGCCCATGGGCCACAGATGGGCGCAGGTGCATTTGCTGTTTAAACCATGCGGGCGCTGGATGGGAAACTGACAACTGCGTCGGTCTTAAACTAGCAAAGACACTTGCGTCGGCCTTTGCGCTGCGCCGGGTACAAAATAGGACACCCTATGCCTTTATATATTGTATATTTTCATAGTTCTATTTGGTAATGCTAACAATTTACTCACGTATGTTTTGAGGGGATGCAGTGACATTGCCAAAATTAAAAAGAGCTACAGTGTATTCGAATTTCCAGCGATCAGACGATCATGCAGCTTACACAAATCACAATTTTTTTATTTCTTTAAACTGCTCACATTACAGTTTAATATATCGTCACTTTCAGGCAGAAACCTCCTATCTCCATATTTTGTCATTTAAATTTTTGTTCATAAGGGACTGTTCGTTATTTATTTAAGGGGCCACCGGAGGACTTTTGGGATCCTTAGTCAAAATAAACATGACCCTCCCCTCACCAATAATAATTTTTCTATGACCCTCCAAAACGATTTGGAAAAAAGGCATGACCCTCCCCCAACAATGTATCGATACCTTCTGTACTGGTTTGCGCTTGGCAAAGATATACAGATTCCCATTGTTTTTTTACCGCAATGACATACTTGGCTAAACCTCTGCATTCTCATCTGAGGCATCCCACTCCTCTGTTAAGGTGTGGTGGCCATTTCAGTAGATTTACTCACTAACGTTGTTGTGGAAACACAATAAGCATGAAAACTAAATGCACACTTCCTGCAATACTGCATTACTTCAAATACTAAGTTACTCCTCTAGTAAACTAGTATTCACATGAAATAAAACAATAAAACATTGACTGGATTAAAACAATTTGGACGATCCTCCCCTAAACAAAGAATAAAAAGACATGACCCTCCCCTATTTTCCTCCGGTGGTCCATTACATAAATACCAAATGGTCCCTAAATATTTGCTATCGGTCAGCCTTTATGTCTGTCTGTGGGTTTTACAAATTTTTAAACAGTGGCGAGGCGATTTCGTCCAAGGTAAATAGCTCAATTAAATGTTTTCAAATTTGCTTTTTTCATTTCCTGAAAAGCAACGGTTTTGGACATGCAAGGTTTTCGCCTGACAGCAGCGATATATAATAAATAAGTATAAATTGAGTTGTGGTTCAACTTTGAGCTTCAGCACCTGCTGTAGTTATGTGTCAGTGCAATGTGTCAGTGCAGTACATGATTGTAATGGACATTTTGGGTGTGTTGCCCTTTATTTGCACCAGTTGGGTTCAAATTATTGGTTTATTAATGTTGTCATAAACATGTCTAATCATATGACCACTCGTGTTGCTGACAAACCATTAACATAGTAGGAGAGTAGAACAATATTAATGAGCCAATAACAAGAATACCAACACTATGAAAATTTAAAAAAAAATTAAATTAGCAGGATACATTTGTATCTATATTAACTGTATTGTATTGTTACCACTATTCGTTTGAATGCAAAATACAATTTCACCGCTAGATGGGAGAAATTCCTACACAGTGTACCTTTACGACCGAGTAAAGGACAGAGCAGGGACCCCCTACTACATATTGTATAAAATGAAGTTGCATAATAAACTGGGCCTACAATAATGTGTAGGGCGGCCTAAAGCCTTTTTACATACCTTTTTTATTCAATAAGCTATCAAAATAATAGTTGTACCATGATTTTTTAAATTGTGTTTTAATGTTAAACATAGCTGGCACAGTGAATCCTTAAAACCTTAACTGTATCTGTGGATGGCTACCTTAGTGACTATTTTACCTAGAGGCCAGTACCTAATGTTTTTTTAGAAAGTAACTCCTGCAGTAACTCTGAGGACCCTCTAGGGGTCCCGGACCCCCTGTTGAAGATCTCTGGTGTAGACCACACTCTATAATTTAAGACCCAACAATTCCAGTAATTCCCACAAGAACAAGCATTTAGTGTGACAGTGGCGAGGAAAAACTCCTTCTTAGGCCTTGAATCAATCCCTAACCGGTGCTTGAATTCAGATGTAATTGAAAAGCAGTCTACAGTGTGATGATGTGAATTTGTTGCTTGATGTCGCTCTGTCTGTCTGGCGCAATGCTCTCAAGCAGCACATCTCTAGTGATGCACCGATGCATTCAGTGGTTTGGGAGAAAGCACCAGAGGCCTCCTCCAGTCACATTATTTTATTGTTGTTGGCAGCAACATGCTTCAATAAGAACAGATCAACATCAAACTACAGATAAGCCTTGTTGGTGTATTTCCAATGGCACTGAGCACTGGCTCAGTTTCTGAAAAGCTTAAATGACGGCAAGGTAAAGGAGTGAAGATATTCTAAATATAGAGTAGGCTACACATAAACATTTTTTTTGGTGGACCTTTTTTTTTAGGTGGCTAAAATACGTATGGCTGCTGCCCCCATCCACAACAGTACATCGCTGTTTCTCCAAGCGGTGCCATGTCATTTCTCCGACGCTCCATTGTTCCGACCTCTCAATAACCCAAAAAAATTCCCTTTGGTCCTACAGCCCACTAGTCCGATGTCCCTTTGTTTCGGAAAAAAAAAATAAACCCTCTGCTCAGACATCCCATTGTTCCAACCATATAGGCTTTTCTCTAGCTTATTAAACACATCTAAATGTTTAGCCTATCTTTGAAAAACTGAAATAAAAATGTAGGCTAAGTCCAACAGGGTAAAGTTAGTTTTGGGTTGGATATGTATTTATATTTCCGTAAGCCTGCAATGATAATGAATAGGAATGGAGCATATCCCTGCAATAACCAATGTGAAACTAACTTCATCAGTGAGAAGACGCCTCATCTTGGCGGTTTCAAACAGGAAACTACGGGATTCCCGACATGTTAAACAAGGCAAAGAATCCTAAAGAAATATCATATTTTTATATTATTATATTATATGGTCGCAACAATGGGATGTCGGAGCAGAGGGTTTATTTTTTTCTAAAGAAAGGGACGTCGGATTAGTGGGCTGTAGGATCAAAGGGAATTTTTGGGGTTATTGAGAGGTCGGAACAATGGAGCGTCGGAGAAATGGGCAGTCCCCCCTCCAAACCGGCGGGCACGCAGACGGCCATCTAACGTAGGTGGTCTGGATCAACAGCAGTACATTTCCAGGATATTTGGCTGCGTTGCCGGATGTTCTGCCGAATGTCCTGAACTTTGTGTGCTGTCGTTCTTAAACTTGCTTCCCTTGTGGAAACAACAACATACTTTGAGCTAGCAAGCTACGAGCTGCACGTGGCAGGTTTTGAAGAAAATTTGGATCGTGCAACAAGGCACGCCTGGCTTGGTTCTTTTGGGAAATGATTGTGAAGATTTACAAAAAACACCTTTCTGGCATTTCCTAGCTAACTGGGTTTCTTCTGTGTGCGTCTATGTGTCATACATCATATGGAAACCAGAGGAATTTCTGTTTCGGAGAGATTTCCCCTGATGGTGAATGAGGCTTGGAATAAAACAAATCATGTTTAAAGCTACCCTTAATTGCCCATAAATCAAAGGAATCAACCTTTTCATGGTGCTGTTGCAACCTTCGATGAAAACAACACATGCAGCAGGTCTACCGCGATTGTTTTTTCGCTTTCTCAGCTGCATCAAAAGCACATGCTTCTTGTCAATTGTTTTCCAGAAGCCTTTGGGAGACCCAGAGTTTTCTCCCTAAAGACATATCATGGCCCTGAGCATGGTTTTTATATGATATGAGATATATTTCACCAGCCAATTGATGTGGTACAACCCATCTGGGAAGGCGGGCCTGCTCTTTTGCTTGTCTTCCACGCCCACCTCTCCTCTTTCTTGTACATTTCCAGGGAATTGCCATGATGAGAACACTGAAAGGGGGAATTTGTCAATGCATCAAATATGTTGAGAGGCATCTGAGAGTGAAGTGAAATTACACAGACACAGAGAGGGGGAAACATGTCTCAGAAGTTGCAGTGGGAGAGAAGAGAGCGAGGGACTCAACTACTTTTTTTTATACTTTCTGACAGTCGAGTACAGTGCTATTATTCCTTAGCTTACGAATTCCTCATGCAGTTGTATTCACTCCTTTGTTATGCTTGTTTTTGTTTATGCATAATGCAAACACCAGGTGTTATTTATGGCGTGTGGTAAGCAATAATTGTGCAGAATCCTCATTAGGTGTTTCACCAGCAGGTATAAGTTATCTTCAAAAAACAACTGGAGTTTGTACTTTCACACCTAATTGTCCATGGGGGCCACAGTTAGAACTCGCACATTATGTACTCACATGCATATTCAGTACTGTACTTAAGTACAAATTTGAAGTACTTTACTTGAGTCTTTTCTTTTCGTGCCACTTTCTATTTCTACTCCACAACATGTCAGAGAGAAATAATGTACTTTTTACTAGAGATGGCCCGATACCATTTTTTGCTTCCTGATACCGATTCCGATACCTGAACTTGCGTATCGGCCGATACAGAGTACCGATCCGATACCAGTGTGTCGTATATTTTATTATGTTTTAACAACTTTATCTTACTATCCCTGTATGGATGTGATATTATTTCTATCTTTGTTGTCGGTCTGGCTCAGGTTAAACTCTTTGTGAAACATGAACAAACACAAACAGTGAATGCCACAGAACTTTCTTTTATTATCCAGTTTGACAGTCAGTTGTAACGGAAAAAGAACATAAACTACTTTAACGTAGATTTTCTTTAGTGCTTTATTACGTGGTATCGGATCGGTGCATAAACTCCAGTACTTCCCGATACCAATACCAGCGTTTTAGGCAGTATTGGAGCCGATACCGGTACATCTCTACTTTTTAATCCACTACAATCACCTTTAGTTACTAAGCAGTTTAAGATTGTTGCACACAAAACACATGTAGTTTATAAAATATGATGTTTTATTATAAATTAAACTACCCAACAATATAACGACCTACAAGTCCAGCTGGAATGATTAGCTGATTGAACACGTGAGGATTTTTCTCTCTTTTTTCATTGAGTACTTTTCCTGATGATACTTACATACTTTTACTTAAGTAACCTTTCCAAAGCAGGACTTTTACTTGTAACAGTATTTCTTACAGTGTGGTATTAGTACTTCTCCTTAAGTAAAAGGATCTGAATACTTCTTCCACCACTGTTAAGGTGTAACCCTGAAAGCTCACTTTCCACCTCTGCACTTAACCTGTTAATCTGCCGCATAACCTCCTCATGAGGTCTAAGCCCTTTTTTAGTTGCTCAAAGTCAAGATAAAAAGGGGGACGGAGATATGAAAACATCTCAGAGCCCGGCATGTGACAGTTTGTTTTGAAACATGTATAGTATTTACCAGGAACATCCAATGGGAAGTGACACTTGCCTGCAGCGCTCTCCGGGCTCCCTACACGGTCCGCATCAATCCAAAAAAACACAGCCGCTCTCCAGAGATTACTGGCAGCAGCAGCAGCAACACAGGCAAACAAATAGACCAAAGAGATTCTGTCCTTGAAACGCGTCACATCTCCTTTGATCATTATTACTGTGCAGACATGCTTTTTTTTTGCCGTAATGTATGTTCAAATATTTTTAGCCTAATTGTTTCAGTGCACAGCATCAGGTCTGATTTGACCCCAATTAACCTGAATTCTACAGTGACCCCTTGCCCCAGCTCAGGGCAACACATGCAAACACACCAAACAAGAGCAAATGAAGAAAAATGCCTATACCGATTTGACAACATGAATGCAGCATAACCCAACGTGCTGCAAATACAGAAAACCCACCAAGTACAAAAACAGCCTGTACATTCACACAACACTAGTACAGAAACAGCCTGTACATTCACACAACACTAGTACAGAAACAGCCTGTACATTCACACAACACTAATACAGAAACAGAAACAGCCTGTACATTCACACAACACAACAGTAAAGAAACAAGCTGCAAATACCAAAAACACAATCAAATGAATATGACTGTCAGTTGGGTTGGGGAATTGAGCTTATTTCCATACGAAAGACCAAACCAAGGTTTGTGTTTTTGGTTATATTGTATACATCTGATTGACTTAGTTTTGGTTTCACATTGCAAAAAAAAGCGCACTAAAGAACTACACATGCCATAGGTACATTTTGTTGTCATCAACTACGTGAGCTGCATCTCCTGATACTGGACATTGATTGGTTTAGAGACGGGCGTGCATCTGACGTCAGCATGTTCTCATTGCTCTCCTATCTTTTTGGAAAATAATTTAAAAGTCTAGGAGTTCTGAGTTTTTTCCCCCCCAACTGATTTTTTATTAAGTCATCGGACCAAATGTCAGTTTACCATTTGGTCTACTCTTCTCTAATGTGTTATTGCGGGTCATTTTGTTTAGTTCTGTTTTTCAGTTCTGACGATAGCCTGCCAGAACTTCCTGTAATAAAGTATGAACCATTCGAAAAAAAGTTAAAAACTTAACCATGACTCAATTTGATGTAATATTTTTTTCTTCTTGTTTTCCATGTGTAGTACCCCTGCAGTACTTTTTATTCTTCTTTCCTTTAAAAGATAGGAAAGAATAAAATCAATGTTTAAAGATAAAGCATGTTCAGCTGACTTTTTTCATCCCACCTGTGCATTTTATGTCATCGTATATTTCTTCATTTTTATTTTATATGCACAAATTAAAGAAAGGATCGAGAAAACATTTTTTTCACAAGTCCGGACCAAATGAGGTAGGTGTGAAAGGCCCCTAAGTCATGGAGAAAGTAACTCCATGAGCCACATCCATGGCAACAACAACAGCTTGTTCATCTTATATATTGATTTATTTTTTTACAGTGTGCTATGAGCCTGATGTTAAATCAGAATTACAACACAGCTATCAATGTGTATTTATTAATATTGAAGGTCATGCTGCATGTGTGGTCAAATTAGAAATTATGTTCACTTCATTTCATGCTCTTTTGTCTATTTGCATGTGTTTTCTTTAGTTGCAGCACGTGATGAGCCACCTTAGGTCTCCTGCACACTGCCTGTGTGACGTGGCCGTGTCAGCTGCGTGGCGTGTCTGTTTTTATTTCGGCTCCCATGGTAACAGGTTAGAGCTTGGACATTGCCTGCGTGACCTGCACTCAGGCGCGCGGAAAACGTGTGCATGCTAGAAATAGGACCGATGCCTATTTTTCACGTGACACGCAAGCGTGTTGGAAGCGTTTCCAGGCAACATAGAATACGAAAAGATGTTTATATGTCATTTTGACAGAATATACATATTAATAAATGACATTTTGATGTTTGGAAGTCTCTAGTTTTTGAGATAAATGCAGATATAAATGTAATTTAAGAAAATAATAAATATTTCAAATATGGCACCTGTCTGTCAGTACAGAAGGAAATATTCTGGAGCCTATTTTGCCGTCAATACTGCAGACGTTGTCTTTGCTGTAATCAGAGCAGTATATATTTATATTTGTTTATGGGAAACATATATGTGTCCAGACAAGGTTAGCAGCAGCAGCGCCGCGTCAGACATGTTTCTGGTGTGTAAAGACACAGAAAACGCCCCGCAGCTGACACGCAGCCAGTGTGCAGGAGGCCTTAGAGCTCAGTAAGGAGCAGAAGTCCTGGCAGACTGATGACTAAAGTGTTAAAATGTGTTTGAAAAGCAGAATTGTGTCACTGCATTTTGACATGCTTCTTTTAGTGTCGTTTCTCATGATGATATTTATCATTTTCTGGCACAATCTTTTTCTGAGAACTGGAGGCTTGTGTTGAAACCTCACACTCGGACGGAGCCACGGTGCCTCTGCAAAACAGCCAAAATAGGATAGGAATTTGTTTTGGTGGAACATGTGTACGTTCAAAAGGTAGTTTTACAGCCAAAACACACAAGGCGCGGAAGCGCCACGAATAGCAGCGGAGCACAGTGAAGCGGCGCCATTTTAATTTCGGTGCTGTTATGTTATCCAATCTGTCCATTCTACTGTACGGCTGGCTACAGACTACAACTATCTGCAAGTTTAGTTTGTAGTGAACATCATCAACAGCTGCACTTAAAGTCTATAAGTCCATAGATATTGACATACGCAAGTTGCTTCTGCTACGACAGCGTTCTATTGCCATTGTAGGAAAAATAATAATGTTACGGACTCGGGAGAGAGGGGTAATATTCCGAGAAGAAACTCAGAATTTCTAAGAGTAAAGTCCTAAATTTACGGAAAAAGAACTCTGATATTCTCTGAGATTAAAGTGGTAGAATATGAATTGAAATTAATTACTTCTCTGCAATTTGCAAAGTCATCCAGTGGGCCAGATTGGACCCTTTGGTGGGCCGGTCTGGGCCCACGGGCCGTATGTTTGACACCCCTAAGTCAGTTGGTATTTTACACACAAACGCATTACTCGAACCCTGACGAGATGGATTTTTCTGTGATTCTCGCGCGATCTCTTGATATCACGAGAATCCAGCTGCCGTGCAAGGTAAGGGCTGACTATCTTACACACGAGAATCTGAACTGTTGAACAAAGTGAGAGAATTTTAATTTTAATTTCGGTGCTGTTATGTTATCCAATCTGTCCATTCATTACAGCTGGCCCGTGCGCTGCAGCGATTGTTTTGGCGTCTCCTCTTATTTCTTCCGCGAGTCGCAAGTGAATGTGTCAAGCCAGGCAGGTAATCACATACAGGACGGCCACAGTGCAGCTCTATAAATAAAACACATTTCTAGATAAAACACCCAGGTTTATGGTTATTTTGGCTGTCTTGACTTCTCAGCTGTGTCTACAGCGAGACATGCGATCAGGCAGAGTGAGTGAGTGAGACACACACACACACACACACACACACACACACACACACACACACACACACACACACACACACACACACACACACACACACACACACACACACACACACACACACACACACACACACACACACACACACACACACACACACACCCCCCCGAGGAGAAGGACCGTTTTGTGGCCGGCGTGGACAAATGCGCATCCGTTATGAATGGCCAGGCGCGTGAGCTGGCACAAATCTACACTTCGCGGCGCTTCAGCGTGCGGTGTGTTTTGGCTGTTAGTTGTGCAACAGAAAACTCCGATAAGACAGATAGTCTAGCTAGCTGTCTGGATTTACCCTGCAGAGATCTGAGGAGCAGTTAACCATAGTCCTCACAAATCCACCAGATGTTAGAACGGCAACACAAAGGAAAGAGGAAGGTAACAGACATCTGGCCGGAAAGAGGGACATCCGGCGGAATTTCCGGCAGGACCTGAACAATCCCGGAAATGAAACGTCGTCGATATAGACTAGACAAATACAAAAACATATATATTACATTGGTGTGATGGCCAATCTGTGTGCCAGACATCCTCTCAAATCCATCACAATTATTACGTTTTTCAAGTCAAACTGTGCTGTGGTGTCCTACTGTCATCCCCTCATAACTCTCCTCCATCGTCCAAACTCTGGATCCCTTATTACCATCCGTCTGTGATAACCGCCACAGTAATGGTTCCAAAATCAGCCTTAGCAATTCAGTTGGTTCTAATAACCACTCTGCACAGCTAATGTAGAGCACGCCAAAGCCGTCTGATTAAGATCTTATCCTTCCTAGATGACTTGATGCCACGGAAAGAGCAGCACAGTATGGACGGGTTTCCACGTCACGCTCATTATATTACGCATTGTCCCAGCTCATCTAAAAGTATGATTATCCTCTTTGCCCTTGTGTTGTGGGAACCATACAAATTATCTTATCAGCGTCATCTGATTATCATTGACAGTTGCTGTGATGTAACCCACACACCCTTAATATGAATTATTCATGTACATTTATCTGTTTGAGGTATAGAAACCTTTGCCGAGTTTCACACACATCTAAGAATTGGACGAAACATATTGATCTCAATACACTGCATTAACTCCTGGAGGTTGCATGAAGAGTCTTTGTTTTATTGTAAATATATAAAATAGACACAAGCTATGATATTTTTGTGCAGGTATGTGGGGTAAGGTAAAGTATTTTACGAGTGTTACCTTGGATTTCTTTAACAAAAAAAAGGAAAAAAGGGACAAGGGTAAGGGTGCTTGAGCACACACCACTTGCACTGTATAATTACAGCACCTACACGCTGCAAGGCTCTTAACTGTGTTGATACTTGACCACAGTTGAGGCAATCTGTGATCAGCCAGCTGAGAGGCTTCATCGAGCACTCTATATGTTGATGAAGACATCGGCACGCAGCGGCTGACAGAACACATGCAACTCTGTCTGAAAGGTCCCATTTCATCCTGTTCACACTTTTGAAATATTTCCTCTTCTATCCCAGTGAGTCTCTTAATGGGAATGCATGCCTGCTGCCTTCGGTGCCATCCAAAACGGTGGATTTTCTCCACAAAATAGTGGTGAACAGGAGTGGGAAAGGGGAAGGGGTGGGGGGTGGTTCTCGGGCTCAAACAAGGCTTTATGACTTTCAACACCATTTGCATAATTGCATGCATCTCATGCAGCGTGAGTACACAGTGCCAGCACAGATGATCAGTTCTCATCTCCGGACTGCACCATATAGATAAGAGAACTACATGCCGATATAAAGCTATCTTACTTCCTACTGCCCATGTCAAATTATTTCGGAGGACTCGACAGGCCGGGAGCTGCTGCAGCTGAATGAATGGGCATCATGATTTCTCGAGGCCAAGAGTCTTATTGTAATTGGAGTGGGGAGTTTATTATTGCTAGTAAATCTCTCTACATGCATTGTGTCCGTAATGATTTTTACATAATACTTGCATTAAAGGTCCCATGACATGGTGCTCTTTGGATGCTTTTATATAGACCTTAGTGGTCCCCTAATACTGTATCTGAAGTCTCTTTTATATAGACCTTAGTGGTCCCCTAATACTGTATCTGAAGTCTCTTTTATATAGACCTTAGTGGTCCCCTAATACTGTATCTGAAGTCTCTTTTATATTAGACCTTAGTGGTCCCCTAATACTGTATCTGAAGTCTCTTTTATATAGACCTTAGTGGTCCCCTAATACTGTATCTGAAGTCTCTTTTATATAGGCCTTAGTGGTCCCCTAATACTGTATCTGAAGTCTCTTTTATATAGACCTTAGTGGTCCCCTAATACTGTATCTGAAGTCTCTTTTATATAGACCTTAGTGGTCCCCTAATACTGTATCTGAAGTCTCTTTTATATAGGCCTTAGTGGTCCCCTAATACTGTATCTGAAGTCTCTTTTATATAGACCTTAGTGGTCCCCTAATACTGTATCTGAAGTCTCTTTTATATAGACCTTAGTGGTCCCCTAATACTGTATCTGAAGTCTCTTTTATATAGACCTTAGTGGTCCCCTAATACTGTATCTGAAGTCTCTTTTATATAGACCTTAGTGGTCCCCTAATACTGTATCTGAAGTCTCTTTTATATAGACCTTAGTGGTCCCCTAATACTGTATCTGAAGTCTCTTTTATATAGACCTTAGTGGTCCCCTAATACTGTATCTGAAGTCTCTTTTATATAGACCTTAGTGGTCCCCTAATACTGTATCTGAAGTCTCTTTTATATAGGCCTTAGTGGTCCCCTAATACTGTATCTGAAGTCTCTTTTATATAGACCTTAGTGGTCCCCTAATACTGTATCTGAAGTCTCTTTTATATAGACCTTAGTGGTCCCCTAATACTGTATCTGAAGTCTCTTTTATATAGACCTTAGTGGTCCCCTAATACTGTATCTGAAGTCTTTTTATATAGACCTTAGTGGTTAATACTGTATCTGAAGTCTCTTTTATATAGGCCTTAGTGGTCCCCTAATACTGTATCTGAAGTCTCTTTTATATAGACCTTAGTGGTCCCCTAATACTGTATCTGAAGTCTCTTTTATATAGACCTTAGTGGTCCCCTAATACTGTATCTGAAGTCTCTTATATAGACCTTAGTGGTCCTCTAATACTGTATCTGAAGTCTCTTTTATATAGACCTTAGTGGTCCCCTAATACTGTATCTGAAGTCTCTTTCCCAAAATTCAGCTTTGGTTACAGAATTCCAGCCACTAGAGCCAGTCCCACAATGAGCTTTCCTTAGGATGTGCCATTTCTGTGTCTGAAGCTATTGAGGAGGAGAGTGGGAGGGGCGAGGTGGAGGGTGGGCGTGTGGCCTTGACTAACTGCCACTTTTCTCATTTGAAAGCCATGATGTCTCTCTCTCTCTCATGGGTGGGCCAAATTCTCTGGGCGGGCAAAGCAGAGAAAGGGGAGGTAACCTTGCTCCTTATGACCTCATAACAAGCAGATTCCAAAACGGCTCATCTGAGCTTTCCTTTTCTCAAAAGGCAGAGCAGGATACCCAGGGCTCGGTTTACACCTATCACCATTTCTAGCCACTAGGGGACCATAGACAGGTTGGGGGAACTCATATTAATGTTAAAAAAACCTCATAAAGTGAAATTTTCATGCCATGGGACCTTTAATGCATGATATATTTTCAAGTGACTGTCTTTATAAGGTTCAAAGTTTTTATTAGGTTCCAATATTGGGGATGCCGTGTAGCCGTCTTAGCTCTGGTAAATTAGATTGTAATCTTTATTAGGTCTAGGATAATCTCACGTAGACCGATTGTGTCATGCTCAAAGGCTCTGGAGAAAAGAGGTTTTGAATAAAAATGATGCCAGGAGTGTGGAGTGACACTGAGGCACTTTAAAAACAAAAATTTCACAGCCAATTAAATGGCTCCCCTTGAATTCCCAAATGTTTCATTATCCCAACAAGATTTTCCTAACATTACTGTCAGTTTACTTATTCTACTGTTCAAGTGTTCAAGTATGTTATGGTGTTTAACTTAATTTGTAATTGCCACGTGGGGTCACCATGAGCCTCAGAAAAAGTTACATGGACTGCTTTGCAGCTGCACTATTAAAAATGTTTCTATCTTATTGTAATGCTGGGCGCTCTTAGCTTTAACTTTAAACTTGATTGTTACTGAATTAAAACTACTTTTGGGTCGTCCACATTAATGTCCTTCTAAACAGTAGGACAATAAACGTGAGCCTTTCAATATCTTACATTAAAATCACTTCCACAATCTTCCCCTATCTAAATAAAGGATCAGAATACAACACTGTGTGGCCTACATATGTAGTTAACACAAATTAAATAATGCAATTATCTCTTTCAACCTGAGAAATATAAGACCATCTACTAAACAAATCTTCACAAAAATATTATCTTACATTAACAATAGGTCAAATAACTATGTGCAGTTAGAAAGTGGTCACTTGAATAGAGGATGGATACCCAACCCCGTCGGGACCCGGGCCGGGTTCGGACAGATATTTAGAAACGATGTTGGGGTTCGGGTCAGGCTCGGTCACATCAGCGCGATAAGGCATTGAACATTTTAAATTTAAAAAAGCTTATTATGTAGGTGCGCGCCTGTGTTAACGTGCACTTGTTGCCCCGTGTGCGCTGATGAGCTCATCTGTTGACATTTCTGAATGCCTTCCTACAGTTGATTAATAAAAGTTTTCCACACAAAAAAACGTACGCGTCATTAGTATGAGAAAAAAAACGAGATTTTAAAAAGGTGTCGGGCTCGGACATAAATATCTTAATGCCTGTCAGGCTCAGACTGGCTTCGGTTACTGCTCTGTCGGACGCGGGCCGGGCTCGGACAGAAAAATGCGGCCCGATCCGCACTCTACACTTGACAAGTATTTTAGCACCTTTACAGTAAGCTCACTGTTTTGGTTTAACAGCCTTTACTGCTTTCATTCATTCCAAACACTCTCATCAACCTTGTTTCCAGCCGCAGCACGCAGCTGTTCTTCACAAAAAAGCTCTGATAAACCAGCTGTACACTACCTGCCCAGCACCAAGTGACAGACAGACAAAGTTAGAGACTAGCTGGTGAACATGGTGGAGCATTTAGCAGCTAAAAAGCCAGATATTTTCCTCAGGAGTTGGTGGAGAGTGACTATTGGACTTATATCTGTCAGGTGGCCAAAAAACACGTCTCCAGATAAATGCTTTGTGTCTGCTGAATCTGTAAGTAGGCAAACACATTCGCCAAATCAACTTTAGAACATGTCAGTGTTGCTTACAGCTTGTTACGCCACCCCTAAGTGATCAAAAAAACATAATAAAAACTGTAAAGTGTTTACATTACAGCCCGTAACCTAATTAATAATAATTATGTGCAGTGGATAAAGGAAATGCAGGGACGCAAGAGCCCCAGGAATTAGAAAGAATAATAATCAACATTGGTTAATTGGGTTATGCTTTTAAGTCAGCTTCAATCAGCTAGACCTTGTACTGTGTTTCCATGACTTGCAATTTCATTAACTATATGTGGTTGCAATCACTTATTTATTCTGTGTGTTTTCAAAGTGTCCCTTATCCAGTAAAGGCCTGCCAGGTGTTTTTTATCTTGGGGATGCTGGTTCGGCAGACAAGGTTCACCAGAGAGCGCCCAAGCTGAGCATCATGGGTAACGCCACTCCACAAAAGGTTCCCTGCCCTTTTATTGGGCCGGGTTTATTAAAACAGCCAGCTTCTGACAATTCAATTGAAAATCCTCTGGTGGGTCTGTTTTCCGTCTAACTGCAGTGACCCCTTCATTGTAAATACGGGGGGGAGGAGGGGGGTGGTTTTTTTTTGGAGAAGCCGGCTTTTAGAGAGCTTGAGATGACTGGCAGGTAGAACAGGCTGACTGATTAAAACAAATTTATAAAAGCAGTGGGAAAATGAGTCTGTGATGGGAAACGACTTCAAGCTGTAAATGCCTGCAGTTAAGAGTAACAGTGTCATATGTTCGGGATGGGTGGCGTTTCTAATAGTAACAGCAGTTTCTCAATGTGTGTGTTTTCATAAAGCTGCCTGCTCCCTAGTGGAAACCAATGTGTGTCAGATTTTGCCCTTTTGCCATGGCTGTCACTATTCCTTGATGGTATTTGCGTTCACGGCCAGTTTTCATTTGCCTTTGCTGCCTTGCTCAAATACTTTGTGCCAAGTATGCCAGCATGTGACATTCACAGAGGCTCAGGGAAAAGGACACTGGTCTACACTTTGTGTCTAGATTCTCCATCCTAAAAACCGATCTGAGCCATGAAGCTTTGGCATAATCCTCATAAAGCTCCCATGTTATTCACAGAATGGTAACCAAGTGAGCCTTAAGCTTTGCCAAACACAAGTATGGTAGCAAATGCCATATGAAATTCAAGCACTGTTAGGTTAGCTGGTGCATGGAAGACATTTTTATTGAATGGCTTGCTATGCTAATCTTATTGTTCCCAAAAACAAACATTATCAAACATTGGACAGGATTACTGGTGTTACTTGCTTTGTGACCTTCTTGTTCTTAGCATAACAAAGCAATATATACTCAGGTGGAAAGACAGATTGTTAAAACAAACAAACAAACAGGTTTGGGGGGATATCAGATTGTCAATACATTCCAGCATATCTTTTACAATTTAAGGAATATTTTTTGATCTCACTTGACTTCTATGACCCGACATGTTCCTGGGGATTTGGCTAATTTCATGTTAGAGCCAATAGTAAAACCTAAACTGTAATATAACTGGATTGTTTGTGTCCATTTTTGCATCACTGTTGTGTGTTGTTCATCAGAATTTTGTCTTCCTTCCTTCATATAACATTAGTCTGAGAATGATGAATTCATATAAATCTGTTTAAAAAGTTGTAACATTAAGTAAAATGTCACCACTATAATAAAAACCGATCTAGAAATGATATACTTTCTTATTTAATCCTAAAACTGAACAGAAAAAACAAGTATTTTGTTTCAGTTTCTTTTCTTCCAGGTGGGGCTGAAGGGCTCGACCACTATTGCGCTGCTGCATCATAGCAGCACAGTGTCTTATCACCAACCCATGAAAGCTAGAAGTCTCCCTGCTGCTCCAGATCTACCTACTGTACGGCTGGCTACAGACTACAACTATCTGCAAGTTTAGTTTGTAGTGAACATCATCAACAGCTGCACTTAAAGTCTATAGATATTGACATACGCAAGTTGCTTCTGCTAAGACAGCGTTCTATTGCCATTGTAGGAAAAATAATAATGTTACGGACTCGGGAGAGAGGGGTAATATTCCGAGAAGAAACTCAGAATTTCTAAGAGTAAAGTCCTAAATTTACGGAAAAAGAACTCTGATATTCTCTGAGATTAAAGTGGTAGAATATGAATTGAAATTAATTCTCTGCAATTTGCAAAGTCATCCAGTGGGCCAGATTGGACCCTTTGGCGGGCCGGTTTGGGCCCACGGGCCGTATGTTTGACACCCCTAAGTCAGCTTGTATTTTACACACAAACGCATTACTCGAACCCTGACGAGATGGATTTTTCTGCGATTCTCGCGCAATCTCTTGATATCACGAGAATCCAGCTGCCGTGCAAGGTAAGGGCTGACTATCTTACACACGAGAATCTGAACTGTTGAACAAAGTGAGAGAATCAGGGTCTCAGTTAAATGTTTGGATTGCTTCTGTCTATCGTAATTCCACTGGCTGATTAAGGCCAAAAGAAACATACTTTTCAACATAACTTGAAATCTTTTCTCCGTGTCTAGTTACCAGAGCATCTGTGACTGCAGACACACGCACAACTAAATCCTTCACATACTGTATCAAAAGATGGATTTGGTTTTCATGGTGACCAGTGCCTAGCACCAAAGTGACTCAACATTGTGCAATTCAGAATTATTAGTTATTCTCTGAAATTGCCTTTCACTCACACACAATTATCCATAACACCCTTTAAAAAAAAAAAAAAAAAAAAAAAAAAAAAAAAAAAAAAAAAAAAGACACTCTAGCTAAAGCTATTTCTCTGGTGACCTTTTGCAGAAACATACTGTACTTACAAAGCAGGAGAGGAAGCAAAGGCCAATTGGCCTTGAGATTACAGTGCCAAGACTCAAGGCGCTGTGCACGAAAATTATATATATTTATTCAGGCCAGCTCAAGGCCAGCTCACATCCTTTAGGTGCTGCCTGCATCCTGGTTACGCTCTGTGGCATGACAGGTCCTCGAGGCCATAGTCTGAGATACACAGCGGGTCGTAGAGCTCCTGACAGGAGCAGAGGTGGAGCCAGCGGGGGACAAGGAGCCGATAGCATGTGGGTTCACTGTTTCTTTTAATGCTAAATGAAGAAGAGTGTCTCTGAGCAATGTGAGACTACGGGGGGAAGCCAAAGAGCAGTTAGTCATGCGAGTGTCTGTTTGTGAGATTGCCGATTGTATGAGAGAGCATCTCTAAAAATAAAATACCAGCAGGATTTTTTTGCATCCGCTTATCTTTTACTGTTTTCCTCATTAATTTAGATCTTTTGTACCTACACCATTTTCTACATTATCTGACGATCATGACTCATTCAGTTTTAAAAAGGCATTCAGACCTATTCATCGGTCCAGAGCTCGTTTTGCAGTGTCAGCATTTACTTTACAGTCTCATTCAGACGATCAACACGAGAGCAGCAGAATGAGCCTCGAGCCCAAACTTGTCAATTTTACTGTTACTACAGTAAAAGTAATAACATTTTCAAGATGTTAATTAGTGCAATTGTAGATTTGTGCAAGTATGAAAGAGTTGTTCAGGTGGTGTGTTTCTTATTGGCTATTCAGGGAATAAAAAAAAAGGAAATTTCATTATTTTCAAAGTCAATTCAACAAAACATCAACAATGTTATCATTGTCGGATGTTCGCATGCTGATGTTAGCATTTAGCTCAAAGCATTTCTGTGACTTAATACAGCCTCAAAGAGCTGCTAGCATGGCTGTAGACTCTTGTCAATACACAGACAGTTTAAAATGGGATGGTATTAAAAAGGAGAATTCCGACCAATTTTTACGTTAATCTTGATCGCTATAGATATGCGAGTACTTTAGATAGAAAAAAACCCGACCTGGATCGGTCCTAGCCAACTGGAGTTGCTGCAGCTACCTCTATGAGCAAGCCACAGACATTGTTTATCCCATTTCCATGTAGTTACATAATCACTGATATGGTCATAACCACTACAGCGCTCAATTACCTATTTTTGAGGGGGAAATAAACTAAAATGTTTCGCCACAAAGGCATGATCTGTCCTCTGGAGGACATCCACCAGACCACCGGGCGCTCGGGGGATTTTGGTCGGCTGCGGGATGAGAGGATGAAAGCTGCTTGCCCGGCTAAGGGAACTCCCACCCAGATCGACACTGCTAAGCCTCCTACTCACCAACACCAGATTGATCGCACACAAAATGGATGAGCTACAAATACACAAGGAACTGCTGCGTGATGATTTTCACAAAAGCCTGGCTAAACACACTTATCACGGATGGCAGCTAACAGCTAGCAGCTAACAGGCCAAGCTACCCACCGGCAGGATCGAAACAGGGTAGGTGAATTTAAACAATGTCTGACTTGAAAACGCATCTTGTTGTCACGTAAGGGCCCTGTTCAAGTTGCACAGACATATTAATTGCATTTTGTGTTAAGAGGCACAAAGGCACTCTAAAACTTGCCCCGACAACTGCAGTTTTACCTCAGAGGGAGCTCATAGAGGTAGCTGCAGCAACTCCAGTTTGCTAGGACCGATCCAGGTCGGGTCTTTTTCTATTGAAAGTACTCGCATATCTATAGCAATCAAGATTAACTTAAAAATTGGCCAGAATTCTCCTTTAAAATCATTTATTTTACTCTCCTCTTCTTTTTTGTCCTCCTCTGTTGAACTATGATACCATAAGCCAATGATCTGCCTTTTGACGTCATGTTTTTACATCAAATCAAGACACCTAAGTCAGGCAAAGACAAGGAATGGATAATAAAAAAAAAAAAAATAAGAGTGCTTTTACTTTCCGCTTTGTTCATTTCCACATGAAGTTACAGTAAAATAAAAATAAAAGGGAAGTAATTGAGACATAAAAAGATGCAGCCTATGAAACCCATATCTATTCCCCACAGACAGATTCCAGCATATATTGTTGTTGACAATTTCACATAGAGATGATATAAATCTATATTTCAATTCACAGCTCATAATTACTCTCTTATTATGCTGCCTTTACACTGGCTTTTGTAATAAATGCAGAGCTGCAATAATCTGTTTAAGTGTGATAGAAAGGTTCATTAATATGGAGAATACACAGAGGAGTGGTATCAGTGCTGACAAACAGAAGCACGAATATCATATTTTTTGTTTTCGGGAATTTGCACTCCCCAGCAATAACCATAATTATCTCGCTTTGGTTATTATTTTGTTTGATTTTAGAAAAGGGCCCTCCATTGGCTGTTAATGGTTCAGCTCTGATCAAGTTTTTTAACCTATGTTCACAATTATCTGAGTGTTGATTACTATATTAAAGATTATATTGTTATGATTAAAAATTAACCTCCAGTGTTTCATTTAAAAAAAAAAAAAAAAAAAAAAAAGGTTTATTTTTTGGAATTAGTTTTTTTTTTTTTATTGCTAAATGACAGTGGGCACAACTGGAGTCACATGTGAAAAACTCAAACCACAGTCTGCATTACCACCAGTCACCTGAGCTAAACAGGTCACATCACCTGCAGAACACATTCAAAGTAACACAACTCTTAACACACCTCTCAAAACAGGCTCAGTGTAGCCAAACACTATGCACAAGCCTCACTGAGAACACACACACACACACACACACACACACACACACACACACACACACACACACACACACACACACACACACACACACACACACACACACACACACACACACACACACACACACACACACACACACACACACACACACACACACACACACACACACACACACACACACACACACACACACCTTTAAAGTTTGAACAATTTGAGTGACTGGACACTACTCAATAGTTTAAGGAAAAGATATAGATTGTATAATATACAAAATTTTACATAAGAAAAAACAAGAAGGAATGAAAATCAGCTGTTTGCTTCAATATAGTATTTTGTCTCTAGTAATTTATGGAATTACTGGGGAAAAAAAACTAAAAAGGTACATAACAGAAACAAAGAACAGTGTGACTAATCATGCCTCTCTCCAGCATCATGAGGCAAGTTTTCTTCATCACGTTGGATGTCTTCATCATCTCTAAATATTAATGAATGTGGTGTTTGCATCGCTTTCACCTCAATTACTTTCTGAAAAACAGCGAGAACGCAGTTTTACTATTGTAAAGATAAAGTGTTTTTCCACTTTTTTTTTATAGCCGTGTATATAACCTCAGACATCTTACCTGGACATGTTGGTATCTTTGCTCTTTTACCTGTTTCTCTCAAACGGTACAGTATGATTGTCTCATTCTTATTTTGTGTTTGTATACAAAAAAAAAAAGCTTTCTGATCTTTCTCTATATAAATACCGTATACATGTTCACTAACTAGTCTAAAACTAGACACCTGCTTAGGCTTTCAGCTGAAATTGCAATCAGCAGTGTTTGATAGGCACCAGACTGAAATCTATTCGGTTTTGAATGTGTGGTTAACAGTTCTGACAGCAGTGTGTTAGCATTTGATCAGAGTGCTGTAAATCTACAGTGTTGTGTACGTTGTGGTTAAAGTCATGGGATAAGTGTGTAGAGTTTTGAAAACTGTGTTCAAGCAATGAAAACTGAACTAGAGTTTGGTCCACATGGGACTCCAGTTGTGCACACTGTCTTTTAGCAATCGAAAAAAAACTGTAAACACTGGAGGTAATTTCTTTCCAAAAAAACAAAGTAGCTCACACATGAATCAATGGTATTAGCTTAAACAATCCAAAAACCCACCAAGACTGGTTTCCATTCTATCCTTCCACGTCTAGAACGGGCATGCAATTATTTTACACCCTTGAAATCCTGTACATTTTCTTCCGAAATGTCCATGTGTAAAACATAAATAAATATATAAAACACATTTTCCATCTGCATGAATGTAAAACAAACAGACACCATGTAATAAGCAACACAGTAAAGCAGACTAATGATGGCCGACTGTTGGGGATCACTCAAATGGCAAACGTGTCAGCAGACAACCACAGTCGGTTATGTACTGCCTGTAGCTGTTACCTGGAGCCTGTGATGGTGCAAAAGAGCTGATGTTAAGGCTTTGGGAGTGGGGAGGGGGTGTGTGTGTGTGTGTGTGTGTACAGGAGTCAGATGAGTATGCCTTCCACAATGTTATGACCGGTCTAATGAGATCTATGGAGAGTTGGGCCTCTCACTTTGTCGTATCACCCATCCACTCGCCTGCACAGGAAACCCACTGTGGAATTATCCTGAGACACATCCACTCGGATGGATGGATGCATTTGCTGATGTTCCAGACAACAGAGCATCATTCAGGGCCTTTTTTTATGGTTTACATATAAACACACCGGAGTCCTCTGATGATGACACTTTTGCTATTCCCATATGTTGGAGACAAAGAGAAATGCTTGTTTGTTTAAAAAAAAAAAAAAAAAAAAAGTGTCTTTACGGTCCTTTAGGAATATACATTATTTTGTTTTTCCCCTATTCATGTAATGTAATAAATCACATCCCCAGACATTTTCTTTTTCAAATCTCAGCAATGTAGGGATGAAAGAAGCTGGATCTCTGACCTGCGGAAAGCCACAATCTACTCCCTCCCCCTCTCCTCCACACATGCAGCTGCTCACTTGTCACACAATGCATTTGCACTTCACTACAGTACAATGCAGTGGCCACCTCTCCTAACTCTGGAGGCGACAGAACAATAGAGGAGCTCGACAACAACACGGCGGCTGCCACCGAGGTCACATCCACAACGCTACCTGCGTATTTGTTAACTGTTTCATTTTTTGTGATGCCAGACCATCTGCTCGGCATTTGTAGATGGCAGAGTGAGCAGTGATTAATCAGTCAAAGTATTGCTTCCAGAATTTGCTGCTCCTTCATCAGTCACTGGTAAATGAATTGTGGAGGTCTGGTATGGAAATAAAAATCCAGCTAATTCATTCCGTAAACTTCGCAGTGGAGAAAAAAAATGGGATTAAATAAAACAAAAAAAAAGACCTTGTATCCTTAACTGAGGAGAAAAAATATGTCACAAATCGCAGTTGTTGATGTTTCGAACAGATTGTAACATTCCAAAGAAAGCAACTAACGATTATTATGACCTATACCTACAAAAGAAAAGAGCAAGGCTACATACAATAAGGCCATTCGGCCCGTGTTGCTTTCAAGTCAGGTAAAGTGCACTGAGGGCAGCTTCAGAGACCTAGAAACCCACCAGTACTCCTAAACTGGAACATGTATATCAGTTAGTTTGTAGTAATTTGCTTAAAAACAGGAAAATGAAAGTGGAGTTTTACCCCAACAAGACAGTGTTTTAAAACGAGTTGTTTTTGTACAAACAGTAGAGGTAAGATTTCCCAGATCAAATTTGCAGCAGGGTTAACCAAGTGTTTTGAGTTGCCAAAACATAACCTACAAAATGTTGATCATGCTGCAGTTGCCGCATGTGGATGTTGAAGGAAAAACAAATCAAAACACTTTGTCAGAACTATTTTTGCAAAAAAAAAAAAAAATTTACTTTGTAGTAGAGCCTGACCGATAAAGGATTTTTAAGGCAGATATTCCGATATATCGGCCGATATATATTTAAAAATACAGAAACGCATAACAAAACATAAACAGATTTCTCTAACATTAGTTATTTGTAGTTATTTATGAGTCCTAACTAAAATATGATAATGCAGTTTAAAATTAAAATTATGTTATTGTCACAACAGAACATCAAAATATATTAAAGTCCTGATAAATAAAATGTATAAAAATACAAACTTAAGATATGAAACTTAAAGTCCTTTGAACAAAAACACAATAATGCCAAAAATCAAAGAGTGTAGCCAACAAGGCGGTTGTAGAGTAGAGCGCCCTCTGGTGGACAAACTACAAAACGCCAACACCCAGAACATGGTTGAAGGGGGTTTCGTCCGTTTCGGCGCGCGCCGGCCCTCACTTTCATTGCGCTAAGGGGCGACCCTCTGACGCACGCGCGTTAGACTCCTTGGTCCGTGTTTCAAGACAGGTCGGGTGGGTTGCAGACATCGCCGCAGACCCCTGACGCCTTTTACTTGAGCCGATCCCTGCCCCCTGCCCTGGTGACGCCACGCGGTTGGGGCGCACCGGGAGCAGGGGGCCCCGTCCCTCTCCCTCTCCCTCAGGGGAAGAGAGGGCGCCGCGAGGGTTATTGATGTAAAAGTCACATCAAATCCGCCTTGGTTGTTCACACTGTGGCCACATTGAAAAAAAAAAAAAAAAATTGAGAAGTGGCCTGAATCTAATTTGAAAAAAAAAATAATAATAAATAAATAATGTAGCCTGAATGTCTTACAGAAGACTGAGTCAATCACTCAAGGTGCACCCCTGATTGCAATGAACTTTCTCACTAGAACTTCCATACTCTGTTTTAATCAGCCCATTCTCCAGATAAAAAAAAAAAAAAGCCTTTCATATTCTGATCTGAAAAGAAACTCAATTAAGAGGTCCCAAAAGGGCCCTTTAATGGCTTATGAGCAAAGCAGTGATGAAAGAGACAGAGGTTATAAATATTTCAGGTAATTTTGTTATCTATTCATCTCTTCTTCCATATCCAGTCAGCGGTCCGTCTCATTATCTCACAGCCAGATTGTTTCACGTACTCGCTTACACTTCTGTTGTTCCGCGACACACTTGTGTGTTTCTAGACAATGCGTTTTGTGCCGTCTTTTAATAAACTAATTTCACGTTTCATGTGGTTAGTGTAACAACAACCAATATTTTCATAAAAAATAAATGTTGGTTTTGCTCGCCTCCATCACAGATTAATAGCACATTTATTTAACTTACAGTATATCCATTTCATGAAAGCTTTAATATTTCCAAACAGCAGTGGTCAAACACATTGTGTTACACGTTTTGTAATTTTATGAGATCGCATGCTGGCACAAGCTAGATTTGTATGCTCCCATCGGCCTTTACACACGGCAAGGAAAAGAATGTTAAAAGCAAGATTTCTCTTATTGCCTGTTGCATTGTCAAGGTTCTAAAACAACACCAGAGCAGCCATAGCAATGGCTATTTAGAGCACATGTCATTAATTCATCACACATGCACCCACAAATCATCATCAGTGGTGATATCATCGAAGGTCAGAAAGAGAATCAGCAAGGATAAAAAGAGTACTACAATACGTGGAAGTAAAATGGCTTGTGTAAACATGTATTTACATAAAAGTAAAAATTAGGTCAGTTAAAATGAACGTCAGTTAAAAAAAGTGCACCTTATTGTCTTACACAAGAGAATAGCCTATTTATCTTTTTTCTGTGGATGCCACTTTCCAGCCTTTGTACACAACTGATGATACATTATACAAATGCTTTCCTGAGCGTAGCATCACTAGAATTAAACAGAAAAGATACAAAACTAAGACAATTAGGGAAAAAAATACCAACAACAATCATTATTAAGCCACATTAAGTAAATAACAGAATCAACAGCAGAATATAACATCACCAAAGCAGACAACACAGAGACGTATAAACAATATCAACTCTGCAGCAGTTGCAGCCACTAACACATATTAAGGCAAAGGAGAGATTGCACAGATTTTGCACAACTTATAGTGAACACATGCACACAATGCTATGTTGTGTTACAACCATCACAGCGAGTTTGTTGTACTCACCTGTCTGAACAGGAGTCTTACAAAGTGCAAAAGTTCTCCTCACTCTGCTCCAGGTTCAACTTCTCTGCTTGTTTGTTCTCAAAGCGGTCAGCCTATCTGTCCCATGATTTAGTCCCAGCCTCTCAGTCACACTGCGCTCCTCAAAGTTTTCAACCACTTTGAGCTGAACGAGGCTCTAGTCGCTGTGACTGAGATTAACAGTCACACAACAGAAAGGCTTACACACCTATACGACGGTAAAGTTTCCTCGGTGAACACAGAAGTCACTGCTGGAGGATCCACCATGAGCATTTTAGCATTTAGCATGTTAGCCAAAACCAGCATGCACCTGTTGGGTGTGTTTGATCACTGCAGTGTGCATTAAACTGCTCATTTATTATGGTACACCCAACCTTTTTTTTGAAACTATGCCAAAGTACAATAATACTAACCACAACCCATAATGATGTAAGCATTTATTTTATAGCATTTTTGCTTTGGCCAGCCTTAATACATCATGGACTCAGCCAGTTAATATAGACTCCCAGCAGGTGTGGCTAATCCCTTAACGAGGTGGGAGGAGCCAGTAAATCAACTACAAGAGGGGAACAGAGACAGGCCACAACATGAACAGGAAGTCAACAATAATGTCTTATTCATTTATTTCATACAATTAAGCACTCAAGTCCCTTGTATTCCTAACAATTTGTCTTTTACAATGTTCTGGTGTCAAAATGTGTCCAATGATTTAAAAAAAAAAAAAACTTTTAGGGACGCAGGACGCCCAAGTGTTAGTAGTTATTTAGGGTATACTCGTGCAAGTGTTGGCCGGTGAGGTTGTGTTTTCCTGTTTGGTCTCATGACGACACCGTTGATTTATGGTAAATTGTTAAATACAGATACAATAAAAGTACCCTGAAAGTATTAGTTTTTTTGCAAAAACAGAACTGCTTCAGCTGAGGAACTCGCTGAAAAACAGTAAAGACGCCACATCCATCTATTTACTGTACGCTGGACCGCAAATCAGTGGAGCGGAGCCCAGAGTGGGCACAACTGTGTTGCAATGACCACAAGCGCGTACATGTGATTTGTGATAATGTGCAATGTAATGTGACTTATTTACAGTATCTTTGCTAGGGTTCCTGTGAGAAGTTACAGTAGTAAGATAGTACAATAGAAACAGGAAACACAACAGGCTATGCTGAAATATATTAATCAGAAGAAAAAAAAACATTTCTGACTATAAATGAATTTAAAGATGGCAAAAATATGATTTGATTGACTTAATCTGCGTAACATAAGTCCGGTGCTACTAAAGAGTAGATAGAGAATGTTTGAAAATACCCCCATGCATTTAAGGCAAGTATAATGTTTACCATGTTCGCTATCTTAGCTCAGTGTGTTAGCATGCTAACATTTGCCTCAGCACATTTGAAGCTGATTAGAATCTCACTACTTTTGCAGCTATTTGTTCAAATGTTGACATGATGATGGCACTAGATGACAAGATAAAGAATCCCCAATGTTATTATAATTCATCCTAAAATGCACACAGATATCTGTACAACATTTCGGTCGTTGAAACATTCCCCTCAAAGCAACAATTTCTAACCTCAATATGTAGAATCTGCCCCATGAATGGCATTAACCAACAACGTATGGTGGATTAGTTCCTAAATACTCTAAATGCCGCACAATGTGGTGTCGATTCCTAAGCCCTGTTGGGATTTGTAAGAAGGAGGAGAACTCGTACTTAGAGGTTGGGAGTCTGGAGGACGCTCATCCTGCCATCACTCTTCTCCATGTCCTCTCTTGTTATCACACCCTAACTCTCCTGAACAACATAAAACACAATATTACCATGTATAACAATGAGCAGGAGATGGTGAATATTCCTCAACATTCATGATAAAACAGTAACGCATAGTTCAGGCTTTGTGAATGATAATCATAATCCAGAAAGACGGATTTACATGTGATTAAAAGAAATAAAAAGTAATCTCCATTGTCCAGAAAGAGGTACAGCATATATTCAATCTCTGCACTGCCAATAGCACACTACTGTTGCTAACAAGGTGTTTTTACAGTGTGTGTGTGTGTGTGTGTGTGTGTGTGTGTGTGTGTGTGTGTGTGATGTCAAATAAATAGAAATTTAAGGTTCTTCCTTTTTATTTTGTTAAATAATCTGCCTGCTCTATTTGCCGTTTGTTCACAGCATCAGGCACAGAGCAAATAAATAAGCTCCTCCACAATTATTCCCCATAGGCTGAGGCTAAAATGCTCTGAGAGGAAACCTGATGTGCATAATACTTTACCTCCGAACACACCCACTGTTTCCAGTTACCTGTTATGCAATTGCAGTGTTTGCAGCAGGTCAAACTACCTGGGGAGTCCGGAAATGTGTTGATTTTCTGATTGCGTTATGAGAAGCAGCCGGATCTGAGCAGCTGTTCTCCCAAACTAAAGCAGGCCTGATCACAGACCAAATGAGACGAATGACAATGAAGCAGTTTTATGTTTTTGCTTCAGGAGATAAAATATCACGAAGCAGGTGGAAAATAAACTCAACCAGTACTGTGTACAGGCATATTATATACACATATAATGCCACTATAGACAGCAGAGACACTGCACTGATCCTACATCCCTGTAGGAATATACTGGAATACTTGTATGGATTTGTTTCCATTAGTGTGATGCAGTCTAATCTTGCTTTGGCTTCTTAAATTGGCACTCAGTAAGCTAAAGTAAGCCTCCCCAATCTGGTAGTGAGTCAGAACTCAGGGATTCTTTGACGCTTCTACTCTCCAGTCTGTGGAGAGCTCAGGATGCGAGTGTGACTCACATCAATATAACACACCATCTGAGTGTTATTAGATCTGTGCAAGTTGTGCAGTAACAACGTCAAACCTGCAATAACTGATTCTTTGGCCACTTGGGGGCAGTGTAAACAAGCTGTGAACTCAACATTGACATATAATCACCTTTTAAGTTGATATGGCAAATGTGTTAGCAACAGTTTCCTATGTACGCATGTAGCAGACACAGGGGGTTTATTTAAAGGCGTGTTTAGGTCCACCTGATTGTGGTGGAATTTCCAGCTGACTCATGCTAACTCATACTATGTATGCAAATACAGTGGTACCTCAGGTCTCATTCAGGTCAGTGTCCAACATAACCTCATATCCTCTCTTAGGCCAGTCTATATCAACAACGTTTGATTATACAGGATTGTTCAGGTGCTGCCGGAAGTTCCTGCCAGATGTGTCTCATTTTTGGCTGGACATCCCCTCACCTTCAGCTTTCTTATGTGTTGGCATTCTAAACTCCGGTTGATTCGGAAAACATCCTCCGAGCTAGAACCGACAATCAAATCATATTTATCTTCTTTTTTTATGTTTATCACACACACAATAGCCATTGTAATTCCAGAGCTAACCTCCCTCTGTCCACGTTTCAACAAAACAAGTTCCTTCTCGAGGTTATTTTGCAGAGGCACTGGAACTTAGCACCGCCCAACATAATAGTGATTGGTTCAAAGAAATGCCAATAAAGCAGAGCACGTTTTTCACCTATCCAGGAATGTTGTGTAGACTAGCCAGACTTTCCTCCGGAGGTAGGGCTGGCTGAATATACTATTCTCATGCAGAGTAGAAGTTCAACTCTTTCTCCGTAGATGACAGAAAATGTAACAGCTGTATGATAAGACAGTGCTGCCTCAAGAGCTCCCATCCTGCCAAGATCATGGAGGAAGTTACCACATAACACCTACTCATATTAATGCGCACACACATAAGGATAAGCTCTACTGCAGTATGTTCAGGCTAACAGTGATTGGGGTTCATGATTTAGGTAAGCATGTGTGTTTACAGCGCCCGGAATATCTTTGTTTACATTGAAGGTTCAGGTAAATGCCTCGATCATGAGTTTAAATACACCTGCAGGAAGACAGGAACTTTAGAAGTTGGGGACGGCGCGACACGATAACACCTCATGGCTAAACTGTACTGTCTGACTAAATTTCTCCTCAATTTGGGATTCCATTAAATGCTTCATCATAGTCTCCCACACCTTCTTCATGCATGTGAATATAAGTTGGGCTGCCTGAGTCTTTCCTTAACAACATTAGCATATATTTATTTTTTATTAAGTTGTGTTTTGGTCCATCTGATGAATGAAAGTCCAGTATTACCTCTCCTTTTAGCTTTTTTTGTTGTTGCATATAGCGAGAAGTATCTGGCTCTTTAACTGACAAACCCCCCACTATATTCACTAGCTAGTTGCTAATTTTAGCAAAAAAACAGCTACCTGCTGCATCTGGAAACGACGATGATGAGAGCTGTGAGGATGAAACATAACAGTAAAGCTGTGGGCCCTAAACCAAAAGAGTGAATTTAAAGATGCTAAAAAGCTCAGCATACAAACTCAGAAGAGCTGTGATAGTTATAAAAGGACAAAGGCCTGAACGAAGGGTAACATTTCTGAAAACAACAGAAAGTGTAGACATCCAACAAGAATCTTGGGCAAATCTTTGCTTTTGTGATCCAAACAATATGCCTGTGAAACAAATGAGCACTTTTAAACAAAGAAGCCTTTTATAATAGCTAAAATGGATTGCTCTCATAGGAGACAAAAATGCCACACTAATTACTGTGAAAAATATGATCACTGAAGGGAGCTGCTATGCTTTGGGCCTTTTTACTAAATTAGTATGTTACACAGTGGAAAGTATGCTTAATCCCTTTTCACAGTGCCAGGCTGCTCGTGAAGGTGAGCCAGGCTAATGGAGGATGGTTCATCACTTGACACACACCCAGGGGTAAAGCAAGGGAAGGAAGGAGAAGAGGTTAAAAGACAATGATAGATAGATAGATAGATAGATAGATAGATAGATAGATAGATAGATAGATCTTAGGATACATATTGCTACTATACGTTACTAAATTGATGTTGAATGTTGCATGTTTAGTGAAAACTTCCTCTTAAAGTAACTCCTGCAAAGCACAAACATAATTGAAAGTCTAGTACATTGTGTAGGAAAGTGGCGGCAAACCTCCTTTTCTTTGTTACTTCCTTTTTAGTGGTGGATCATTTTACCACTTAATGCCTCAAACTAATATTTAAGTTTCCACTTGTTTCCTTTTGTATGTATCCTGTCCCAGAACTGCTTGTTACTAACCTAGCTCTGGGGAGTTTACTCCTTATGTTTCTTCTTCGCAAAGCTATGCTCTGCGATTCCCTGCAATGCCCAGCCGCATCCCGCCACGTCCAGCCGCGTCCAGCCGCATCCTGCCAAGTCCAGCCGCGTCCAGCCGCATCCCGCCACGTCCAGCCGCGTCCAACCCGTGTCCACCCATGCTCTGCAGTGCATCCTGCAACGCCCTGCTGCGGTAGTAGTCAATGCTAGTGCTGAGTAGTCAAGATCCGGTATAGGAGACTGCACTACTCAGTATGACACGATGTGCCCTGCTATAACATGAACTTCCACAATGACCTTCAAAGTCACTGTTCAATTATCTTTATTGTGACTACTATCGCCACTGTTCATCACACCCCCAACCGGCCCCGTCAGACACCACCTACCAAGAGTCTGGGTCTGCCGAGGTTTCTTCCTAAAAGGGAGTTTTTCCTCGCCACTGTCGCAATAGCCACTGCTAATGCTTGCTCTTGAGGGAATTACTGTAATTGTTGGGGCTTTGGAAAGTATAGAGTGTGGTCTAGACTTACTCTATCTGTAAAGTGTCTCGAGATAACTCTTGTTATGATTTGATACTATAAATAAAATTGAATTGAATTGAAATGAAACAAAGAAAAACTTGTTCACCATTTGCCTCTGAGTATGTGAAAACATTCTTGCAAAATATTTTCCCTCATTTGGTGCTTTGTTGATGGTGGTGGAGAGTGTTATTTAGCATGACACTCCAAAATCTCCCATAGGTGTTCAACTGGGTTATCTGATGACAGATTTCCTTGGATTGTGGTTGCACCAGGATCATGGTTGCAGCTGCTGCCATGGTACTGCTCAACACCCTGCAATGCCCTGCACTGCTACTACTATTATTTCTAGTCATAGTTCTGTTATCTTTAGTGTTACTATAATTAACACTGTTCATCATACCAACTGCTATAATTATTATGAATCATATTCCTGTATATTTGTATCTGTGTCTCTCTGTCCCAACCGGCAGCTGCAGATGGCTGCCCACCAAGTGCCAGACTCTGCCTGTTTAAAGGAGGTTTTTCCTTGCCATTGACACACCAAATGCTTGCACTTGGGCGGAAATGTTGGTTCTCTGTAAATTAGAGTCTGGTCTGGATCTACTGTATCTGTAAAGTCTCCTGAGATAACTACTGTTATGATTTGACACTATAAATACAGTGTAATTGAATTGAAAAGCACATGATTCACATCATTGATACTTATCAAGCCTTCAGCGAGCTGCTGTGTACTAAACATCTGCATTAATTCTGGTTCTCTACACTTCACGTTTTTCTTTTCATGTGTGACACTTTTTTGTTATACTTACTATCTGTATATAATAGTCATTTAAGTAGAACTATTCAAAAACAACATAAAATGTCATTGCAAGAAAAAAAAGATCACAGTTTGAGCAGGGCAGGGAGGAGCCTCCATCACATCACTAGAGGATATCACTAACTGGGTATTTGATATTTTTAGACGGTTTATATTTATAGGATTTTTAAGGAAACATGGCAGAGAAGGTGATGACACGCAATGATCGTTTCCGGATTACTTCAAAGCGGATATGACATGGTTGTGTTTGCATTATATATTTGCTCAATTTTTCATCGACATACAATATCAGCGTTGCTCTTACAGATGACAGCTTATTCTCTCTTTTACCTTTCTTTATTTGCATTTCTGTCACACCATCTGAGTCACGGTGAGGTAATACCACTAGGCATTACAGGTGTGAAAAGTAAAACTAATCTGTCCAGAGAGTGTTCTCGCTGCCTTCACATGACATAAATAATGGACATTATTATCCTGAATGTTACATGCATGAAGTGGTAAGGCACGATTTTATCAGCAAGCAGTTCTGGGAGTCTTGTGATAGTGGTGCTGGTGGTGGGGGGTTATGACTATGGGAAGGATACAGTACACCACAACATGTTTGAACTAACTGCTCTGATTTAATGTCTGCATCTCCATCTCTCAGCCTATGTTTGATGGATTTTTATGTATGTCTATGAATATTATGTGACACAGAACTGTATTTACTGGTTAATAAAATCACAATGTCTTCATAAAAATTGGGTGAAGGAAATAGAAAGTAATCTACAAAGGCCGTGGTGTGTAAAATTGGATTTTCCATAGGAGCCACAGAGAGGAACAGTTGTCGATAGAGGTGGATGCACACTAGTGTGTTTATCATTTTGCCTTTTTAATGCAGGAAAAAAAAGTTCATGAAGAATAATAGTCCTATATACTTTGTCATTTGCATCCATTGTTTGGGGATCATAGTTATTGGGCAACATACCACCAATACAATATCCAATTTGTCTGACTCAGCATTTCCCTCCAATTTAAATAGGTGCATTCATTCTGAACAAATGTGGCAGAGTAGCGATCATGAAGTAGACCTCTCGCAAACACTGCATTTCACAGTACATTACCAATACATTAATGCAACACCTTTTACACTTTCAACTGTAATCAAACACTGCAACAAAGTTTCTTCAAATGAATCCAAGATTACACTAATTAGATTGTCAGAAAAATTGGAAACAATGTTCAATTGTTCAACATGTCAAATGTTAAGGTGGTTATTACATTTTGGGAAAGTTGCTTTGGTAGGGATCTAACAACGCTGCACCTCCCTCACAAGTACATTTTGGACTTGCCAACCTGGCCCCTTTTTCCAGCCCGTCAGGGAACTGAACTGCTTATGGAGCACTATGCATGTAATTATGCTAAATCATGAACAGGACAATATAAGTAAATTCCTGTAACCTTGTGAGAATGTAGATTTTTATATTTTAAGGGTAAACATTACATTTCTGGTGTTATATGTCCTAGTACTAGTGAGAGACATGTAAGGGAATGTGTTTGAGTGGTAAGTTTTAATTTTACTAACTTTGTGTTTAACTTCCTCTGACATTTTTTTTCCGTTTTTCAGCTCAGTTTACTTTTGGTGTTTACTATCAGCATGGATGGCAATAGGACTGAAATGGGACTGAAATATATATTTTGAATGAGTTGTCTTGAACTTGGGTACACACATTCATGTTTTCCTCAGGATAAATTGTAAAAACTTAGTTGATCCCCTGACACTCTTTTTTTTTTTTTTTAGATGATTTTTTGGGGCTTTTTCCTTTATTGGACAGGGGCTGGATATGAAAGGGGGAAAGAGATGAGGAATGACATACAGCAAAGGACAGCAGGTCAGATTTGAACCCTGCGCCGCTGCAGGTCTCAGCCAACACATATATGAGCATAAATGTAGAATCTGTCAGCAACAGGACAATATCTTGGTATTGGAAGTGTTCTGGTTTCCGTTTGTAATACGAGTAGTATTGACCAATCACATTTGGGGGAGCTATGGTTGCATGAAGGTACATTCCATGTGGAGAGCAACAAAGGGCGGAACTCATTGGCGAAATGCAACCCAATCTCTGAACCCAATGGTTATTAGCTTTTTTTTTTCTTTTCTTTTTTAAATGTATCTGCAATCATACGCAGATATATGTTCATAGAGATTAACTGAAATATCGTCTGGACCTAAAACACCTACAAAAAGTATTGGCTGTAAACAATTGCAGACGCCAGAAGAGGAAGTATTGTTCCGGATATCCCCTGGCTACACCGGAACCCCAGAAACGTGAGAAATTAGGTCCTTGTCCACTATGCCCTCCATTAACAATGTATTCATCCTGTTGCACTATCTTTTCCCGAAGGTGTGCTGTCCCAGGACTGCACTTGTGCATCTGGTAACCAAAAATTAGTTGGCTACACTCTTGCGCCCTTGAGTTGTGCCTGCGTTTTTTTAGAAAATAAAGCTCAGTTAGATACATATAGCTAAAAGAAGAAAGAGAGGTAAAAGATAAAAGCTTTGTCTCTGGTGTAACTCATCAATCATAGTGACAATTTGCTCTGTACTGACCCCCCCATCACCCAACTGGCCTCTGCTCTGCTATCACTGATTGTGTCGCTATGCACCGACACAATTAAGACAGGTTATGCGAGATGTGGAAGAGCATGCTCACAGCCTGTTTGCTTGTTTAAACAGATGCCCTTTTTGTCTCATTAATTTGTATAATGTGACAAAATATCATCCCCACTTTTCCCTTCGCCTTCGAAGTATCATGTCTCTTTTTTGTTTTCAGCAATGGATCCAAATGAGATCTCCGATACAAAGGACTAAAATGCAGAGATTTAATAGGGCACATGTACCCAGACAGAGGTCCAGCTGGTGCAGGACCATCTGTCCAGGTGCCCTTTCTCATGCAAACTGAATCATTTTTCAGGGCTGCCAGAAAAGATACATTTTGTCTATATTTAAATCCAGCATCTTAACGACTGTGTAGGTCTCCCAGCAGGCAGAATCTACAGACCAAAGTTGTTTTAAATAAAGTTGATGGAGAAATATGTTTCATGCAGTTATAATGAAACCACAGGCAGATTTTGTATGTGAAAAGTATTGAATCATATAATGTAACACTGCTATTTTAAACCTTTTTACTCCCTAAAATGTCTATGTGCTATGGCATTGACTGACTGTTTTTTCATGATTACGAAGGCTTATTCCTTCAACTAGTGGCCTAATTACTCTGTAATCTTGCTCCTTTGTGCCCCGGCAAGAAATCAAACATACCCCATCATAGCAGACGTCAGTGAGCCACTTTGGAACCACACACGAACATTCTTCTCACATGCAGTAATAACAGTAATATGTCAGCCAGAATCATTATGAAAATTATCATTTAGACCAGAGGTTAGTGGATTTCTACTGCATAGTCTTTGAGACAACATCATAAAACTTTGGATCTCAGAAACTCAATGCCGAGTTATCACCCAGATGGCAAACGTTGATTTAACATTGAGATGTGGTAAGGAAAGATGCTAGACGGTTACATTTATTTTTTTACTTTAAATCAACAGTTTTACAGCAGTCACAGTTAATATGTTAAAAAAGCAATTGAACTAATAATATAAGGGCATTTTTTTCAGCTTCGAATTTAATCAATATTGTCTTTATGTGCCTACTGCCAACTTTCCCACCAAAATATTTTAAATGAAATGAGTATTGTGGGAAAATCATTTTAGCTAAGCACGTCTTCACTGTGATGCATGCAACCTCTTTGGTTTTAGATGACAAAGAAAACTAAAGAGTTTATATGTAATGAGGAAACATTGAAAACAATGCTTTATTCAGCTGCTCCAACTGCCAAACATTCTCATCCTTTCTCACCATCCAGTAGAGAAAGATATACGTTATAATCAATGCTAGGTCAGCTAATAGCTGCATTATTGTCTTGGTATGTTCCAACACCAAGAGAGCAGAAGGTAACAGGACATCTGGCTAAAAAGAGTGACATCTCCGGATATCAGTCCCTCCAGAAAAACATGATTATGCGTTCGCATAATTCAATGCATAATTAGCCAAGGTCCGCATATTTATGTGTGGGCCGCACTTTTGCCACATAAATTGACGATTTCCGCGCAAATCACTTCTTTTTTTCTTTTTTTCATCAAACCGCAATATATTATTCATATTGTTTGAACTTTTAGCACAATTTGTTGACATCTTATCACCTAATAGTGATTCAATAGTGCATTCATTCAAGTGATATCTGGTTTTGAATACTGACTAACCAGTCTTGGCCTTTAAGGTTTTTCTAATAGAAAAGACAAAAAAAAAAGTTTTCATTTCTAATCATTTCTATCAATGTTATGTTCTTCCCTTGCCTTTGCTGGGTTTACTATAGTAGTGTAATACCATTTTTCAAGTTAAGATTTTGTCCTGACTTCTGCACCCATCTTAAATCTGTTCTTTTTTATGTTTGCCTTCCCTTAGCACTGCACAGAAAAAAAACACAAAAAGATATTGCAGCTGACCTTCGGCGATTCAGAGAAGACAGGAAGGAACAACTTTAAATGGAACATCATTTCTACCTGTGCAATCACAAGTGGATGTCATTAATTTATATATATATAATATACGAATATAAATAGTATTTTTTTAATGAAAGTTTTAAAGTGAAGGTTAACTTATTTTACCCGTTGCGAACAATAATATGTTGTAAAAATGTATGAATTAAGATACTTATGAAAAGGTTTCACCAACATGAGACCTTGCAACTTGGTTTCAATACAGGGCATTAATGTCGATTCAATACTTGTGGTTGATAATCCTTCATAGATGAGTTAAGCAGATTTTGCTACCTGGGCCAAGATGCCTTTTGAAATTCAGTCTCAGCTAAAAGTCATTTTTACAACATAATGCTGAACCCCTTAAAGGATTCGAAGCAGAAAGAGAAACTGGCCTTGAGTGCTCTTTTTTCTTTAAGTGGGCTAATAGTTTTGGAAAGTGTGTCCTTCACCGCTCTCTGTTCATCAGATAGATACATAACCTTTGCACGCTGCTTGTTGAAAGGAAAGGATGGTGACGTGCTTTACTCTCAGCTTCTAATTCATTCATTTCATTCATCATATTGTTTATCTCTAACAATCAACAATGTTGCAACAAAAATAAAAAAATAAAATAAATTAAAAGCCCAAAATTAAAACGCAAACAATCAGAATTTACCAAAGACAAAAAAAAAATAATAATAAAAAAGTATAAGTTCGAGAAGGAGCAGGCAGAAGCAAATAGCTTATTAGGTCCTGCCCCTTCTTCACAATATCATATTACAAAACAAATAGATATGCATATACAGCATACAATCTTTCAGGTCTTACAATAACTTACACCAATACAACAATATACAACAATACCTTTACATTACAATTCCATTCCTATGTTTTGGTCTATTCCTTTCTGTATTGGTCAATTATTGATTTCTTTAATCTAATTTTGAACTGAATGATATTATGGCTCTGTTTGATGTCATTGTTTAGTCCATTCCATATGGTTGCCACACAAATTGGAAACACACATGCTTCTAATTGCAGTTCGCACAAGAGCTTGTTTGAACATACAATTTCCTCTTAGATGATATCCCCTGTCTCTTTCATTAAACATTGCGCATATGTTACATGGTAAATTATTTTCTTTAACTTTAAACATAAATTGTGCAGTTTTGAATTTAACAATGTCCATACATGTCAGCAAATGTGAATTTAAAAACAGATGATTAGTGTGCTCATAATACCCGGTGTGATTTATTATCCTGATTGATCTTTTTGCAAAGTGCAAATATTTTGTAAGATGCTTTTGTAGGTATTTCCCCAAAACTTCCACAAAATATAACATATATGGTAAAAAAACGTGTGCAGTACATAGTATGTAAACTATTTTGGTTCACTATGTAGCTACTCAATATACCAATACTCCTGGCCATCTTCATGCACAGTTTGTGGTCAAGTACAACACCCAGAAATTTACTTTCATAGACTCTTTCAATTATTTAATTATCAATTACTATTTTAACATCTGTATTTATATTATAGTAGTTTAACAATAACTTATTTGAATCAAACCAGCGCAGAAGCTCAAGTGAAGATAATGACCTCTTCTGAAGAGTCCATCATGTTTTTATAATCCTCCGTGTCCTCCTTGGCTAACTGTGTGGAGGAGGGATGGGGGCGCGTGTGCGATCACAGAAGGCTTGTATCATGTGGATGCGCCAACAGTGTTGTTGTCATTACTTAGAACTCCTCATGGGGGTGACAAAAACTATGCACTATAGCTTTAACATTAAGTAACATACCACATGATTTTAACACAAACCACAATCTTTTTCTAAACTTAAGTAAGTAGTTTTGGTACCTAAATATAACCAAACTGCAACCGCTTAACAACGTTAACGATGTGTTTAAAACAGCAATCGTTACGATCTGTCGCATAATAGGGTAGGAAAGAACAACCTATATCATCATATGGTATGGAGGACTTGTTTCATTATTGTGTATGTGGTGCTGAAAGCGCACATTTGTTGAACTTCAAGTAACAGTACTTTTACTTGAGCATTATATTCTAGAAACATTTTCATTTTTGGTCATCCCCGAAGTCGCTAGCATGGCTTATTAACGACATTTCCTGATATATTCCTTCAAGATGTACTGTATCTTAAAAAAACTGCACACAGTGCCATCTATTTTTCAACCATTTCAGTCTTGTGCTAGTGGGATCATCAGAGTGGAGTAATGATTGGGGCATATTCTCATGGGGAAACTCCACCGTATAGATACCATACCTTTTGCTGACGCCTGCAATGCCTGAGCCATATACTTTGACATAGAGAGTTCAGTGGGCTGTGTTGACAGTGCGTTTATGGGCAGTTATAAAACATTAATGTCTTTGTCAAGCATTTCTTTTGACACCCAAATCGGGAGCAATGCTAAAACAACACTGTGCAGCAGCCCTTGTCATGCTTAGTTGTTAGCCAGGAAATAATTCCGCTAACATCGCAAGAAGGTTATTTATCTTGGCCAGCCGATGGCCCGGGGCTGGTAAAGGCAAAGCACTTAACAGCAAACAAGACATCTTTTTTCAAATGATTCAACAGTCATCTAAAAACAGAGCTGACCAGTGGCCTGTGGCTATTGTTAGTGTCTGGTGTGACTTATTGCATTATGTCACTGCACCACGCAGAGGGGCAAATACGGGCTTAGCATAAATTAAAGTCTCCCGAAATAACCATGTAGAACTTCGTGAAAAACAAAGCAGGCTGTAGCAAGGCGAGCTCTGTCCACAATGGAGCCTGTATGAAGGGATCTACTTCCATCCCCTGTGCTGGCATTGACAAACAGATCGATGTAAACCAACTAAATTAAAACAGCACAAATTAGGAGTTTAATTAATGAGTTTAATTTTACCTCTATTACAATGCACAATAAGTGGTTCAAATGTTCAACCTAAAAATGTATTATTATGAATGAAAACTGCAGCACAATTACCATTATTATCAAATATTAACATACATTTGCTATGAACTTTGGTATATTTTGGTGTAAATTATTTTGTGTTTGTGTGTGTGTGTGTGTGTGTGTGTGTGTGTGTGTGTGTGTGTGTGTGTGTGTGTGTGTGTGTGTGTGTCTGACTGTGCTATACTTTATTAATGACTTCCCTCTTTCTATGCATTTTAATACCGTACAATATCGCAATATGGTGAAAAATTTAACAGGATCTTCCTGGCCAGTTGGTCCAGTGCCTGCTGACACAATCTGCCATTGGGAAGGGGACCAGCCCATGACCCACTTAATGTTTTAGAACCACACACACACACACACACACACACACACACACACACACCCACACACACACACACACACACACACACACACACACACACACACAATTTCTGATCTACAACTAAAGGAATAACACTGATCCATATTCAGAAAGACATAGGGGGCCACATAGTTGTTTAAAGGGGTTTCAGTCCACAGTACTTCAGATGTTCATTAGGTTGCTGCTTTTTTTATTTCCCGCTCTGCCTTTTTGAGTTCTAACTCAACTAAAGAGCAGGAGTTTATTTTTTACACTCTTCTAAATTCTTCCCCTCCATTTAATAATTTCAACGCTTCAAATTATTCAAAGAAAACAAGGAAAAGAAAACTCTTTGGTGAAATGTGTCAAAATACATTATGCAGTCAAAACTCAACACACCTTTACTTTAAGGGGTCACCAGCCAAAAACATTGAGAAACGCTTATTTAAATAATGCCACTTAGTGCGACAACAGCCCCCAGGAGGAAATCATCTTTAAAGGTGCTTCAAATTGCTTGTCTGCAATTACAATAATACAATTTCAGCCGTTGCGGTTTCAGTTCTTTAATGTTATTCAACTTCTATGGTTATGTGGTTGATAATGACAATGAGAGTTGCTTGCAAAAACATATTACATCAATGGCCTAAATAATATTAATAAGCAGCATTTTAATTGCAATTCTATTAATTAATTAACCTACACAAATACAGATTTAAATTAGAGTTTTCTTCAATATTTAAAAACCCATATGTTGAGCAGCATGCTTTGCAAAGGTTTTACATTTGTTGTAAGGTGACAGCCAGTTGGATGACTCTCATATCCACATCAGCTAAAGTAACGTTCCCAGATCATAGGTGTAAAAAGGGTAATAAACAGAAAGGAGAGGCAGGCTCTCACATGAACCCATGTGAAAAGAGCAATGAAGCCACTCCAGCATGATAGTTGCTTTCATCCTGTGCCAAACCACCACACAGTTGCAGTAAAGGATGCACAGAATCCTTGGCAAAGATTAATAAAGGAAGGTTTTTGTTGAAGCCTGATGAAATCCAAAGGCCTCCACTGGAGAGATAAGAGACCTCCTGTCACAGCAAGGTGGGCTTTACACGGTCCTACTGAAAGAATAATGCATGGAGAGAAAAAAAGATCTACGCTATGTTTCTGACTTACATCGTAGCAATCTGCAATTCTATTTCATCTGATTGTCTTGCATACATTTTGACCATGTTTTATTTGTATTCATCCATATTTGTCTCCCTGTGGAGTGTGTGGATCTGTCGGGGGATGTTCGGAAGGGTTTTAATATCAATTTGACTGTAGTGGTGAGCAGGGAAAGCAAACGGTGCAGAATGCAAATGGGTCGATAAGTTTGTTCTAATTTAGGAAACAAAGGGAGCTAGAGAAAGTGTTTCAATGAAGCAAGGAGGTATGTCATGCAAGTTAAAAGCATATCCATGGTCCCCAGAGAATGGTTTCTTTCCATTTTGGGCAATTTATGAGCTTCCTTTTATAATCACCTTTAAGTTTAAATTCAAGATACAATGTGCCATAATCTAAAAGGGCAGATTGCCATAGAACTCGAGCTCATTTACGTATCTTCTGGTGCTTCCCTGAGAACAAACTTTAGATCTTTAGCACACATATTGGTAAGGCTATACGAATGTCAGAATTCTTAGTATTTCTTTTGATACTGGTGCTATAGTCTTTACACTTATTGCACTTATTTTATCAACCTCATACTTTTGGCCCACATTTATTATGCTGCTGTGATGGTTAATGGTTATTTTTAATTTTTTTGTGATTTCCAATACAAAATGGCCAATAATTGAGAAAGAAACTAAAATACAAAGCCAGTTAGTGTGCGAAAATGAAATCTGAGATCAACATTACCCTATGTGACAATTTGATGAATGTTTCTTTAACATCTCCACTCACCTGTCATTACTTTTTATGTGAAGGTAAGCACCAGAGCCACTGTTGACCTCTGGTGCTGAGGTCTAATGTTCACACACATGCTTTATTGCTCAGAGCTGCCCTGGTAATTTATGTTGGCAATTTACACCTTGATCATACACAGCTTTGTCCTCCCAGTCCCCATTAAAGAAAGCATTGAACACCTTACTGCATCATATTAGAGGCTAAATGTTCAGGATTTCCTATAGGGCTACAGAAATATATTCCGTTAGCTCATCAACACTGTACTCCAAAAATAATTAAAGTGCTCATATTATGCTCATTTTCAGGTTCATAATTGGATGTAGAGGTTGTACCAGAATAGGTTTATGTGGTTTAATTTTCAAAAAACACCATATTTTTGTTGTACTGCACATTGCTGCAGCTCCTCTTTTCACCCTGTGTGTTGAGCTATCTGTTTTAGCTACAGAGTGAGACATCTCACTTCTGTTCCATCTTTGTTGGGAGTCACACATGCTCAGTAGCTAGGTAAGGACTACTAGCCAGTCAGAAGCAGAGTATGAGGGCGTGCCCAGACAGTACCTAGGTAAGGACACTTTTGAAAAAGAGATTTTTAATCTCAACGAGTTTCTTCCTGGTTAAAAAAATAATAATATAACACAATAAAGGAAAGGGAAAAAGCCAAAAAGCATAATATGAGCACTTTAAAATAAATGCCATGGTTTCATACAAATTGCTTGTGCTCACAGATGAGGACATTGTGTTTTTCTGTAATCAAAATTAGGGCTGTCAATTGATTGAAATACCGCATGACTGTCCAGTTAACTTGTGATTAATCGCAAATTAATCACACATTTTTTATCTGTTCTAAATGTACTTTAAAAGGCATAATTTTTAAGTTTTTAATGCTCAAGTGGTATTTGAGACTCTACGTACTCCGTTGGTAACTCTATTCACATCGACTGTACATGCAGATAACTTTAGTCTTGTGTAGAGAACAATCTGAAAGGGCTCAGAAACTCAACTTGCCATTCAAAAGAACCTTTTCTTCATCCATTTCTGCTCAAAGAGGTTTATTTCTTTCTTTCTTTTGGGTTTTGAGCTGCTTTATAATGATCTTTGATTTAGTTAAAAATGTAAGTAATAAAGCCTGTTACTCAGAATGGGAAGTCTCTTTAGATGAAATGTGTGGCTCTTATATGTGATTCAGGATCAGGTTTATCCTCTGGAGCCGTACAGGGTGCAGCCCTGCCTCTTCAGACCATGCACCACATCCACGGCGGTCACCGTCTTCCTCATGGCGTGCTCGGTGTTACAGTGGGGGAAATAAGTATTTGACCCCTTGCTGATTTTGCAGGTTTGCCCACTTACAAAGAATGCAAAAATCTTTATAATATATAATTTATAATATGATTAATTTTAATCATATGTACATTCTAACAGTGAAAGACAGAATCCCAAAGAAAATTCCAGAAAATCACATCATATGAATTTATTAAAATTGATAACCATCTGATGAGGAAAAACAAGTATTTGACCCCCTGGACAAACAGCATGTTAATATTTTGTAGAAAAGCCATTATTGGCCAGCACAGATGTCAAACGGTTTTTATAGTTGGTGACAAGGTTTGTGCACATTTCGGCAGGGATGTTGGCCCACTCCTCCCTGCAGACAGCCTCCAAATCATTCAGGTTCCGAGGTTGTCGCCTGGCAACTCGAATTTCAAGCTCCCTCCAAAGATTTTCAATCGGATTCAGGTCTGGAGACTGGCTAGGCCACTCCAGAACCTTGATGTGCTTCTTCTTCAGCCACTCTTTTGTTGCTTTGGCGGTGTGCTTAGGGTCGTTGTCGTGCTGAAACACCCATCCTCGACCCATCTTCAGCTCTCTCACTGAGGGAAGGAGATGTCGGTCCAGAATTCCATGATACATGGCCCCGTCCATCCTCCCCTCAATACGATGGAGTTGTCCCGTCCCCTTGGCTGAAAAGCACCCCCAAAGCATGATGTTGCCACCACCATGCTTGACGGTGGGGATGGTGTTCTTTGGGTTGTACTCGGTGTTCTTTGCCCTCCAAACACGACGAGTTGAGTTGAGGCCAAAAAGGTCTATTTTGGTCTCATCTGACCACATCACCTTCTTCCAGGCCTCTTCTGAGTCGTCCAGGTGGTGAATAGCGAACTTCATGCGGGCCTGTACATGTTTCTTCTTGAGCAGGGGGACCTTGCGTGCGCTGCAGGATTTCAATCCATGACGGCGTAGTGTGTTACCAACCGTTTTCTTTTGTAACTGTGGTCCCAGCTGCCTTCAGTTGATTCATCAGTTCCCCCCTTGTGGTTTTGGGATGATTCCTCACCGTTCGCATGATCAGGGACACCCCACGAGGCAAGATCTTGTGTGGAGGCCCAGACCGAGGGAGGTTGGCGGTGGTGTGGTGCTTCTTCCATTTCCTGATAACTGCACCGACAGTTGATCTTTTCTCTCCAAGTTGCTTTCCGATTCTCTTGTAGCCCATCCCAGCCTTGTGCAGATCAACAATCTTGTCCCTGATGTCCGTAGAAAGCTCTTTGGTCTTGCCCATGGTGGTGATGTTGGATGCTGGTTGTTTGGGTGTTGACAGGTGTCTTTTATACAGGTAACGAGGTGAGGCAGGTGTATTTGATGTAGATAATTGGTTCGGATTGGGGCTGTGTCTTAAAGAAAGACTAACTGGCTTGTAGGAGCCAGAATACTTGCTGTTTGTCCAGGGGGTCAAATACTTGTTTTTCCTCATCAGATGGTTATCAATTTTAATAAATTCATATGATGTGATTTTCTGGAATTTTCTTTGGGATTCTGTCTTTCACTGTTAGAATGTACATATGATTACAATTGTAGATTTTTGCATTCTTTGTAAGTGGGCAAACCTGCAAAATCAGCAAGGGGTCAAATACTTATTTCCCCCACTGTAGGTGACGGCATCACGGATCACGTTCTCCAGGAACACCTTCAGCACACCGCGGGTCTCCTCGAAGATCAGACCGGAGCTGCGCCTGGCGGGTTTGGTGATCCCCTGGATGTTATCACGGAGCGCTTTACGGTTTCTGCTAGCCATCCACTATGGAGCGGCCCGAGGCCCAAATCACAAAATGCTCATGCATTAATCGCATGTCAAATAATTAGTGGCATTAAAAGGAATTTGCGTTTACTCGATATTCCTAATCCAAAAAATATATTTTAGGTAATGAATGGGATATATTTTGTAATATGTAATGTGACTTGTGTTTATTACAAACCTACCTGTTTTGATCATTGGGTATTTTGTGCACTCAGTGTGTCACTTCCAGCTCTCAGCCCCCCCGCTCTCTTGTTGAGGGTCAGGACACATACAGACAACTAGGCTGATGTTGCCACTGATTCACACTCTTGTTGAGGGATGTGAACAGAGTGCCTTTTACCAACAGTTGTGGATCACAGAGGCTTTTCATGTGTTTCTTTCATCTTCGCTGCAGAGCAAAATGTATTCCATTAGATTACCATGATTTCCGGTAGATTAGACCATTAGATCACTGTGCAGTCTACTGCAAACACAGTCTATATGGTATGAATAGTGTTTTGTAAGCATTATATACTAGGATACAATGATTCTTTGCTGACTGTGAGTGTGACGTTTTAACAATACAAAATGTGTTGCACGAAATATAAATACATGCACCTAACCATTCAGTTTGTTTAAGTGACCTTAAATTACGTTTTTTTAATTCAGACTTACATCTACAATATAGAAGAAGAAGAAGAAAAAAAGGTATTGCCAGTCGATAATATCTAAATCATGTAAAGGCTTACAAAGCTTTTTACTAATAAGGGACTATATGGAAATTATTCAGCTGGGGAAAGGGGGCTGAGCATACAATAAAAAGCAAACCCCAACTATCTTTATGAATATATTATTTGGACCATTCCCCTTTGACTAATATAAACATTTCAACACTATCCCCACAATATCTAAAAGAAATACAGTATGAACAATGAATAAATATGACATACAATATTAATTTGGTGCAATTAACTCATAATTAGAAAGAATCTAACATGGTTTAATTCAAACATTGATATGTTAATTGAATTAAAAAAAATTCACAGAGCTACAATGCACAATAGAAGTGAAATTAGCAAACAAAATAAAGCGTCTCTTTTACAGAATCTTCCAGACACCGTTTTCCTGACACATTTTATTCCACTGTAGTTCTGTTTTCTTTTTCAAATGCAGAATAAAGTGATGGAGGGAGCTACTGCAGGACAGTAACAAAATATATCGTGTCCCAAAAATAAAATTAGACTACCCTACCTTCAGCAAAAAAGATAACATATATAGCCCCACCTCATTTTTCCACACTCCCTAAGTCCTCTGGTTTTAATGCATCTGAAAAAAAACTAAGAAACATCTGCTTTATACTTCTGACTTTGCAATTGTGATTTGTGAGTGAATTGTGTGTGACACTTAGTACATACATTCATATTTGTTCTACTATCTTTATACACGTAAAGACTAAATGTATTGTCATTCTTGCAATACTCCCCTATTTTTCCAGCAGCCAGCAACAACAATAATGTGTTCTCACTGCGATTTAAATTACCAATCCCAGGTCCTCACTAAATGCATGGGCAGGAACTTTGCCACTAGATGTAGCTGAAGTACTCAGGTACCAGAAACCGTGCTCGGGAAACATGCTGTCCTTAAAGCCAGCCTGATGCTGGTTTGCAGATCTTTCACAGTAACACTGCAAAGTGATAAAGCACAGGGACATAGTCTTTGTTTGATTATTTTCCTTTTCTTAGCACCTCTTCAACTTCTTTTTTACTGTTTTCCACTTTAGAAAAATAATTTAATGGCTGGAATATATTTATGTAATCAAATATGTCCCTTATACAAGTGTCAAAGGCAATTTGTGTTGAGCCCTTTTAGATCTGTATCTATTGTGTTGATGCCGAATGTCACAAGTTGTTTAGCAATCATTCTTCAGTAAATATAACCGATTGGTCCTACATGCAACTTAACTTTAGGCGACGTGTACTTCTTCCAACATGATTTCCTTTCTTTCCCTGTGGCTCCCTCTCCGTCCTATGTTATGCCTGCATTATTCACTCTCTGGCAGATTGCAAAGAGAGAATGAGGGTGGTGCTAGATGTTAGAGCACTGATTATGCCCTCTTTTCTTCCATTCCAATCGCCAGCTTCTGCTCTCCAAATGTAACAATCACCAGAAGGGTGGGATAGAGACGCCGACATTTGACCTGATTTTGCACAGATCTATTACTGCTAGCTCTGTGCCTGGTTTTTTAAGTGCCGCGTGTAACTTAAAGTGACACTTGCCTGAAGCTCCCTTGGAGGCGCAAAGCTTGGTTGGCGCTCTGAAACCACATATGACAAGCCGGGGAAGGGTGCAAGAGAGGGGGCTTGCCAGGGTTAGGGGTGTTTGTCAGAATGCTAGCGAGGAAAGGCAAGTGGAACAAAAAAATAATTGAACGAAATAAAAAGTCTCTCACTTTCTCTCTATTGCCATTCCTGCAGGTTTTTATTTTTTATATTTTTGACTGTCTGTCACTTTTGCACTTGTGCTGGGTTCTACACAAGCAATGTCCTTGGATAGTTAACTCCTTGAGAGTAAGTGGCGCTGCCATGAGAGAACACTTTGAGAAGAAGAAAGGAGGAGACACTGGAACCAGCTTGAAGCGTGGCCACACATTCAACTGCAAAGACATCATTGCTTTTCAACCAACGGACCACTTGACATCACAAGCAGCACCGGAATCCATCTCAGACAAATGATAATGAACCACCTGGTAGGGTTATTATAGTCTGTGGTGCAGTCTAAGCATTGTATCATGTTGACTGTCTCAGGCTGCTTGCTGCAATCTTTGTCTGTGAACCTCTTCCAGTGGATTATAGAACGATCATTGTTGTTTATGTCAAATTAACTAGAGCATCTCTCACTACAACTGACTGATCACGAAAGCCCTCCCTCGAACCGTGATTGTCCAGTCATAGCATAGCAACTGTATCTAGGCACAGCACGCCTGTCAAGTTTTGAATTTCTCAACATGTTGAAGAAGTGTGCATTCAACTCAAAAAGTGTACTCAGGAATGGATTTTTCTTTTGCTCTAATGTAAGCTTAAATTGTTAGTATGCCCAGCTAAGTAGCTTAGCATTACTTCCTACAGGACTATCCTAACTTAATGTACCTTCCAAGGACTAGGAGCATATCATACTTTGTGGGGTTACAGGTCACGTTAAAAAATAATAATAATAATAATAATAATTCACATCTTGTGGTCACAATTACCACATCTGCTGCGTAGTACTTCCCTATTGTGTGAAAGCCAATCCTAGAGGCTACTGTATATCAGTGTTGATACCATGGTCTGGCTGAATACTCAATTCTGATTGGTATCTACGGTCCGTCCTATTTACTGGAGCAGTGAACATTTGCATTGAATAAGACCCTTATGGGATGGGAATGACTGTTCCAGGTATTAGTCACACAGAGTTATTGTGATTTTGATTGTACAACGCATTCAAATATTAATTAATCGTCTTAAAAAATGTTATTTGGCAAGTGACCATGGTATAAGCGGGTTAATGCCCTTCTGCCTAATTAAGGGTTAATGCCAGACGAGGTGTCCATTATCAGGCAATTTATTGGACTAATTAATGGATTCATTTCTGACTTTAGTGGCTCTATGCTACTCGTTGTTGGATTTGAAAGAACCCCAGCAACGTGTTAAGTTGAAAGTGAAACATACTGCTTAAAAATGAACAATAAAGCATAAATCAAACCTCTGCTTGTCAAAGTATTATATACTGTAGCATCCAAACAATAGTAGGATGAAATATGTCGGATCTTTTTTCTTAGTATATCATACATACATACACATAATATTTGGACTAACTAGCTCTACATTGCTATACAAGGACAGTGCTGTCTCTGTATTTCTCTTCCACATGAATCAACAACTGCTCAATGCTGACTTTTTTACAGAGACATACAGGGACACGAGTTAAGCATGATAACTTGTTTGTAGCCATCAAGTGTATATCAATGACCCTTAACAGGGGTCTGTATTTAAAATGAGTCAACATAAAAAATTAAATAAGCTTAAAAAGACATTTTCAGTCAATGTATGGAGCTAAGATTAGCTTTACTAGCTAGCTGCTGATAAGATCTGCCCGTGACAGTTGTACTTTTCAGCTGACAAAATCAATAGGCACCGGCTAGAAACAATACATTTAGAGTTTTAAATCTGGGCTCTGACTGCAGTAGAAAAGAATAACATATGAAGTGCTTTTATGTTTATTGCAGCCATTCAGCTGCACTCATACGATGTCTTGGTGACTGGCAGGGCCCAAGATTGAAATCTGCAGTTTGAGTTCACTGACTCTCAGAATCTCAGCCATCAATAATGGATTGTTGCAGAGTGACATGGTGAATAGGATCACAAAAAAGTGCTTTCTTTCTTTGCTGCAACAGTTGAATGTGAGCATGGAATAATTGAATAAAATTAATCTTCACACCTTATAGACACTAAACAATACAGTAATTACTGCTGTTTATCTTCATTTGGGAGAACTTTACGTGGTTCAGTAGGTGTTGAGCGTGTGAGAGAAGGAGTGAGAAAGGGACACACACACACACACACACACACACACACACACACACACACACACACACACACACTTAATTGCACACAGTCCGCCATAGCTAAGCAAGAAATGTATCTCTCTGAAGTGTGTTCTTATGCAGCGTATGGCCTACATGACTTATTGACCTACAAGGACAACAGGGTGGGTACATCCTGATTGTTACGCACACTGGATCATTTGTATTATTTGTCAGGCTCATATCATAACCCAAGCGGGAAAGATAGCCTCTGCTTGTGTGTGTGCGTGTGTGTGTGTGTGGTTCATTTGCTGCCTATTATTCTTGGTGGAAGTTTGTATGATTCCCCTCTCTGCTGGCCCCAGCTCTACTGTGTAAACTGGCGATTGATGCCGTTTCATGACTTCCTTCTTTCATGTTGGACTTCTTTTTATGTCAGCCTTGGAGACTTTTTTTTAAGTATGAGCTCTCTATCTGACTGAATGACAACACACAAAGCACTGAAGCAGAGAAGAAGGCTCCTTTACAGTAATAGCTGTCCAGAGGCCCTCTTTCTAACAAGGACACTGGCCTCCATTGCATGTGCACCTTTTTTTTATTTATTATAATTTCTTTTGGCCTTTTAAAGCACTTAAATAAACTTTATTTTTGTATTTTATTCAATCTGAACATGTAAAAAAATGTTTTATGCACATAGGATTGGCTATCAACTTCACATTGCCTCTAAAGTTTTGGATCCATGACCTTTTAACAGACTATCAGTTGTGGAAAAATACAGTATGTGGAATAATTATTCAGTTCTGTTTTATATTATTAATCATTATACGGTTGAATTGTCTGTGTAAGTAGCATATTACCCACGATGCTGTGGTTTTGTTCCATGGTCCGCCATGCGTCATAGCACACCAGGAGCATCTCAGAAGCAAAGTGTTTTGCATGCCAAACTCACAGACTGCGTTGTTTGTAATTTTTCCTTGCTATTTGTGCTTCTACCATAAAAGTAAGTAGTCTAAATAAAGTTATGAACTACACAGATCAAAGATTGGTGGCTGTGTTTTCGTTGCTAAAATAGTGTAGTGATGGGATATACGATCGGGAGTCTTCTTCACAGGGTGTTTATTTAAAAAAATTAACCGAATGCTCTAGCCCTTCCACTTCCTGCCCGGCCTGTTTAACGCCCCGTGGTTCCCTCAAAAATAAACCTGACGCGTATTTTTATTAGAGCAGAGAGACGCTTCTACGACGCTTGTATGGCACTTTTACGGTGCCAACGCTTCTATGGCGATTCTGCGACACTTCTACGACACTTTCATAACATTTCTACGGTGTTTCTACGGCGCTTCTACACCACTTCTACAACATCTCTACGCCGCGTCTACAGCGTTTCTACGGCACTTCTATGACGCTTATACGCCACTTTTACGGCGCCAACGCTTCTGTGGTGCGTCTACCACACTTCTGTGACGTTTCTAAGGCGCTTCTACGACGCTTCTACAATGTTGCTATGACGCTTCTACGACATTTCTACAACGTTTTTACGATGCTTCTACGGCACTTCTACAGCACTTCTACGACACTTCTACGACATCTCAACAACGTTTCTACGATGCGCTGCATGGAATGACAAGCATTGTCTTGAGTGGCCGTGAATTCTGCAGGAACCCAGTGCAGATGCGCCTGGTGGAATCTAGGGAATACTGTTGGTCCAGCTGGTGCTTCTTTGAACTACTGTTGGGTGGTTTATACCAAATATTGTATAGCATTACCACATGCTTTGTATGTAAAACTGTGATCTTGTGTAAAAACTAACTTTCCCTCTGAAATGTAGTGGAGTAGAAGTAAAGTAGCATAGTACAGGTATCTCAAAATTGAACTTAAGCGTATGCTCAAGTAATTAAGTATTACGTAGTGTACTTTCTTACCTACTTATTAACTTTCCAACACTGCAAACATAAGACAAAAATAACTAAATAAAGACATAGATCAAAAATGATCATGCTGCATTAAAATGTTGTTACACCAGTGGGCACAAACTCAATTGGTTTGTCACAACAGGACCTAAACAAACAAAATGCCAGAGAATTTCTGAATCCATAATCCAGCTGGGTAATGTCTCCAGAAATGATGTGTACATTATGTTTGAATTACCTGCCATTGCAAATATACTGTAACTGTTGCTCGAGGCAACGCAGTGTCTTTGCAAGCTGTTGGCAGCCAGAGAGACTTTCAGCAGCATTAATGGCCTGTTAATATGTTGATCTGCTCACATCCACAAGGCATTTTCCTGCCAGAACAAGTAGGCATCAAATACAGAGACTGATAGAACCCCTCAAATGACAACATTCTGACTATATTTTTAGCCATAGTCATTTATTCTCAAAGTAAAATAAATGAGAGGGTTTAAATGCTGAAAAGCCCAAAATGGGATGAAACCCTTATGCAAAGTGCGGTTAAAACCTCCCTCTGTCTTTCTCTCCTCCTGTCTCCACCTTGCTCCTTGTTTGCTCCATGCTGTCAGGGAATAAAACATATCAGAGTGTCAATGAAGCTTGTCGTGAAAATGTAAATTGGATTTAGGAATTTTAATTTCCATTTTTACAAATTATCTGAATACAGAATACTATTGAGAATTAAAGTCAGAGGAAAAAATAAACAGCCAATTGCTGAAACCAGTAGCATGTAGTATGTAGGGTACACAGCCCTGACTGCACATCTGGCATCAGTAAAAGGGGACCCAACCCACTTTAGCTTCTCTAAATTCAGCGTGTTTCAACACAAGTTGGTGTGCTCTGACACTCCAGGGAACAAAGACAATGAAAATATATCTTAATCTGGAGAATTCTCTCTGGCAGCCTCCCCACTCCCAGCCCTGTGGGGGACAATAATTAATCAAGCTAGCATTAAGTAGGTGGGGTGCAGGGGTAATAGATCATTTGAAAAGCTGATGATAAGAATCGATGGAAGAGATAACCTTGGCTGAGGTGCAGAGTGTGGAAGATGAGAGGAGAATGTGGAGGAAAAGGAGGGAGGGAGGGAGGGAGGGGAAAGCTGAGGCGTAACGATTTGGCTCATACTTATGATTGTCAAAAAAACAACATGTGTTGAAAACATGCACTGAAAGATAAAAACACTGCAGCAAAGCCAGAAATGCTGACCTCACCCACATACATACATAAACACACTCCCACATTAACTTAAACTCATGGCATGCCTTGCTCTGCGTTAAGTTTTGTCTCTGTGGTTTTTTTATTTTATTATCAACAGATTGCAGCTATGGGTGAATAGCACCATGAACTCATGGATGGGATAGCAGGGAGTGGTCAGTGTATATTTTGGTCATTTGATTTTCATTTCATAAACAGGTATTAAAAAACCAAAAATGAATGGTTGTTTGATTTTTGTTTTAAAATACAAAATTAGAAAATTGAAATACAAGGCGTTTCTTTCCTTTTTCATGTTCAAAAGAGGATGAGAGAAATTTAAAATATGCTTTCATTTAATTTTCTATTTCTAATAACAATAAAAAAAAAACACTCTCATGCCTGTTTGCTAAACATAAGGCTATAGCAGCTTATTTTAAGGTTGACAAATAATTGTAAAGACTATTTCTAGGCCGGGGGCATTGACTTCCTGTTGTCTCCACTAGTTGACGTTTAACGTTTGAATTAGAGCTTTTTAGGTGCTGGAATGTAGATTTTGTATCCTTTGGACAAAGCCAGGCTAGCTGTTATCCACTGCCCCCAGTCTTTATGCTAAGCTAAGCTAAGCTAACCGTGTCCTGGCTGTATACCTTCTTGTTTATAGGAAATACTTGAGAGTGGTATTAAAGTGATGGTTCGGAGTAATTTCACTCTAGGGTCCTTTGCACCATGACCTCGAGCCAAACACCCCCCCAGAAGCTTTTTTCACCTGGGTCGAACATTGGGAGAGTTAGCGTAGAGTAGCGTTATCAGCTGAATAGCTTAGCGCAGGGGCTAATGGACCCACGTTTGTATCTCGTAAATGACCCCACTAATAATGCCCGAAATGATACCAAACGTCTACTGTAGTACAAATAGGTTATGTACTCATAAAACGATGGATTGGAAAGTTTGTAAGTACACCAGAAGTTTATGTAAATAACACTTGCCTGCTCTCTTCTGCTCTCTGCTGTTGTTGTTGCTGCTGTGAGACGAGTGCTTAGGGCCGTCTACAAATTACAACACTGAAAAGAGATACAACAAAAATATTTTTTAATTTAACTTTTTTTTTTAACTATGTGCTGTAGTTTAACTAGCAGGAGAAAAGTAATAACTGAGGTAAGTTTGGAGACATTACCTTATTTAATCATTAAATTAATAAATATTTTTGTTGTATCTCTTTTCGGTGTAGTAATTTGTAGACGGCCCTAAGCACTCTTCTAACTGCAGGTAGCAGCAACAGAGAGCAGAAGCCAGCAGGCAAGTGTTATTTACATACACTTCTGGTGTACTTACAAACTTTCCAATCCATCGTTTTATGAGTGCATAACCTATTTGTACTAGTGTAGAAGTTTGGCATCATTTCGGGCATTATTATTGGGGTCATTTACGAGATACAAACGTGGGTCCATTAGCCCCTGCGCTAAGCTATTCAGCTGATAACACTACTCTACGCTAACTCTCCCAATGTTCGACCCAGGTGAAAAAAGCTTCTGGGGGGGTGTTTGGCTCGAGGCCATGGTGCAAAGGACCCTAGGGTGAAATTACTCCGAACCATCATTTCAGTCGTGTCATCTAAACTGTAATGTCAAACTCCTTCAAGTTTTCTTGCATCAGTGCCATCTCCAGGCTTTATATTTCGGGGATTAAAGTCCTGTGGCAATCGAGTGATGAAACTGCAAGTGCAGATCAAGGTTAGAATAGTTAAGAATTTTCAATGAGTTTTTTTTTTTTTTTACTTTTCTAATTCATTTTAGTTTCTGTTTAGTTAGTTTTTAGAATATGTTTTTCTAGTTTTAGTTTATTTTTTTCAGAAAGGTTAAGTTTAACAGTAGTTTTACTATAGAGGTAGAGTACATACAATAAAATAATTTACACATTCATTTTATTTATTCAGTCATTTTTTTATTAGTTTTTTAACCTGAAAATATAGTTTCAGTTTAGTTTAACTTTTTCTTGAAGGTTTTATTTTTTATTTTCAGTTAACTCAAAATATTTTTCACTGTCTATTTTTGTTTTAGTATACTATGATCACCTACTAACTTGTAGCCACAGACCTTTACAGAGCCACTTTTGAACTGAAGCCACCCTCTTTTGGGATCACTCTTCCCATTTTCACAATATCAGCAATGGGCTGGGCCACGGCCTGCTTCAACTTCTCCATCGTCACTGATTAGATTTCTGTGTATTATTTAGATTAGATTAGATTCAACTTTATTGTCATTGTGCAGAGTCCAAGTACAAAGACAACAAAATGCAGTTTGCAACAAGAGCAGAAAAGTGCAATGTGATAAATAAGTATAGACAGGACAAGAAATATAGTGCAGTGTAGACAGTAGTGTACAGTTGGTGTACAGAAAGTGGTTTAGAGTAATATAAATTAAATATAAATATGTGCAGTGTATATATTTATATATTATATTATATAAGTATTAGCAGTTACCTTATAAGAGCAGAATACATATGGCTATGTAATATGAACAATGTATGAACAACATGTACAGATATGTGCAATGTAGTAGCAGTAACATTATATGCAGTGTATTATTATAAAAAAACAGAATAAATATGGATATTCAGTATGAACCTTATAGACAGATATGTACAATATGTACAGCTATGTGCAGTGTGGTAACAGTACCATTGTAGTGCAGAAACAGTACCATTATAAGAGTAGTAAGAATAAGTGTATGTTCAGGATGAATACTATGAAGAGCAGTAGAATATGGCTATGTATAGGTGTAGTTACAGTATGTACATTTGTAAATAAATAGACACTATGGGTGGGATAGGGGGGTTGGGGGCTTAGTTGGTTGGTTGTCGCCGGGATGCAGAGCTAGAGTTCAGTAGGGTGATAGCCGCAGGAAAGAAGCTTCCTCTGAACCTGCTGGTTCAGGTCGCGAGACCTGTAACGCCTCCCAGAGGGGAGTGGGGTGAACAGTCTGTGGTTGGGGTGAGAACAGGCTTTGATGATGCTGCGCGCCTTACACAAGCATCGCTTGCCCTGGATGGCCTTGATGGAGGGGAGTGAGGAACCGATGAAGCGTTGGGCAGCTTTCACCACCCTCTGCAGTGCTTTTCGGTAGTAGGCAGAGCAGTTGCCATACCAAACTGTGACACAGTTGGTGAGGATGCTCTGGATGGTGCAGTGGTAGAAGTTCACCAGGATCTGAGGAGTTGTTTAATGTTGACAGTGAGAAAATGTGCTATATATACACAATGTGCACTGGCTTGCTATTAGCACAAAGCTTGAGGTCATTGTGCTGCAATGGTCAGGCTTTGGGATAGGCCTTTTTTTTCTAAAAGAATGTACAAATCTCCCATATTTCATTTCCCTTCGCTAACATCCATTGTCTTACTTTGTCTTTGTTTTTCTAACTACATATTCAGTAAATCCATTGCACAGCTTATTTTTCTTTTGACTGACTCCGAACGTGATGACCAACTCATTCTCACTCCCACCGCGTAAAATATGGACGCTTAGGCATGTGCCTTTGGCGTTGTTATTGACACTAAAGGTCTCCTTTAGCGTCATATCTAAACACGCTTGTTCGGGATGTCTTGGCGTCACTTTTGACACTCTGGGTTGTGACGTATGTTTAACTGACATACAGCACACGAATGGGACAGTTAGGTTTGGGAAAAGAACGTGGGTTATAAAATGTACGTTTCAGGGACATGCTGGACAACAACAGGACGCGAACCCCGGTCTCCTGGGTGAAAGTCCTGTGTTGTTTGACCCATCCACCCGGGGTCTTACAGCGCCGCAGCACTACTGCTCTGCCCGCTGCGTTCCATACAGACGCTGAAGGGTGCTTTTTGTGTCAGTATCTGATGCTGAGAGCCACTAATCAAGCATCTGTATTTGACGAGTTGGGAGCGAGAACAGGTTGTGATGACCAATACTTGAGTTTGTCATTCTAAGCTCGGTCCCATTAGTGACAGAAGGTGCAACTGGAGACAAACTGGTGTTGGCAATTGGCCATCTTGAAACAGTATGTGATAATGATGTGTAACCCTACTGCTCTTCTATTCCTACTGGTGTATATCTACTGATCTTCCATCTACAGCAAAGGAACAGAAAGTGCATGGGAAAAATGTAGAAAAAAACATGTAATGTAATTTCTGTCAGTTCAAAGACACATACACACACACACACTCACAAACACTGTCGGAACATAATAAAAAGGGAACTATTTAAATATAAAAGTGTAAGTTGCTTCTCTCAGTTCTATACCTCTTTGTTTACACTAAGAAATGAAACTAGAGGAAGGAAGGTAAAATGGATGTGGACCCACACACAAGGTCTTTTTGGCTTTATTGGGACATTGTTGTCTCCCCAGACTCTTGACTGCTTCAGTATGGGGACTGACCATCCATGCGAGCAGTAAACTGAGTAACCTGAGGCGTACTGTATCTCCAGAATAAAACCCAGGAGAGTGACAAAATTATCCTTGTGTTTGGTGTCTGCCTACACTATTTGTCACATACATTTTGTAATGCTATTTTGAAGACTGTGGTGGTTTCAACCACTGATGCCTTTCCTTCACCATCCCACCTCTCATGGTTTTGTCAACTACCATGGGATGTTACAATGAAATTAACCTTTCGACATCAGCAGAGATGCAAAGACACCTATTGTTTATTTGATTTAGATGTACTGTCCCAGAGGAATATTTGTTTTCACAGCCAGTACACAGAAACATACGGATATACACAGAGCCACACACAGATATAGACAGTAAACAACATCTCCATCCTATGCGTTCAGCATCCCAGCTCACAACACTGTCAACGAGGCAGATATTGCAGAAGGGACAAAACTCCTGCTGAAACTTCATTTAAGAATCTTGTATCTCCGCCCAGAAGGAAGCAATGTGAAATGTCAACACATTTTCACTCCTAGCGCATCAAAAAAGGACGCTAAAGGGTGATTATTGCATCGGTATTTGACACTGAGAACCACTGACCAAGCGTCGTTATTTGACAAGTTGGGAATAACAACGGTTTGGATGTTTTGATTGAGGGGAGATCAGTGTCATTTGCTTTCATAAGTGCTAGGCCTGTGATGGCTCTGAGCTTCATATCTGAGAGATTGGGTGTGGAAAGGCAGGTGATTTTGAATGCAGTGTGTGTAAAACTAATAATCATCATCATGGGGATGGTTAACATGGTGAAGAAGCAGGGATGTACTTTGCTGGGGCAGGTTTGTGTTTTTCCAAACATTGAAAATGGGATGTAATGTCCCACTCAACCCGTCCTCATTCCCAACTTGTTAAATATTGACACTTTGTCAGTGGCTATCAGTGTCAGATAGCGACGCAAAAAGCACCCTTTAGTGTCTGTATGGAACGCACCGCGCATAGCAGCAGCTCGACCACGATGCTGCAAGATGACGTAGTATTAAGAGCGACAACGGTAGCGAGTAGTATGAAAGACTGAAAACCCCGTAAGTAGGTTGGTTGGGGCGGTGGATGGGTCCAACATAACAGGACTTTAACCCAGGAGACCGGGGTTTGTGTCCCGTTCTTGTCCCGCGTTTCACTGAAACATACATTTTGTAACCACACCCACCATCTTTTCCTAAACCTAACTGTCCCGTTCTTGTGCCGCATGTCACTTAAGAGCGTCAAAAAGTGACGCCAAGAGTCCAGACCCAGAGCGTCTGACTGAGACAGCGCTAAAGAAGACTTTCTGCATCAGTAACAAACGCCAAAGGCCCCTGACCAAGCGTTGCTTTTTGATGTGCTGGGAGTGAGAATGTTTTTTCCCACTATAGTGATTCCTGTTTTTTGACATCACGCCTTCAAAGGATATTTGTTTATAATATCACAACACCATGCCACCCAATGTAACATGCAAATGTGTACACAGATGCTTATCGGCTTTAACACATTTTGGTTTGTTATATTACATTATATTAGGTCAAATAATATAGGCCCATTCTCAGTCATCCAGAATAAAAGCCAACAGGTACTCTGCAGATTAACAGATAGTTATGACCTAAAAGAAACAATGAATACAATTAAATACACTATACCATTCTTTTTCTTTCCTTTTATTCAAAGTGAAGGTGAGCGTATTGAGTTATACAAGGACAAAAAAAAAAAAAAAAAAAACATTTTAATGGGACATGTGAGCCTGCTGTATATGTTGGGAGATAAAGAGCGCTGCAGGTCTGACTTCACTGACAGGCGCTTTGTTGTCTTGTTTTCATGTACACCAGGGATGAGAGAGCCACATCAAACGTGTGCGATTTTGCAAAAGGGCACTTCCACAGTAAAGGTGGACAAGGACGGATATCCTTAAACAGCCAAAACTTGCCTGTTAAGCCATTCACCAACTAGTGTTCAGTTTGATTTTTGTTGGTGGGCTCAGAGTCTGTCCTGTCAAACTGTGTTGAGGGCTGAGATGTATCAGATCTTCTGTTTAATCTTTCCATTGCTTGCTCTGACGGTCACCATTTTTCGCACTGCTGAGCCTTACTATGACAAGCGTGAGTGGTCATGTCATTTGCAGCAGGATAACTGCATATCAAATAGTTTTTCGTACGGTGGTTATAATATTTAGTTTTTTTCGTCTGTTTTGATATGTTTGATGATGAACATGAATCACGATTGATATTAGTGTTGCCAATGTTTTTTTTTGTGGTGAATCCATATTAAAAACAATAAATTGGATTACACAGAGCTGGTTCAAAATCGGCAAAGTATCCCTTTAGTTTATAAACTCATTTAGCAGCTGGCTAATAAACTTGTTGCGTCTGTTTACGTAAATCCCATTAACGACTACTGATGATGTACCACGGTCTACCACCTCATAGGGAAAGATTTTAACCACTGGCCTTTATAACTTTGTTCCATTTGGTCCTAAAGTTCACTAATTAACACAATGTTTAATTCATACAAAAAATTTTAAAACAAAAAGGACGAGTAGAGACTGCTTTGGACAGAGCCATGCATAACTGTTTTCCCGTTTCCAGTCTTTATGCCGGGCTAAGCTATTCTTATATTTAGCGCGCAGGCATGAGTGTGGTATCAATCTTTTCATCTGAATCTCAGCAAGAAAGTGAATGTTTTTCAAAAGTTCTCTCACTGACAGTAACTTGCAAATGCAATGCAGCAACAATAAGTGCTGTGTTTTGAGTAGGAGGCACAACTCTTGTTTCTTTAACTGAAATTCTTGCAGTTATTACATACGGTATTACATACATGTTTAGATGACTTGTTAGGGGGATGGTGACATATTGAAGTTAATTGGAGCAGCTATAAGGTTCCAACAAAAGGTAATTACAAATTTCTTATAGCAAATAAAAATAAAATATTTCTGGAGCCAAGGCAACACAGTTATTGTTATGGAACGACACAGGAGGAGGGACCCAAAAGCAGACGGGCAACACAAAAAGTAAAGGTAAATGTTTTAATGCGTGAAATATATACAATAAATGTGCGGCTGGCAAAAGAAGGGAAGTTGTGTCAAGGGAACCCAGCGGTGAGTGGTGGGTGCTATGTGCTCTCCAGAGACGTGGTGGGGGTGACCCTGTGGTAGGCTTCCTCCAGAGTCCAAACAATTGAGTCCAATCCACAGAGAGAGAAGGGCAAGTGCGAGGAGCAAGCAGGCAGGCAGGCAGGCAGGCAAACGAACGAGCAAGGCAGGCTGCAACCTGAGGCAAACAGAAAACTAAGTTAGCCACACAAGCACGAACACAGGAAATACAGGGAACTAGGATTGCCACTATACCACGCTTGTAGACTGTACAATCTGGTGACAAGTGGATCACAGAGCCAGCCTTAAGTACTGCAGGAGGTTGATGAGGGAATGAGCTTCACCTGGAGCCACCTGCCAGCTGAGCCACGCCCACAGCAATCAGCACAGGCTGCCACGATGACATCATGACAGTTATATATATAATAGCAAATTTTATTAACAAGGCAACTTAAAGTGCTTATATAAAACATTAACGAACAGTTAAAAAACAACAATTAAAAACATGAATTAACCAGAAACCAAATTAGAATGAAGACATGTATAAAATACTAGAACATAGTTTACAGCAGTGTAAGAAATGAATTACTTGATTTATTAAAAGGCAGCATCAACCAGAAAAGTCTTCAGCCTTGATTTAAAAGAACTGAGAATTCTCTGGGAGTTTGTTCCAGATATGTGGAGCAGAAAAACTGAACACTGCTTCTCCATGTTTAGTTTGGACTCTGGGGACAGAAAGCAGAGCTGTCCCCGACAACCTGAGAGCTCCGGATGGTTCATAATGAAGCAAAGATCAGAAATGTATTTTGGGCCTAAATCATTCAGTGCTTTGTTTCTAGCATTGCCAGACCTTTCTCCACAGCGCTGCGGAGTAAGGTCTGGCTCCTCCTTACATACATTCCAAGATAGAAGAAAAAAACACTCTGGGTTGTTTGCATTTCTTTAAACCAATCATAATCATCTTGGGCGGTGCTAAGCTCTGGACGCAGCGACGCTGGTTCTGTAAGAACTTGTTTTGGTGGAACATTTGCAACCCGACAAAAGACATAATAATGGGACATACAATATTAAATAAAGGTAACTGTTTACACAATACTGAAACGTGAACTACTTAAATTAGCTGCATACATGGTTAAATGCAATTTGCTCTTAACAGTGTATTGCTGTGTGTATTTAGTCCACAGCAATCCCACCAATAGGCCCCAAAACGTCCCAGTTAGAGAGGAATTGTCGTAAACATATTATTTGTAAATCTTTTCAACCATTTCCCGTAAGAACCAAGCAGCCCTGCCTTGTTGCACCATTCAAACTTTCTTAAAAAGTTACCATTTTCAGCGTGTAGCTTGCAAGCTTAAAATTTGTTGTTGTTTCCTCGATACTAACAGTTTTGCAAGGGACGTCTGCCGGAAGAGAATCTTCGGTTATACTTTACTTGAAGGTATCTACATAAGAGTGACAGGACACTGTCGTGAACGTGTCATAAACATTATAAACCATTCATAAACTTTTATGACGTAACGCTTCTGTCATTAATTGTCACTCGGTTTTTGTCATGACAAGTTAGGGTTAGGGTTAGTGTTCATGTGTCATGACAGTGTCATGTCACTCTTACGTAGATACCTTCAAGTAAAGTGTTACCGAATCTTCTGGCAATAATCCAGTGAATGAACTGTCTTTGATCCTAGTGCTTATTAAACCAACAGTAGTCTTTTAAAATCAATTCTTGGAGAGACAGGAAACCATCGTAAAGACCTCAGACCTGGAGTGATGTAATCCACTGTCTTGGTCTTAATAAAGGCCTGGAGCAGCAGCATTCTGATTTACTTTCAAAGAAAATATGTTAATTTCCCCACGTATGTTTGAGTGCTAACATAAAGCACATACCATCATGTAACCAAATATATTAACATATCTTTATTCTTGTCTTTTAATGATCTTAAATTGTTGTTAATTGTTTTAATGCTTTGAAATTGTTTTTAATTGTTTTCTAACTGTTTTTAATGTTTCATGTTTCATGTAAAGCACTTTGAATTGCCTTGTTGCTGAAATGTGCTATACAAATAAAGCTGCCTTGCCTTGCCTTGCCTTTCCATATTGTACATATACACAATCAATCATCAGCACCCGTCATTCACAAAATGAAAGAAGGCAGCTAAGGAGGGTCAAAAAGTTTGCTTCAGAAAGAAAAGTGGGTAATACCCCACGATGTGCACAAGGAGGTCACTGATGAGCTTAATAAGCTGCATGATTGCATGACTGCATGTTTACTCCTCTGACTCCTACAGACATGCGTTTACTGTTAATCAACATTAACAAGCCTTCAGGCATGAACATATAAACGTGTGCTGAGGGAGCTGACAGGGAAGATGCTGGAGTGTAAAGACAATTATAGTACTAAGACGGGGGGTAGCGTATAGAAAAACAGGCTGTTCTGATGAAGCATTCGTACATATAGCTATGAAAAGTAAAGCACTGTAATTTGCACGTATTTTCAGCTGTATGCAACACATTGACTGCTGCTGTATAAGATCGCTCCGGACCACATATGGAGGAGGTCGGGGTGGATGGCTGTGTCATAAATCACAGAGCTTTCAACCGGGGGAGCAGAGTTTGCGTCTCAGGTTAAACACAAGATTGTACACCCCAAAAACGCGTACATGTCCCGGGAGTGTTTTAATCCAAACCACCATCTTTTCTCTAATCTTAACTAGTCGTTTTGGTGCCTGAATTTAACGGGCGGCGTCACATGCCGCTCACTTTTTGTTGGCTAAACTTTACTGTAACGGCTCCGGTGCTCTGCAGCTGGTTCCCAGAAACCTTTTACCGTCTAAACGTAACTGTAAAGACCGCTAAACTTAACTGTCATGTGACCGGCCGTCACGCAACCAGCCGGCGGTCGCCTAAATTTGTGGGATATCATACAAATGGGTGTGCATGAGTTTTCATACGATATGATACAAACCCATTCATGAGACTGCGTTGAGCAGAATGACAGGACAGAAATGAGTGATTCAATAAGTTGGATAAGTAGTGTACTAGTAAGTTTGGAGGGAAATGACAGACTCAATCGTAATTACTTAGTTTCAGTCACACATAAGTCTGTTGCTAGCTAGCTTCTAGCTTATGTGTGTACAGTAGGCCTACTTGTTTTAGTTTCCTCACAGCCATCAATGCAACTAATTAACACTGTAATTTACTTCATAAACAATGCTTTTTTATGCACTCTGGCACCTTATTTACATTCAAAGTACGTGCCTTACTCATTAAATTAAAATTAATATGTGTGGGGCGCACTGCGAGATCACCTGGTTGAGCGTGCGCCCCATGTACAAAGGCTTAGTCCTAAGCGCAGCGGCCGCGGGTTTGATTCCGACCCGTGCCTTCCTATCAAATAAAGGCCCCAAATTATTTGATATATGTATCTCAAGAAATGTTGTTTACCAATCCCGATGAATTCTGATGTAAAACTATTAGCTGTTGTTAGTAATTAGTATTAGTATTGCTGCTATCATAAAACACTAGAAACAAACTATCTATTTATCTAATCTATTTAAGTAAACAGCGGTGGAATGTAATACATTTTCTCAAGTGCTGTAGGCCTACATAACTACAATTTTGAGGGACTGTCCATATTATGCTACTTTATACTTCTATTCCACTACATATCAGAGAATAAATATTGTACTTGTATTGTACAATATTTTATTGTTCCTGCTGCTATCTTGTTGCTTGAATGTGAGCTGGTCATCTTTCCAGCCTTGGTTTGTGACCCACACTAAGGGTTCCCCTCCTCTCAGTATGAAAGGTATCTGGTGAATTTCCTTTTCTTTTCAAGATGTACCTGGACCAAGTGTATTTGCACAGGTTTCATATTTCTTATGTGTTTTGTATAAGTGTGTAAATAAAACAAGCTTCACCTTGACTGGTATTAGTGTTTCAAAGGGCCAGTTCACTCAAAAAAAGGTCTATATTCTGTTACTTAAATGTTTTATTACACAACTATTAGCATTGAGTTCATTCAACAAGAAGCAGTATAAGTCGATCAAATAAACTATTTAACATTTCTTCTTAACTTCGACTACAAAGCCTCGTCCTTTGGGCCTCTCTGCCTCCCCCCTTATCCTGACAATTATTGTGTAGCTAACACTAAACACTCCAAATTAAAGTTTGCCTGGCAAGGAGAGCACATTCATCAATGAAGCTTGCTGAAACGTGCTGCGCTTTCAAGAGTGAATAATGCCAAAGCAATGATGCTGTAAGTGGATTTTCTGCCTGCTCCCCTACATGGCACTCACATCAGAGAACCCATTTGAAGTGTTTAGTCTTGAAAACATTAATCCCTGTAATTTCAGGTCTGGTGTGCCTTCTCTTTCAGGTACATTAGGGCTGCATTAGAGAACCAGTAAAACAGCGAGGGAGACCCGGTGTTGTCCGCTGGTAATTACAATGCTGTGTGTTCATCGTTACAAGGTGAAACCACATTTGTTAAATGAAGACCTGCCACACTTTAATTGTCTCCACTGAGAAAAAAAGAAGGAAGAGTGGCAGAGAGAGAGAGAGAGAGAGAGAGAGAGAGAGAGAGAGAGAGAGAGAGAGAGAGAGTCGGGAGAGAGAGAGAGAGAGAGAGAGAGAGAGAGAGAGAGAGAGAGAGAGAGAGAGAGAGAGAGAGAGAGAGATGGAAAGTAGAGAGAAAATGAGAGAAACAAGGAGGGATTTGTGTTATAATGTTACACATGGTGGTTAGTTAAAGTAGTGAGCAGAAGGCTGGGTAGGAATTACTGTGATGTCTGAAACGCGTCATCGTATGAGTCCATTTGAAATGGATCATGGCTCTGTTTATTTGCGTAATTACCTCTGCATGGGAGGCTCTGTTGTTGGTTCAATTTGTTTTTTGTCTGTTTGTTAGTTAGTCAAACATTACTTAACAGATTTTAATTGAATTTGGTGAAAAGTTAGGCTATGCGCCAGTAAAGGAACAGGTTCTTTGTTGTTCGTGTCATATCCAGGTGTAGATCCAGGATTTTTAAAAGGGTTTTATTAAGTTTTCTACGTTTTGCTATGTTCTTTCAGCTATTTGCATAAATGAAAAAGATCTAGCAGATGTCCCACGATTGTCCTTATGTGTATTTTGATCCAGATCCAGATGCATACATGTTTGAAAGTGTTCTCTCTCGGATCTCAGTGATGGCAGCATATGTGCACAAGCAAATGGGAATAGGCAATCTCTCCCTATGGCCTCTGCTTTCATGGCAGCATGTGGTGGTGGTATAACCCGTAGCGGTAGCCGGGTGGGGCTAACTGAAAATAATGAGCTGCGTGGGTTGTGCCCCTGCCAGCCATCTCTGTTGATACAGAACTATTACAGTACAGAACTTTAGCTGTAAAACTGAGATCACTCAGCCTCCAGACATACAATTTACCTGCATCTCCTGACAGAAATCTGACTGTGTTCAGACAGAACGGTGTGATTGCATACAGAGTCAATGGCAAGGACACGTACCTAGAGTTCTACTTCATAAATGACGGGAAAAGAAAAGTTTGGAGGGAAATGACAGACTCAATCGTAATTACTTAGTTTCAGTCACACATAAGTCTGTTGCTAGCTAGCTTCTAGCTTATGTGTGTACAGTTGGTACATTGGCTGTTTGGAGCAAATAAACACAAACAGTCCAGTGGTCAAATTTGCATGAATGACACAAGTCAAAACTTTGCTCTGCTTCCTGTCTGAACTCACTTTGAGGACAAAGCTCCATCATTCTGGAAAGGGAAATACGTCCACTCCGCCATCTTAATATGTAATTTTGTTAAGTGGCTTACCTAAAAGTATATGTCAGATTTACTAAATGCAATGTATAGACTAATACCAAAATAAACCCTCTCAATAATCACTTATGACCCACTCGCCATCTAATACCGATGCACAAGTTTAACCGACGCAGCGCCACAAACACGATGAAGCGCTGCATTCACACGTAATCCGGCAATGTGGCACCCTTCCCGTGGAGGTGTGTGTGTGTTTATTTGTACTGTCGGCTGTGAAACAATCAGAAAATAATGTTGTATTACTCCGATTCACTGCTTTGTTCAGCGCTCTCCCTCTCTTCATTCACTCTCTAGCTCCCATGACCACCACTTCTCTCTCTCTCTCTCTCTCTCTCTCTCTCTCTCTCTCTCTCTCTCTCATTGACCTAATGAGGAGGGGCCAACTTTAAATGCTGTGTCTACAAACACCAATCGACACAAGCTATATATTTTACCTTTAACCAATTCAAATTCTGTGTTCATAAAAATAAAGGGCCCAAACATGAAATGTACTGTATTTTTAATAATGACTTGTAAATTTCATGAAGTCAGCCAGAAATGTTTCATAAGTTATTTACAACAGTGGCTAGCACTGCTGCCTCACAACAAGTAGGCACTGCAGATCTGGTCAGAGTTCGATCCCCGGTCCCGCTAGGGCCATTCAGGGTGGGTCCTGGGGAGTTTGCATGTTCTCCTTGTGTTTGTGTGGGTTTCCTCTGGGTGCTCCACTTTCCTCCCACCAAAAGGACATGCATACTATGTACCTAGGACTACAGTTGAAAAATAGCTAAATGGCTAACTCTGGCACATTTACAGAAATGTTAATTAATGTGCATTGTCCTAATAAATCAATCTTAAAATATATGAGTTATGTATAATATAAATGATACATGTTATTTCCTCTCTGGTAGCAAATTTTGTACATTCTGTTGAACTGACATTCTTTAAAACACCCTAAAAGTAGATTTTGTTTAAATGCATGTGGGTTTGTCGGGACAGTATCCTCACAGCTCAAAACAAATATACTTTTTGTATTTTTACAATCTAATTCTGACCTTTACTGTTGAGGATTTAGATAACTGTGATATTCTCTGTCATCCATCTGTAATTACTTCAATATTTTCTGGTACAAACAGGGCATGTTGTCAGTGTTTGGCCAGGGAAATGGACCAATAAACAAAGGCTAGTATGTCGTTAATTGATGGTTTGAATATTGCGTCTTTTAGAGTGACTGTGTCCTTGTGTCATATACAATTACACTGTGCAGGACCTGGATTGACTCCAAGTCTCGTTTCAGCATGGATTGATGAGTCCGCCACTGACTGTGTGAGCACTCACCATAACAAAGCCCTGTTTTCTAGCACAGCCCAAACATCCATGTGCAGGCCACAAAAGAGAACCAGGGCGCTAATTAAGAGAGGGTTAAGGTCGGCAGAGTGAAAGATTGTAATGGAGCAGCTTGACAGCATGAATGTCTTCATTTTCCCCATATGGAAGTTTAAAAAATGGAACCCATCCTTTCCACCTGGGCGTACCTTGAGCCGTCTAAAAAAGAAGTGATTATCTGCTCAGAGTGTGCCGCAGAGCCGTTGGAGGATTTGATCATCAATTATTCCCAAAATCCTAAAAAGGTGCCATTCATCAAAACCTAATAGTTATTTTGCTGATGAATAATTTCACTGAAAAAAAGAATGATAAATCAGTTTTAGATCAGTATAGGGAACCAAAGGAGTCTTTCATGAGTTCACTTGTGGTGGGTGAATGACAAAGAACAGGTCTTCTCATCACTTCTGTAATGTAGACTGACTGAAGCTTCTTGATTGAGGATTTTGTTGACCAATGGGTGTTGACCTAATTATTTACAATAGTGAGGACAGCGTGTTATATATGCTTTGGCACTTGGTTAAACTGGTGAACCAGTTGCTTGATATAAAGTCAGGGATGCTTAGCTTTGTATCAACTCATTTGGCAACGGCTTGAATGTAACAGAGGTTCATAAATATCAAAAAGTTATGCACTAAAGCTTTAAGGTTACCAATGATTACTGTTGGTAGATGAGAGGTTGTGATGCATGGTCTCTCGTAGAGGACCGCATTGGAATTAGGATGCCACGGACCCGCGGAACCCAACACAAATCTCGCGGGAGCGGGCGGTTTTAACAGGGGCTGCGGCTGGGAGCGGGCGTGTCCAAAAATAGACAGCGTGTCCCGGGATTTAGGAGCGCTGCTCCAGATCAGTGCTGGAACAGACTGTTGGGTTTGCCTATCTAGATTTCATAAGAAAATCAGCAACGCACAAGGTGCATTGAGTTAAACACCAGCCACAAGCTTTATTAACACTCCTCTACTCCCTCTCTCTCACTTCTTTCCCGGGGCAATGCGCCCCGACCCTTTCTACTACGGCAGCCTGAGGGATCCAATCAACATAAAATCTGTTCAAGTGCAACCTGAGCAAAACAAACCACAGCCAACAACCCATTCTAAAATAAGAAATAAATAAATGAATACAATGTCACTTTGCCATTTTTGCACTAGAATAACTAATTATTGCACTTGAATGCAATTATGCACTAGAGTGTAATTTTGCTACTTATTACTGACAGGTATGCATATTTATTAATACTACACAGTAAAATAACTAGTTTCCCTGTGGAGGGGAGAAGACACAAATCAATGGTCAATGGGAACGGGCAGGAGCAGAACACACACTGTGGGAGCGGGCGGTAATGGTCAGAAATCCACATGTTGCAGGCAGAAGTGGGATTTAACAGGCCCACGAAGGGCTCTAGTCTCTCGTGCCAAAGTAACACTGTTGACCAGCTGATCCAGCATGAACTCCTCCCTAAAACAAAATGGTATTTCAATGTGACACTACTTTTTCCTTTGTTACCTTTAGACTAAAGAGACGACACAGTTACAGGGTCACACCGGCATCAGTTGTCTATGTGATTGGTTCAACCGCTTTTAGTCAACACTCCTTCACTACACTTCTTTCAAACAAGGTTGGCTGCGGGTGAGAGGCTGCCCAGTTTCAGTAAATGGTGTTTCTAATGGGATGAAAATTGATTTAACGATACTGACTTTTAAACATCAACAACTCCTTGAAAAGGGATAAAGAATAAAGCAAGAACACAAGAAAAAGAGAAGGAGAGAATATGGACAGAGGGTGAGAGGTTAACTTTTGTAATTATTCAATTGGTGTTTATTTGTATGCAGGCTGGAGTCTCCACTAGCAGTGAAAACCAGAGTGACAGCTGTCTCATATGAATGGGCCCAAGCTGAGTATTAGAAAGAAAATTAGTTTTTGAAAAGTCTAAATACTCCCATGCCTGCTAGAGGTCACATGGACAGTGTGAACATTTTTTAAACTTTTTGTTTACATTTAAACAGACAATGCGGTTGGTTCTCTGATGAGAACAGTCTCTGTTAGCTTATTATGTCAACGGAGTTGCAAACACTGGATCAGTTTTCTTTTGATTGAGAAAGATGTCAACACATAACGGCAGCCCCTCCATGTTGTCACCACAAGGCTTACTTCTTTTCTTCTGCAAACCTTGCAAAACCCGGAATGGTCTTCAGACAGTCTCTAATAGTCAGGAAACGTGCTAGTTTCGTAGACTATTTATTTTATTCTTAATTTAATAGTTTCTCAGACTATTTCTGTTCAATTGTAATTGTTTTCGTCTTCAGACCCTTTTGTTAGTTATCAAACTAACTTTGTTGACAGTCCACAGCCTGTCTCTCCTGTAATCTATTGTCACACCCATATCAAAGAAATAATCAGAAATATGTCCGTTTCTGCAAAATGTCTGAAGCAGTTCTGTCCATATTTCTGGTTCATCTCACCAACAATGGGTCCAGATGCTTCACATGGAGGCATCTGGACCCATTGTTGGCAGCCCCTGTGAGTTCAGTGTGGATCGAAATCTGGGAGAGCCGGTGTTTCCCGTGAAAATGCTGCAGACCTGGAGGGAACCACGCTGCTGGAGATTAGCCAATCAAGCCAGTGGCTGAAAGAACCAGGGTGCACAGAAAAGTCTATTTTGATTAGGCAGGCTCCTAACTGAAATAACTCACGTGGAAGAATCTCAGCAGCATATGACAAGAGCTGGTGGAATGAACTGACATGCTATAAAACGAAGATCCATTTCCAATCTCCTTCAGCCTAGCAAATACAATACTGTTCCTTTAATTGCCAGGCCGGTGGTTGTCTTTTGCTAACTCTTAATTAAGTTATCTGTAACCTCCTTACTTAAATATATTCCATCAAGAATCAAATAATGGCTACTATTAAATTACGTTTTTACACTCTGTTGCTATTAAACATTTCACACAGGCTCGAAATTCACATGCACAAACAGGACCTTATATATGCACTAATGGAGAGATGTCAGAGTTAGAACAGGTAACCCGAGCAGTTTATTAAAGAAAAAAAGGACATACTTAGTTATTCTGCCCTACTGTACCACTGTAGTAGCACTTCAGAAAGAGAGAGAATGGAGGCCTTGGCAGCCTTTGCCATCACCCTCTGTCCTCAATTATCTTTCTCTCTCTCTCTCTCTCTATATATATATATATATATATATATATATATATATTTTTTTCACCACACCACTGTCTCTGAGTGTGCCTCTGCCATGAAAGCAATTGCCCGCCTAAGCTGTTGGATGATTGCATAAAAGGAGAGTTCCTCATAATAACACAATAAATATTACAGGAAATATCATTTTGATAATCCTTAGAAAACTTTGTTTGGACTTGAGTAAAGAAAATGACCTAATTATGTTTTTGTGAATGTCAGGGATCTTCTTTACTTCTATAATGATTTGCGCTATAAGAGTCTGATGCTGATACCTATGCTGTCTTTCTTGTTGTGTCTGACGGCTTCAGTGATTTAAATAACTGAAACAGAGGGAACACATACTGCATATACTGCAAGCAGATGTTAATGACATTATTGTTAGGAATAACTCATTAATGTAACCCAGCACAGAAAGTCTCTCTAACAAAAGCTGTTAAAACTGCTGTGTGTTGAGGTTTTCAGTCAGAGGTGGTTAGATGAAGATCAAGGTACATACTTTGTGTAATGTTATGCCAAAACTAGTCTATATTGACGCCGGAAGATCTGCCGGATGTCGCTCTTTTTCCTCTTTCTTTGGGTTGGCATTTTAAACGACTTTATGACGACTATGGTTAACAGCTCCTCAGATCTCTGCACATGTTCCTCTACACGGCACAGCATAACAGTGGCTTGATTTGGAGTCACAAAATTACCAACGAGACAGAACTGCAATAAAACTCACTCACTTGCATTCAAACATGGCATTGACTCTGGATTTGTGCCTCCATCGACTTTGCACTATGTATGACTTTGCACTTTGTATTTTTCCAACTAATTCTCATTTGAGCTCATTGTCACTGAAACATTGCTAATTAAAAAAAAAACAAGACTAATTCTACAGCCTTGCTAGTGGCTATATGAGGCTTTACCTTGGCATAATGGTGCTTTGAGCTAATTTAAAAAAAAAAAAATTTATTTAACCTTTATTTAACCAGGTAGGCTGTTGAGACCAGGTTCTCATTTGCAACGGCGACATGGCCAAGAAAAGCGTATGCGTACAAGACAACATACAGTTTCACATTCAATATAGTACAAGAAAACAGAGTGCAATAGGCTACAAAGGTACAGATTAAGTTGGCAGTTTAAAGCCGGCGCAGTGAGGTGTAACTAAGTACGTCAATGGAAATGCGAAGGTGGGAAGGTAATAACAAAATATACATGAATAGATAATCTATTAAATTGCTGAGATGTAGTAAGAGTCAGAATACAGTTAATGCAAATTAAATTGTGGTTATAACACAGTATATATAAATAGTCTATATGAATGCTGAGAAGTAGTGAAGTAAATATACAGATGCAATATGTAATCTAGTTAGTGATGTGGGTCAGTAATAACACAGAGAATATGAACAGTCAGTTTGTCTAAATGCAGAATATAGTAAAGAGTCAATATACCGTTAGTGCAAATATTTGTCTAGGTTGTGAGGTAGAATCAGAAATAACACAACACACAATAAAATGCTGAGATGACGTAAAGAGTCAATGTACAGTGTGCGTGAAGCCAGGTCTCATGGCAGTTCGTGTAAATGTGACGTTATTTTAATCTATTGATATGTGTTCACGGAGACGTTTTTGTCGGTTTTTACGTGGTGGACAAAACGAAAATGTTAAGTAATGTATTTCAATGGGAAGCATATTTTATGGCCACAGCACGAAAATGGAAGGGAGTGATCTGCGAGCCGAAAATCCGCGTAGGGAGGTTGGTCGGGGTGGTGGATGGGTCAAACAACACAGGACTTTCACCCGGGCGAGCGGGGATCGCGTCCAGCGTGTGGCGCTTTGTTTCCCGGGGATGGCGTCCCTGTGTGTGGCGTTTTGTCCCGCGTATTACTGTGGCGCGTCTCCCGGCGTTTAAGGCACCCTTTCCCTGTAAGAGTTTTCCTAAACCCAACTTCCACCACCCCGTTATTGTGGCATTTTGTCCCGCGTGTTACTGTGGCGCGTCTCCCGGCGTTTAAGGCGCCCTTTCCCTGTAAGTTTTTTCCTAAACCCAACCTCAGGGCATGACAGAGACAGTGAGATAGGGTATGTAAAAACAATGCATGAATGATGGAGAACAGTTAGCACATGCAGTGATCGGACAGGAGCTTGGTCAGGCATGTTTCGAAGGTAGTTGGTGAGTTTCAGGGTTTTTTGTAGCTCATTCCAGTCATTTGCAGCTGAGAACTGGAAGGATTGGCGGCCAAAGGAGGTGTGCACTTTTGGGGTGACCAAGGACATGTAACTGCTTGAGTGGAGGTTATGGGTGGGTAGGGCTATTCTGACCAGTGAGCTTAGGTATGGCGGGACTTTGCCTAGCACGGATTTGTAAATGAGTTGGTACCAATGAATTAGGCTTTGAGTGTGTAGTGAGGGCCAGCCAAATAATGCACAGAGGTTGCAGTGGTGGGTGTTAAGATGGGCTTTGGTCACAAACGTATGGCACTGTGATAGACAACATCCAGTTTTTTTCAGGAGAAGGATAGAGGCATTTCTGTAAATATCACTGAAATCGAGAATTGGTAAAATTGTCATTTTCACCAAAGCGAGTTTGGCAGCATGAGTGAAGGAGGACCTGATGTGGAAAAACGATCCTAGACTTAACTTTAGGTGTTTTATGTGTTGCTGGAATGTGAGGGAACTGTCTAGCCTGACACCTAAGTATTTATACGCAGTCACATTTTCTAATTCCAGCCCACCGTGTGTGGTAATGCTAATTGGACGGGCAGGGGTGGGCAGTGATCAATTAAAAAGCAAACTTGGTTTTGCCAGAGTTTGGAAGTAATTGGAGGTTTCCGAAGGAGTGCTGAATGGCATTGAAGCTCTCCTGGAGGTTTGATAGTATATTATCCAATGAGGGGCCGGATGTGTACAGGATAGTGTCGTCTGCATAGAGGTGAATTTTTCAGTGCCGACAGCAAGAGCCACGTCACGGTGGGTTCATTTATAATTTGCATGAGGTTGAGGGTGTCAAGCGTAGCGAGTAGAGTGGCTGGGGGGTTGAGCATGTCCAGGTTCAAATCTCCTAACAATTCAAATTCAGCAGTTAGATTGGGTGCGGTTATTTCGCAAATGGTTGGGGCTGAGGGGGGTCTGTAGCAAACAGAAACAGTCATGGCCTTATTCATAGAGAATTGGATTTAAGTTGAAGCTCAAATTGTTTGGGTACAGACCTGGATAGGATGAGTGAGGTCTGTAAGCCCTCTCTGCAGTATATTGCAACACCACGTCCTTCAGCGATTCTGTCCTGACGGAAAATGTTATAGTTGGGGATTGTAATTTCTGAGTTATTGGTGTGTTTCCTGAGCCAGGTTTCAGATACCATCGATCAGGGTTGGATAAGTGAGCAAGCGAGGTGAATAAATCAAATTTAGGAAGCAGACTTCTAATATTAAGGTGCATAAGGCCGAGATTTTTGCGGTTGCAGAAATCAGATAATGAAAGCACCTGGGGAATAAGGAATGTATTGGGGCCTGGGTTTGGCTCAATGTCTCCTGCAGAGCAGAGGAGGAGCAGGGTGACTATGTGACCCATGGCTTTAAGAACTGGTCGATAAGTACGGTTAGTGGAGGGAAATAAAGTAATGGGATTGTGGGTGTAGTGATGAAAATTCAGGGCCGCAAGGGAAGCGAGGGGAATGACGGGGTGAAAGGTAAAAGAAATGAGCAAAGTCAGTGTTCAGGCTTAGCTTAGGCCTGGTGAATAGACAGACAGTAAAAGTAATGAGCAGAGTCGGTGTTCAGGCTTAGCTTAGGCCTGGTGAATAGACAGACAGTAAAAGTAATGAGCAGAGTCGGTGTTCAGGCTTAGCTTAGGCCTGGTGAATAGACAGACAGTAAAAGTAATGAGCAGAGTCGGTGTTCAGGCTTAGCTTAGGCGTGGTGAATAATCAGATGAGATACCGTTGGGAGCTGAGGTCATGTGGTGGATGGGCTGTGGTGTTCCAGAGTTGTAGCAGAGAGAGTAGTCCAGATAAAAGTCAATGAAAAAAAAAAGCAAACGCTGTCCAGTGTACAATGTTATTGTTATCCGCCTCGTACGTGCCTGTGGACAACGGAGGTAGCTGCTAACGGCGGCTAGCTAGCTAGCTAACTAGCTCGGGGATTGGGATGCAGAGAGAGTGCATCAGAAGTAGTCCAGAAGAACAAGTCCGGCAATACAGCAGACACAGTCCGGTGGTGAATAACAATCCGACCCGTTTGGGCCAGAAGACGATGAACAACAGACAACAAGCAGCAGTTAGGCAGCTGGCTGGCTAGCGCGGGAGCTGGGAGACGGGAGGGCTGGTAGGTCCGATGCCTCGCCATGCGGGGAGATCCGAATCCTCACCAAATTAAAGTGAGGTATGTACAGCAAAGATACCAGATGGAGGTATGCTCAGAAAAGGGTGCCGATAGAGATAGGCAAAAGTAAGTAGATCCAGTGCTAATGTTGGTATGCTATCATGCTCATGTTAAGCAGGTTTAGTAATAATCAGTGAGGCTGATGGGAATGTGATGCGTTTTGGAGGTATTTGGTCATAAAACATTATTGGACCAATTAAAATTCAGCAAATTGTGGTAATGGTTAAAAGTTATCACAGTTTATCCTGAATGGGATATGAATATCTGTTTAGAATTTCATGGCAATTCCTTCCAGTGGTTGTCGAGAAATGTAATTGAAAATCACAAATGTCAACCTGCTGGTGGCACTACATGAAAGGTCAAAGTATAACCAAAGGCATTGGGATTCATCCTCTAGAGACCATGAATGGTTTTACAAACTTTCATGGCAATCCATCCAAAAGGTTGATACGTTTCTGCAGTGTTAACCAAAATGGTGGACCAACCGACTGACCAATTACCTGTTAACATTAGACCTGAGCTGAATTGCTTGATGCCATAATCATGGTGGCATTTTATCTACAAAACTAGACTGCATGTAAAAAACAATAGGAATTAATTGAATACATTTTTTTTATTAAACAGATAAAATGAAAATCTAACAGGTGTCATCAAAACAGTCAGATAGTCCAACTTGAGATGAAAACAACAATATATTTTTTTGTGTGTGTGTCTGTGTGTGTTTGCATAGCTTTGTGCTTTGAGCAAGTTCCACTTCAGTCAAACAACAATATATTGGTGATCTTGGGGAACACTCGCTGTTTTCAGGGATGTAGTTGCCCTGTTTCTCAACCCTGATTATAGCGACAGTTCACCCACAGAGAGAAAATTTACTTCACAAAGGCATGTGATGCAGGGGCACACACACCAGATTCAGTGCCACAATCGTAGAATACACAGCCTCCTTTGCTTTCCAGAACTGCAGTGTTCCCTCATTACCGCCCTGCTGGACCATATGGTACTTTTTGATCTTGATCAACACGCAATCAGCTCTGCCAGAGGGATTTGTAGGTGGCAACTCCATCCGGGATGCAAAGAAGTGGTATCTCCAAAGGACTGAGTAAGATTGGCATGCTGGAGTCTCTGTGGCGGCCTCTGCAGTGGTTGCTTCAGGAGGAGTAATGGCCTAACGTGCTGAGCTGACATGCGCTGCACAAAAGAATCTGCTGCCCTCCTCAGTGGCTTTATCTCTGGTGATAGGAAAACCTGGAGATATTGGGATCCAGTAACCAGGCTTATGCAGATGTTGAATATAATTTTGGGGAGAGCAAGAACCCCAGCAAAAACGGTCCTGCAGGGATTTGAGGACTTGCGCTAGTTGCTTTCCTTCCACTGTGGCCTGAAAGTGGTCCTCAAGGTGGATCTGGAGACAAATAAAGATAACAAACAAAAAAAGATATGAAAACAAATATATACAGTATATGTAACAAGTTCCTTAACGTGAAACTGCTTTACTCAGGGTTTCTACCAGTTTAAATGAACAGTTCGCATAGCAGATCGGTTCGCAGTCCCTCCGGGATGTCCACTAGGATGTCCTAGTGTACAACACTACAGCGGTGGATTAATACATTTTTAATGTGAAACTGCTTAATTCAGTGATTTTACTGGTTTGAAGCCAGATCCATGTTTTGGAGAGGAGGAGACCTAATTAATAATAATATAATAACAATAATAATAATTCAGCTCCCTGTAAAAACCTCCTGAGCGATGAACACTGAAGGAATCCTAACCGGGAGAAATCGTGAGACTGCAATGACAGAAAATCGTGGTAAAAACAAAACTCCCTGGGATCCCACGCTACTTCACAATGTCGCCAAATCAGTCATTTGTTGTTGCTTTGATTAGGAGACTCCCAGTGGCAGATAATTACATATTGTGTGTTTAAATGGTATTGTTTTTATTCAGTTTTAAGGTCACAACAATACTTGCCAATGCTTATTTTCATTTCACTTTTAGTGGTATAATGCACTGCCACATGACATTTTATCCAATAACATCAACACATTTAAGGCTCTCTTTCTCAGTGTCCGCAGGTGTGCAAGAAAATGAGATCCTCAGATTCTAATTATTTTTATTCTATCCTACCCATCTCATACTATTGTGTAATCAGCCAAGAGCTACCTTTTCTAAATCACCATGTAACTATCTGTGCAGACAAATTATTAAGCCAAGGAATTGAGCTGGAGACATAATGATGTGAGAAAGAGGGATGGGAAAACACAAATTACCTGGTGTGTTTGAAAAGTTAGAACACACAAATAATTAAAGTGTGAACAAATTCATAAGACATAGAATCTCTTGACCACTGATCAATCTGTATAAAAAGCTGTCCAAGGAATTTTGTAAAAAAACATAAAGGCTAATGGCTAATTGTTTCCATAGCCAAGTATGAAGGTATTCACAGCAATGCTCTACGGGGAAATAAACAACATTAAATGGATTAGTTCCAATAATCATGATTTTACAATAAATGTCTCTGAGGAGAGTGCAAGGAAAACATGTAGGTGGTTTGTATTTGCTTCTGTCCTTGAGGATATGTGTATACCTCATTTAAGATAAGTATAGTCTCCAGTAATTATTTTACCATGATGCTGCGGTCTAATTTGTGGCAGTTGAAGACATGCAAATGCAAACCGCCGTAAAGTAAATGATGGAAATTATCCATCATTACTGGGAAAAATATTCTTAACTGATGTAAAGAATATATATAGACACAGATCATTTGCCCTCTTTAAAGCTGTGTGCATTGCCTCAAGATATTTTGGAAAGACCAATATCAAAGCATGATTACTCAACCTGTTATAGCTGAAAAAGGGTGCTAATTGGCATTAAATCTAAGTTCTCAGGTAAAAATAAATCTAAGTCCAAGTTCCTTCTTTTGTAGCAGTTGTGTTATAGCTTGTAAATCTCTGAGGTACTCTGAGTTCCTATTTTATGAGGTGTTAATGCTATTTTGTCTACCGTTTCGTCTACTGTGTCTACACCAATAACTTCACAGGTTTTACAACCGGTGGAACTCCTTCACTGAAGGAAATTGGCAAAATGAAGAGGAAAAGCCGCTGAACATAGGTTACTTAAAACATAAGAAGAATATGACATTAGAGGGGTTGCAAACTGAAGTGGCTACCTGGAGAATCTGGATCAAGATGATCAGATAAATTATTGAAGGGTACATTCAAAATTACTTTTATTGTCAGGTGATATGCATTTATGTTCTGTTAAGAATGTAACAACTATTGGATACAGAATTTAAGCAAAAAACATTAATTGTGTATAAAATGTAGAAAGCAAACTTCTGAACAGTGATGCTGAAAGATTTTTGGGAGTGATTATACAGTGGAGCTCGAAAGTTTGGGCACCCCAGGTAAAAATTTGTATTAATGTGCATAAAGAAGCCAAGAAAAGATGGAAAAATCTCCAAAAGGCATCAAATGACAGATTAGAAATTCTTATAATATGTGAAAAAAAGTTAGATTTTATTTCCATCATTTACACTTTCAAAATAAAAGAAAACAAAAAAATGGCATCTGCAAAAGTTTGGGCACCCTGCAGAGTTTATAGCATGCACCGCCCTCTTTGGAAAGCTGAGACCTGACAGTGTCATGGATTGTTCTCAATCATCGTCTGGAAAGACCAGGTGATGTCAATCTCAAAGGTTTTAAATACCCATATCCATGGGTTCTTCTAAGCAGTTGTCTAGAAAACTGAAACTGAAAATAGTTGACGCTCACAAAGCAGGAGAAGGCTATACGAAGATAGCAAAGCGTTTTCAGATGCCAATATCCTCTGTTCGGAATGTAATTAAGAAATGGCAGTCATCAGGAACAGTGGAAGTTAAAGCAAGATCTGGAAGACCAAGAAAAATATCAGACAGAACAGCTCGCAGGATTGTGAGAAAAGCAAGTCAAAACCCACGTTTGACTGCACGATCCATCCAGAAAGATCTGGTAGACACTGGAGTTGTGGTACACCATTCCACTATAAAGAGATACTTGTACAAATATGGTCTTCGTTGAAGAGTCCTCAAAAGAAAACCTCTTCTACGTCCTCACCACAAAAATCTGCGTTTGAAGTTTGCAAATGAACATATAGGCAAGCCTGATGCATTGTGGATACAAGTTCTGTGGACCGATGAGGTTAAAATAGAACTTTTTGGCTGGAATAAGCAAAGGTACGTTTGGAGAAGAGAGGGCACAGAATTTAATGAAAAGAACCTCTGTCCAACTGTTAAGCATGGGGGTGGCTCAATCATGCTTTGGGGTTGTATTGCAGCCAGTGGCACAGAGAACATTTCACGAGTAGAAGGAAAAAATGGATTCAATAAAATTTCAGCAAATTTTGGATGCTAACTTGATACCATCTGTGAAAAAGCTGAAGTTACAGAGGATGGCCTCTACAAATGGATAATGATCCTAAACACACCTCAAAATCCAGCGTGGATTACATCAAGAGGCGTAAACTGAAGGTTTTGCCATGGCCTTGACAATCTCCTGACTCAACATAATTGAAAATCTATGGATAGACCTTAAAAGAGCAGTGCGTGACCGACAGCCCAGAAATCTCAAAGAACTGGAAGACTTTTGTAAGGAAGAATGGGCGAAGATACCTCAAACAAGAATTGAAAGACTCTTGGCTGGCTACAAAAAGCATTTACAAGCTGTGATACTTTCCAAAGGGGGCAGTACAAGGTATTAACTCTGCAGGGTGCCCAAACTTTTGCAGACGCCATTTTTTTGTTTTCTGTTATTTTGAAAGTGTAAATGATGGAAATAAAATCTAACTTTTTTTGACATATTATAAGAATTTCTAATCTTTCATTTGATGCCTTTTGGAGATTTTTCCATCTTTTCTTGGCTTCTTTATGCACATTAATACAAATTTTTTACCTGGGGCGCCCAAACTTTCGAGCCCCACTGTATACATTAAACTATTCTGGAAACCACATATAGGGCTTAAAGTATGTCATATCTAATTATTGCAATATTTTTAGACAAAACCACTTCATCAATAAGCAACAAACTCACTCATTAAATTAAAGGCTCCAAAATACAAATAATTGGTAGATTTAAAACAAAGGATGTAAATGTCATTAGATACTGTGAAGTCAATTTTTCTTTGCATGTTTTTTAATTTTATTTTTCTATGCTTGTATCCCTTTTGTGTTATAATTTAGAGAGCTTAATATATTTCAATTAAAATTGGCCTTTCAGGTGTACTGGACACTGGGAAATTTCTTCTTTCCACAAAGACTTGAAATGTCCTGTTCCATAGCTAAATCCATTTTCATGAAGTGTGCGCTGGGAATGTGTATTGTGATGCAACAGCAGGCTGGAGACAACAATGCAGCCAATTGTCCCATGTGAACGTGTTCATTCTTCAGCCCAGACTTATCACAGCTTTCCTTTTCCAGTGGCCCATGGGCTTAAAGCCGCTGGAGCCTGTAGGCCTGTAGCCATGGTGCACCTGATTCCTCTTTTTGCCCCTGAAGACTGAAGTCCTCCATTTGTCATTGGTAAACATGCAGAAGAGCTGGTGTGTGTGCTTCACATGACAAAGAGGACAGGGGGGAGGGGGGGTGAGGGGAGAAACAAAGAGGACACAAATATCAGCATACTTCCCAAAGATGTGAGAGTTTGTGTACAAAAACAGGCACACCTCTGCCAAGCAAAATGTGGGTTTTAATTCTACTTTCTGTTATAAGACAGTTTGCTAAAAGAGAGTGGTATATTTTTGTATTGCAAGTCCTACTATATTCAGCAATGTTGGGCATTCTGTTTAATTTATTGGATTCATGTGGCTAAAATAATAACCTATCATGTAGTGGGGGGAGGTGGAGTGATATTTACGACATGACTTTACACAGAATCATTATATATCCATTGACCACCGTTGTGTCCCAAACCCCTTGTGGAATCCCAGCCAATGCATTCTTAAAAAAAAAAAAAAATAAATAAAATGAAATACCCCTGCTCAACGGGAATGTTGATGAATGGCCTGTCTCACGCTTTTGGAAGGTGACAAGGAGAAGGAGGGGCGGTGTGGAGGAGCAGAAGGGAGATCCTGATGAAATTACAGGATGGATTGATTGATCTCCGCGGATGCATGTTGCAATGGAGGATTGCCGTTAAAATGGATGCATCTAGATTAGTGTCAGAGGAGCCGCTGAAGGACAATGAAAGCCATCATCAGGAGATGTGACCTTCTCAGCATATGAAGCCCCCAGCGCACCAGATCCAGCTCCATGGCAGAAAACCAAGAGCTGGAGGAAATGTGTCACTGCCAGGAGGAAAAGGACAATATGAGGCAGGAATGAATTTGCAGATGTTTCAATTCATATTCATTAGCATGGCTTTCCATTATGGAGTGGAAATGAATGGTTACAAGACAACTGGTAACACACAGAGGTAGTTGTGTGAAGGGGTACAGGCTGTGCAGCATCATGCACAAATCACACATGCACACAGAGAGAGTTGGGTTAAATGTTTTCATGCTTTCCAGGAGGCATTTACAGTCGTGTTAGAATTTATATTTGCTGGAAGAGTGAACTATCCAGTTTTAGGCCAGCCGTTGTTGAATGTCTAAAAAAACTGAAAAAAAAACTGGTATCATCTCTGGCTACAAGAGTTGAAGCCATGGGGAGGTGACTAAACAGTGTGCAGATTATAAACTACGCAAATCATGTAATTTGTGTTTGGTAGATTATTTCTTTGTTCTAACAATGATTCTTGCCAATAAATCTTATACGATTGGAAAGCCTGATTATTTCCCTTTTTTAAATAGTGCTGCATTTGTAAGGAACATGCGTTTGTGGGATGAGCAGCAGCACTGAGTATGTGGGTTGTGCCCGTAAAAAATTTGCCAAATCGTCTCTGACAATGCCAAACAGCTTTTCTTTGCTGTTGCTATTGACTCTTGTTTTGAGCATCTGGTACCCTGAGAGGCCTGTACTACCAATCAAGATCAACATGCCCTGGATTTAAGTTACCTGGCTTCACCTAACTTAACAACCGCAGTCCCGCATAGCTGTGTCACGATGGTGGTTAATCAACCCAGGGTTTCCCAATCCAGCATCGCGCGCTTTCACATAAAAGAGGCTGTGTTTTGAATATCTACAGAGCCGCATATTCAACACGGTCTCACGGCAGTTCGTGAAATGGTCACATTATTTTAATCTATTGATTCAAGGACGTTTTTGTTGTTTTGTCATGGTGGCCAGCACAAAATGCTCTATACAGAGATGGCGGGGGAGGACGCCTCACACGCCGAGAGACGGGCGCCTCACGCGCGGGGAGACGGACGCAGGGGACGCGCGGCAATAGCGGGATGGCGGAGGTTAGTTTTTAAAATAAAAACATAATTCAGACAGATGTGTCGCATTGGCAACACATGGCTCAAGAAGCCGACAAATCACTTGAGTATTGATTGGTCAGTAGGCGGTGCTTTAACACCGGTTGATCTCTAATCTCCAACATAACCTGCTCCCCACCAGGTTAGGTGTTCAGCATAAGTTACCATGGCAATCAAACCCGGTAACAAGTGATCCACCGACATTTTGACTTGTCATAGTAAGAAAAGCACAGCTGAAACTGATAACCTTAACGATGGCTCAATTCCATCAAGTGTCCCAGTAAGATATTTCAGTGAATCAGCATGCACAATACCAGGACCTCTCCTAAGTGGAATGCAGCCATCATTAATGGTTTTGAACACACCTGTGCTTTTCCTACTATGACATGTCAACATGTCTGCCAGGGCAGAGTCTGAAATGGCATGAGAGTTAGTGAGGCAAAAACAGGAAACAGACAATGGAAAAACTAGAGCCTGGCTAAAGTTGTGACAAGTTTATAGCATACACTGTGTCAAATGTGGACGTAGTCTCTGGGAAGTCACCCATAGGTTTCTGATGAGCCAGAAGTTTCAAAGTAGGTGTCTCCTGGTGGCTCGGGCTTTCGCCATCTTGGCAGTGCCTGGCGATTGCCTAACTCCCCGCTAATCCAAAAAGGCGCAAAGAGGTGGAATGGGCAAGAGCTTAGGCAGGCTGAATGAAGCCTACAGTCTATGCTACCCCCCCACCCCCATTTTTTTTTTGTTTTGTACCAGGCTGTGAACGTGTTATTCTGCTGTAAAGTTGGGCATTTCAACATGGGGGTTTATGGAGATGGACTTCCTTTTGGAAACAGCCTCAAGTGGCCATTCAAAGAAATGCAGTTTGTGTTCAAAAACTCAAAGACAGACCATCATGACAGCTCGTTCAGAATACGACATTTTGTACTAAAATAGTTCACCGAAACGTGTTTCTGAAAACATTTTAAGAGAGAAATAGGCCTTGCAGTTGTTAAATCTGTCTTCATTTCAGATCGACAAAGGTCAGTTTAAAAGATTTTTGTCAGATTTTGAGAGACTCTAGTCACGCTCATTCCGCTCACTGTTTCCGGGTTAGCACTATCAATCAGATGTGTCATTTGAGTCCGACTGCCGGCAGTGCCCGCCCTGCCAATTATACATGTCAAATCAGCCAAAATGAAGGCCGACGGCCCCTCGGACGGACGACGGCACGACACACACCGAACAGACTCAAGTCACTGACCTCGCCAGACTATTTGGTGATTGATCGCTATTTATAGGGCCAAAATGCAGTGGTAGAATGTAACAAAGTACAAATTTGTTCTAACTGTACTTAAGTACATTTTTCACGTATCTGTACTTTACTTAAGTAGACTCAATAGTGCATAGCCTACTTTTGACTTTTACTTTGTTACATTTTGCAGCAATTATCTATACTTTCTACTCCACTACATTTCTACAATGTTCCGTTACATTTTCTGATCAGTTTCCCCCCTGCCAAAACGTCTTCCTGACCGTCACACGTTTGTCTCACCAGTAAAGTTTGGTTGCCGTAGATACTGTATATATGGGTTGCCGTAGATACTGTATATATGGGGCACCGCTGATCCAAGCCGGCTCCGGTGCTCCAGAGCCCGGGCGCAGCGCCGCTGACCCTCGGTAATACAGCCTCCGGTAAAAGTGAAAATGAAAACGTTTGTTTTTATTATTCCCGTTTTTAAATCAAAGTTGCTTTATATATTTCTCTCCACAGCGTCGTTTACTCCTCCGCCAGGCTGAGTAAGACGCGTTCATATCTTATTTATTTGGCTGGACCTCTTCACATCTCCCCATGTCCGCTGCTTCACACACTTTATTTGTTTACTTGCATGGTTAAAGAAAATACATCCATGAATAAAACCAACCACATATTACAAATTTACTAAAGTAAATATGTCTCTTGTTATTTGTACTTTTATTTAAGTACTGAGATTCAGTACTTCCTCCACCGCGGCTCCGACAATCTCCGAAAACCTGTCTCCCAGGAGGTGCACAGGAAGTGTCATGTCCTTTATATGGGAATTTGCAGGGCGTTTTTTTTTATGTTAATTAGGAACAACTGGCACGCGCTTTCAGTTACGAAGATGTGGGATTCATCAATCCTAAGAACACAGGTGCAAATAAATCTGCTGTTTAAGAACACCGACGTAGACTTTTCTTAGGAACCTTCTTAAGAACATATTTAAGAGAAAACTTAGGAAGACATTGGTGAATGAGGCCCAATGATACTAAGTGGCCATGTGCTGTTTTTGTGCTTTGTAAAGACCTTTGCCTCATAGTGAAATCCATGGCCACTTCCCTACTCTTCACTGTATCCCTGCTGGCAGTGGCCTCAGAATATAAACAGCCAATTAGTTTCAGTGGAAGTGGTTGATGAAAGCCACAAATACAGCATGACTAATTTGTGGTATACTATATTGTGCTCCTTTTATGTATTCTGTTGATAATTATGTTTGATAATTTGTATGTAAGTATCCCTTTTGGTGAGTATTAACAGTTATACAATTTTAAATTCATGTGGGCAAGGGAATATTATCAAGAATCTCTCAGAATACGTTGCATTTGAATGTCTTCCTCATGTGATCCTTTGATCCACTGTATCTCATCAACTATAAAAAAACAACAAACAAGCATTTGGACAACCCTTAGCTTACAATCAAAGCAGTCCTTCTGAGAGAACACATATGACAAAAGATAAGGGCCTGCAGACTAGCCAGCCTCCCTTCAATTCTCAGGGCTTACCTATCCGCTCTGTTTGAAGCACCATATTTGACGTACACCTGATAATCCCTCATTCAACAATAGCCTGTGTTTTTTAAGAGTGCTCTCTCCGCCCCCCTCTCACTTCCCTTGAACATTTCTTTGCTCATTTTCACTGAGATCCCAGAGCTGATGTCTGCCACTGATAAAGCCTGATCCGCAGTAATTACACAGGGTAAGGGAATTGGATCTGTCTTTGGCTCTAAACTGTGATTTCTACTTCGCCTCTTCCCCCCCCCACCCCTATGCTGCGCCTTTCCTGGTGATGAGACTCATTACAATGCCTGATGCAGATCCCCTTTTGTCCCAAGCAGCACTGTAATCACCCAGAACACTCTTACACTTCAACTTCCATCCATGTGTCAGGGCTGCATTTCATCAGTGCTAACTAGTCAAAGGCTGTGACTCCGCTCTCACCTCGAAAAAAGCTTCTGATGGACACCAAGGGAGGTAAGCAATTAAACACAAAGAACAGCTAAAGGCTGATGGGAATGGTACTAGTTGTGCAGGTGTTTGGTCATAAACCAAAGAACTGAACAACAATTTTGACCGGATGGTTACCCACGTGTAAAGTTATTGGATCACTAAAGTTATTACGATTATCGTGAAGGGAACACGAATGTCTGTATCAGAAAAAGTCAGGGGATGACCAAAGTCATAAGGTTCATCCTCTGAGGACCATTGTACAACATTTCAAGGCAATCCATTCAATACTTGTTGACACATTGCCATCCCTTGAGCCACACCACTGTGGCTACAGGAATGAAGTTGCTAAGTGAATATTGTGCAAGCGTGAATATTGTAGGGAAACCAAATGAAATATGTTGTTAGTGAACGTGTTGCAGATACTTTCTGTATGAACATTTTGTAGTGTTGCCTAATGAAAAAAAAAGTAATTTGGATGGAAATACACTCAAATAACAAATTTTAAATTAGTAGTATCTAAACATAGTTTCTACGAGAGGGATGAAGACAGAGTGGAAGAAGACTTAAAAATTTAAATCTAGGTGCAATTCAGGAAAAGAGGTGCATTTGACAGCGAGAAACTAAGGCTTAGTCCACACCATTTTTAAAAAAAACATCTATGCATTTTGGCTTTTTGTCCACACACACACAACATGTTTTAGGTCACTGTAAGTGGAGCTTAGAAAAACTCCAGCCAGGGTGAGAACTTGAAGAAACGCTGTTTGTGTGTTGTGGTATAGATGGGAAAATGGCGCTTTTGGTTTGTAACGTCAGTGTGTGGCATTATCTGGTTTATGAGGCATCACAAATGAGGCAACATTCTTGCAATGGCAGACGTACTGGTAACAGGCTAGCAAGACTTTTTACATGTTTAGACATAAAGGTACAGTCACTCTTCCATTGTATTGTGGAATGGAGGTGTCAGAAAGCGCTACTGATGTCACTGCTTATATAATCCAACACTGCCATGACACAGACCCCAATGTCTTGGACAAGACCATCTGACTTCTAGTTGGTGGTAACAGATTGTTTTTAGGCTTCTGATTGGCCAACATCTTGTTCTTCTTTGCGTGACTAGGGTTACGACTACTGCGTGTTGGGTCGGTATGCTCTCGACAGCGCTTCAATTGTGTTTTTGCGTTTTCATGTGGACAGAGATTTTTCTAATCAGGGCATGTGTGGACAGGATTTTTTTTTTTTTTAACAAAGGAAAAACCCTGTTTTTAAAAATACCCGTGTACGTTTGGACTAGGCCTAACACTGATGAATGAAACTGCATAGGAGAAAAGGGTTCATGGTACTGGAAAAGAGAAGAAACATATCTTAATCTAATGGTGTAACAGCTTCACACACACGCACACACACACACACACACACACACACACACACACACACACAACCATCACAACTAAATGCCTAACCTTAACCCTTACCGTCACCATAACGTAATTCTATCCCTAATCCTAAAACCAAATCTTAACCCTCAAACAGCCCATTTAATCTTGTGGGGTTCAGCATTTTGGCCCCACAAAGCTGTTGGGACCCCACAAGTATACTGGACTCCCGGTTTTTGGACCCCACGAATATAGTTAAACAAGAACACACAGACAGACAGACACTCACCATTCTCTGCAAAACTTTTTTTCATAGATATTGAGTCATGAAACACATTTTAAGGTAAATATTTGGTTATTGAAAACCCCAAACATATTTTCAGGCCATAATTCCAACCACAACACTGAAGGAACGTCCCAAAACAAGCCTTATTTACACAAGCGACGAGTCTCCGGAGAGGTGATGAGCCACTGAGATATCATTTGACATCCGGTTGCAGCGCTGGATCCAAAGTCATTATAATTGGAAAGGCAGGAGAAAGTTTGTCAGAAAGCGCACTCACGAGGGAGGCACTCGTACCCATTGTGTCAATCTTTTACGCCGGTACAAATTTGTCTTTGTATTGAAAGGTTTATTTGTACATGAATTATACATTAATTCCCCTTTTCTCCAAGTCACACAGGCATTGACAGTGTGCAGAACTAAGTGACAAGTCATACCATAATTGGCATCCTGGCCATTGTTTATACAGTTTGAAGTGAAATTGTATGTTAGACTGTATGTATTGTTTGAACAGACATTCCCCCTTTTCCTCTATCATTTCATATAGCCATGAATACAGCTGGCATTAGAAAGTCATCAGTCAGTTACTGTTAATCAGAGAATTAATTACCTGCTGCAGATTCCACCTGAAGAAGAACATCTGCAAGGCCTCATTGATTACCAATGACAAACTCAACTTAACATGGAAACTTAACATTTCCACCGTTTCTGCCTTTATTACAAACCCATACTGCTCCCTGTGCAATGTCAGCCTGGAATGTGGGAGTGTGAAAAGAGAAGGGAAAAGAAAGGAAACATTGACTTTAATCTGCTCAATTGAGCTGCTGTGATTTGGATGTTGATTAAACCGCTGCCAGATGACCTGGGGTTTCTGCTGGGTGACCGGCGCAGCGCTGCAGCTGTTGCTTTTATGCTAAACCCCTCCGTGGAGACACCGTTGATTGTGGGATTAGCAAAGAGGTCTCCTCCCCTGTTCAATGCGTTCACCTCAGCCGTGTTTCATGACAATCTTGACAGCTCGGGAGCTCAGATCTATCCTCCAGACATATTTAGGGAATAGTGAATACAACGACCTAATTGTGAGGAACGTGTGTACTCGTCGATGCAGGGGCTGTGGATAGGTTTCTTTGGTTCTGTGGTTGCTACTCTCTAACTTTATTTCAATCAGGAGAGACTTTGTTGCAGATATGCAAAGGTTTATTTGTACATATACATAATATGAAATGTCCAGAGTCTTTGGAGATTAGACTCCATCGTTATAAAATAATTTTTAAAGGGGTAGAGAAACCAAGACATGTCCCCGCGATGGAGTCTAGACACTGGTGCTGGTGCTGGTGTTGGTGAAGTAGCCCGAAGACCGGACCGAAGGAGCCGACGGGAACGTTCTGGGTCAGGGTGCTGTGGGTGAAGATGACTGGAGGTGGAAGGGGAGGAGGAGGGTTGCACGCTTTGCCTGAAATGACAACTGCCAGCAGCAGAGAGAACAACAGATTTAAAGCGGGGATGTCATGCTGTGATTGGCTCGTGAAATTCATGGCCAATCTGGTTGGTTTAACTGAAAAGTGAATGCCTTAAAACAGCTGATCAGTTTTAGGAAGAGAGAGAATTGGATGATATTTAGAAGCCTTCCTGAAATGATTTACACTGAGCTTCATAAGTCTGATTAAGACCTGGAGGTCATTACTTATTTACTTAAAACTGTCTTTGGCCCCATAAAACCCCAGTATTTCCTCTTCAAGGCACACTGCCATTCACATTCACAAAGACTGCCAATTTCCAGAGGTGTGTGTACTTACTACTAAGCACCACATATCTGGAACAAACTCCAATATAACTATAAGTCTTCTGCAACTCTCTTTTATATCATGCCTGGAGACGTTTCTGTTTGACACTGCCTTTTATTAAATCAAGTATTTGTTCATTTCTTAAACTGTACAGTAACTGTTATTCTTATATTCTTATGTGTATTCAATTTAATGTGTTATTCTATTTTAGACTTTAATACATCTTTTTCACAGCTCTTTAATGTTTTTTTTTAGGCACTTTAAATTGCCTTGTTGCTATAATGTGCTATATAAATGAAGTTGCCTTGGCTCACAACTAAGTTTTACCAACAGATAACATGGTCTTCCAAGTGTGTGAACAGATAATGAATGACCTTGTGTAATGCAAATTGGTAACTACTTTATTAAACCTAATCTAATTAAGATCCCCCTTCACAGATTATTAAGGGAAGCCAATAAACAAATGCGGGGAATAAGAGATTTGGCATGGGAGCATAGTCATAAACACGTCTTTAATTTCACAGCAACACCGCAGCGTTGATTGCCGCCATGCTGCTCGCCATATGTCCTTGAAAAATAGACAGTAACTGAATAAGTGTGTACTTATTAGTTTTAAATTCCATACATAAAGTGAGATATATAAATAGGTGTAGTGATATACGAGTAGTTTCACCAATGCAATAGGTTCATAAACAGTAATAGTCCACTGATAAGGCTCTAATATTGTTCATTACTTCACTACATGAAAGGTGAGTCTGTCTTATTAAAAAAAAAAATGCAGATCTAAAAATGAAGATATACACAGTAGCTCCTTTCTTCTCCTTGTGCCTGTTTTTTCTTACACTCCCCCCCCCTTCTCCCACCCTAACTTTGGAGGAGGGCCTCCCCCATGATGCCTCCAGATTGCACTTGTAACAATGTGACTGGGCCCCGATGCAGGGATCCACATTTTCATATCTGAGGCCAATGATAGATGAGGCAATCTGAACAAGTTCTGCTGAGAGATACATCAGGAGGCAGACAAGCCCAGATAAAGGAAAAAGACGACTAGGCCCCCATTGTCACCCGTCCACTGCTCAACGGATATATAGTGGCTCCCCCAGGACCAATAACTCACATACATATTCAAAAGGTACAACTGCGACAGATGCTCCAGCAGCTAAACCGAAAAGCCATCCAGGATTCTGTCGGCTCTGTTTCCCACTACCAGCCTCCCGACACTGGACTACAGGCTTTATGACTGGGCCTCCTTAGACTTACCGTTGACTGAATTATGGCCTGTTGGTGGTAATATGGCTTTGTCCACTAATGTTTTGCTAAACATGCAGTTTTATAGGGAAGTTGACACTGTCATCAACTTCCATCCCCCAGTGCAATTCTAAATACTGAATGCAAGTGATGAATATGAATAATTTATAGCCCAAAGAGACTGTCATTTAATGAAGCTTTTGGTGATTTGACCTAACAAATTCATCAATGTCTAATCTAATTTATTAAACACACTGCAGGGTCAAACCCTTTTTTACCCATTTATCTTTGTCAGAAAGTGTGTGTGCTATAAGAAAAAAGGGAAACTGTTAAGGCATTTTATATTGTCTCAGTGGTGTTGAGGAAGCTTTTTTTGAAAATGTAGTCAGCTAAGCTACAACTTCATTAAGGCACTGTGGGGGGCTGCTGGGATACCACTGAGAGAACAATATTGACTTACTTTAAACAAGACTAGGAAAGCTCAGTTCAACTCATAGACTGTTAATATTAATGGACAAAGCATCCGGTTCGGCTAAGTGCTGCAAATACGGAAGTGCCTTAAACCTGCATTCTATCTGAATTCCAACAGGGGGCGACACGTGCGGTTGCAAAAGGAGGTCGGTTTCTGTAGAAGTCTATGAGAAAGTGACCCACTTCTCACCTGATTTATTACCTCAGTAAACATTTTCATGATGAGTTTATGGTCTCAATCGCTAGTTTTAAGTCTTCTGCAACACACAACAATGTTAATTTTTGAAATTATGGTCTCGTTGATTTTATAATCGGTGATAAAGCAGGGGGTGTTTTTGGGAGTGGCTATGATGTGATTGCCAGTGAAAGTGTGTAACGTTACATAGAGTATAAGCAGCAGTCTATGGCTCCTCCCTCAATCCTCCCTCTCATCTAAAATCGTCACATCCGCAACCAGGATGGCTGCCCCCATAATGGCAGACTCAACGACTCATGGCAGATCTCCACAAACCAATGGGTGACGTCACACATGCTCTGTCCATTAATATTAACTTACTCTCTTTCCTACTGAAAGTCAGTAAGATGCGGGTCTACATTTCCAGAATGCTAAGCATGGCTTTGTGCCCTAAGATACACAGCTTGGCAAAAAGTGTGGCTTAGAATCTGGCTTGCATTGCTCTTCATTAATACATACTGCAATACAAGCGGTCACAAGTAGGCTTGGGAATCATTTTAAGTTCTTTAAGAACAAAATGAAGATAACAATTTAGTTACACTGATTGCTAATGGTGATTAGGTTTCACAAGTGGATATTGCTTGGTTTAAGAGAAAAGGAGAGTTTACAGTAAGGAGTAACAAAACATTTGGGCACCACTGATTTAGTAGATTCTCTGATGCATTTATTTCCTTAGAAGTACAATTGTGATAAGAACTGTGTGCCAATCAAACCCCTCAGAACAGCTCAGCCGGTATAGTTATTTTGACAGTTGGAACTGCAAGTCATGTAACACATTGGCACCAAGAAATGGCTGGAAAACTACAAACAAATCTGAAAAATGCTGAGCATCGCAAGTGTTCTTTGAAGTCATAATTTCAACTTTCTAGTCTAATTAATCATTATCAACAACAACAACAGGAGCCATATCAAACTATTATTGTTGTGTGTGTGTGTGTGTGTGTGTGTGTGTGTGTGTGTGTGTGTGTGTGTGTGTGTGTGTGTGTGTGGTGTGTGTGTGTGTGCAGTCAGCCATGCTCAGCCATACAAACACCGTTGCTCATGCATTAATGGCACCTGAGTAGGAAACATGAGACAGAAGCTTAATGTTTGTAACTCTACATCAGATTGCAAACAATCTTTGGCGCCTGCAGCTTAATTTGCTCTCCACTACTGTAATACCTTTTCTGCACAGTTGGATATAGTGAAAAGTTATAAAAACCAAGTCAATAATAGCATATGGTCACAATGATATATTGAGTCATAGTAGGCATATAGTGAATTGTAAGGAAGCCAATTACTTATTTCCAGAGGGACTCACTACAATGTTGGACAGAATATATAAGGATGATTTGTCATGAGCTATTGCCTCCAGTTCACAGTATGCCTCATGTGCATTTCAACAATGGGGTATAAGTCATTACAGTACATTCAGTGTTCGTAACCAGCAGGCTTGGCAGTCTAAAAAAGTCACTAATTACTCTGATGCTACAGTAGTTGATGAACACACACTAAATATGCAGCTCGAGGTGTTAAACAATATGTTTGCAGGAACAACAGTTTCTCGTGGGCAATACAAAGCGCACAAATGGTAAAAAAGTAAACTTTTGAACACAAGTGCTCATTTGAAAAAACAAAGTCACTTTCTCCAGACTTCAAGTCTAGCTTAAAAATGGACCTACCCTACATTTCCTGGTACTTAAAAAAAATTGCTAATTTTAGCAAGTTCACTGATGAATTCTTTAAACCTGCTCTTAAGTTTGAAATGTACTGTGGGAGACTCCCAAGAGCCCCAGCACATGCAACAGCACAGCAGGCATTTCAAATCAATACGCACTTTAAACTGCATTACCATGCAATGATAATGTAACTCTGACAAAAATGATGCTGACTGTGATGGATTGCCTAAGCAAGTCTGCAAGTTGATGTTCATACGGTAATGAAAAAGGACATGTACAGACAGTTTGAGCCCACTTTTCATGAGGCCTCCCAAATCCTTTTCCTGGGACCAGATGTATAAACAGTAGCTGTGTGTGGACAAAAAGAGAACTATATTTATATTCAATTTTTTAGATACAAATTGGCCCACTTTTGGATGTCTGATAGTAAATGTCCAAAGCAGACTAATCTTGGAATCTCGTGATCCTGATCTTGATGTCCAGACCTCTTTTAACCCTTCCCTGAGCATTCAGAACGGGGTCAAAATTGAAATCACTTAATAAGACTTTTAAGTGTCAATTAATGTTAATGAGTACAATACCTTGTTGAAGCCCTCAAAAACGTGGTTTTCTGTTTATATATTGAGTAGTGCGATAGATGAACATGCTCTCAGTTCAGTTTGAGTGTTGTGAATTGGCACCTTTGGGTACATTTACTTCCTTTAAAATAAGCTGTCTCGGAGTATGGATGTGGCTAGTAAATGCCTCCAGACTTGCTTCCTTGACAGACGAGGACTGACGGCAAAGAAAAAGCCATCAAATTTAGGAAATGAAAAAGCCATCCACCTTAAACTCCTCGGTTCTTCCTGAGTACCTTTTATAGTAATTACAAAATATACAATTGAGTTGCAGCCATCAAATGATTTTATGCCAGTACTATCATGGAATGATATTCTAATTTTATGCTCCAGTACACTGAAAGACAACAACAGCTAAAACGGAAGCTTATAATATCGTCTATATGATTATGATATTGTTTTGAGTGGACACTGGGGGAGAAAATAACAGGAGTAATTGCATTATATTCAAACAGAATCATTCTAAGCATTTTGCATAATGACAGCGTAATTATTATGTCAAAGGAGTTTATTTACAATGAAGTACAGTAAGCGAAACACAATGCACCGTGAAATGCATTAAAAGAAGAGATGTGGTTATAGTGGTGTCTATTAAGGTTTGGGAGTTTCTGTAGTTGTAATCACAGTGTGAATATAAAACAGAAAATATCAGTTGCGCAAGACCTCAGCTATTTCACTGTGATGTTATCTAGAGCTATGCTTTTACTGGCTTATTCCTTAAGGTCATTCGTTTAGCTTTATAGTCTTTTTCATATCAAAGTTAAAACTTCTCTCTTAGTAGGTCCTATTAAAGTTATTAAAACCACACTGATCAACTCTTCAGAGTGTTGGCCAATTCTTTATTACTTTTCAAACACATGGAGACTTTCTTTCTTCTTTGATTGGATGCCTGTGGTGTAAAATGTGTTTGAGTTTTCTTTCTTGATCTTGTCTGTCTTTCCTTGTGTAACTTGATTTAACTAAACTCAGCCAGACAGCACCAAGTACCCCTTGACTCGGTGTGGTGTTGTGTTGGGTGGCCTCTGGATTGGAATATGTTCTATGTAATGGTCAGTTATACAGTTGGCCCACCACAGCTGGCTCAAAACAGAAAAAGATCATTAAGTCATTTTAGCACACCGACTGGCTTACGGTTTACTACGTGTACTTTTTAATGTTATATGACCAACTTAGGATGGTAAAATGCATTATATCCACTTATTACACTGTGTCACAACACTAACATGTCTGTGCAGAGAACATACTGATATCAATTTGCTACAATTGTACCGAGTGGAGCGTGCCTATGTTCCTACAGCACTATGTTCCCACATGTCTAATATTTTTTTTCAAATTTAGGCACATTTCCTTTTTCATAAATTTGTATCAGATTTTATCCCCCTTTCTCCCAGTTTGGTAGCCAATTACACCCAACCTATTATCCAGTAGCAATGGACTACAGATGGAATGTAACCCTAACCCTAACATAGGGCCTAATTTTAAGAATAATCTTAGAAATGTGGGAAAATAGGGCTGTGGGAACATAGGGCTGACCCCGTACCGAGCACTGACCTCAACAACCTACTGCAACCTTATCTCTCGAGAACTGGCAAAGTTACAGATTCACCTATTGAAGGAGGGCTCCAGTGAACCTACACCTATAGTTTTACATTTTGGGGAATACGTATAGGCCTATTCACTTTCTTGCCCTGTACAGTAAATATGAAGATACAGCCAACAGGTGATTAGATAAGTCTATAGTATGTTCAGCTGATATTCACTAATTCAATTCCAATAGCGCTAACCCTAGACTAACCTTTTGTTTCGATTGTGAAGTTTGAAGATTAGCTTTGCTAAAGTTACACACCTGTTAATTCCAGCTTGTTATAGGCATTAACACTGAAACAGGAAACTCTTCCTATTTAAATCTGCACAGATGTTGATGCTAAGCTTCCAGTTTCTTTTACCAATGACTGGTGATTTCTTCTATTCTTATTGAACTGTTGCTCTGAAGTATCTTTGTCTCTTTTTGCCCTTTCAATTGTCGGTGTGGTTGAACCATTTTATTGGGTTTTGTTCTCCATGTATAAAACAAACCCTTCATACAAAATATCTATTTTTAAAGAGGACTTTCTACAACGTAAAAGCTTGAAAGACCATTCAAAGTCCTCTCTGCCATCTGACTGTACCCAATCAAGCTTTTTGTGGTAGGAGATTCAAAATTTGTGATTTGTAGTGTACATTTGTTTCGCTCTGATGACATAAATTCAGACAGAATCACAGTAACATAAACAGTACTCCCTATGCCCTGTTGGGGGAATGTCCCTTAAGTGAACTTCTCTTGACAAAATTCCTCCATTTGGAACACCCTGCAACGCATCCAACACAGATCTCAATTAATCTATGTGTTACCCTGGTAACGTAAACACCTTGGATACGTTGCTACTACTGTATACATTTTACACTACTGAACTAAAACAAAAACTGATACCATTACAAAACGTATTCTATTGAAATGTGTGTAACTTGTGAATGAATGTGATTTGATTAATTTACAAGATGTACACTGTCGTTCCAGCGAGGCGCAATGACTGATGGGTAATCTTGCTTGTGACCTTCGGGCGAAGTGATGAACCGTTGTTCAGTTCTTCCCTACACAGTTCACAGTTTTCTTTGAACTGAGCATGTTTGCTCCCCTACAGTTTTAAGTCTTACTTAACATGGCTGAATACCCTGTGCAGACAGGGAATTACTAGGTGATCGAAACGCCAAACAAAATGAATGACCCATATTTGCAAGGGCCCTCACATGCTGAGTATTGTGCAACCCTAACGAAGGTTAAAGTGATACATTAACGGTCACACGTAGTGTAGTGGACACATTATTATGGATCCTTATTATTGCCATAAAGCACACATATGAAGTCAACCAGCTAAAAGCCATACTACTGATTCCCCTAATTAAATCCTTTTCAGTCACAAAGGAAGAGATGTAGATGGAGAGCAATCAGTTGTGCAGTGTGCAAACGGGTCTTCAGCTGAGGATACAGATGAGTTGCAGCTGTCTTTCCAAATCTTTTTTGTGCATTCACTGTGCATTGGAATAATTTTATTGTCTGTAATATATTCAAAGTGTTCCCAAACATATCTGAGTATTCAAATACTAATCATATTTAGTTGGAAAATATTTAAATGTTACTGCCACAGTAAGGCATTTTCTGTCTGTATATTTTACAGTTTAATTTTTTTTTTTTACTCAAGCCATTTTGACAATGCTCTCATCAGAATTGTTTCCAGCCGACATCTGTTTTCAGCAAAAACTTGCTGTATACTACCCACCCACCGACCAAACAAAAGATAGAAACTAGCTAACTTAGCGGAGCAATTAGCAACTAAAGATTGAATGCAGTATAGAGCTGGATGAATAATGTCTTTGTCATCATGTATTGTTTTTTTTTTGTTTTTGTTTTTTGTCAATGTATATGTCACTATTATATGTACCTTTTAATATATAGTGAATGAGTGCTGTATGACTGCTGGCTGTCTTTATGTTAGTCCTATGTCATCTGCCTAGGAACTGCAGATGAAAAGTAGTTATTTTTACTAATTCTGGCATATTTACATGGTGTTTTTATATAACAATGTTCATAAATATGCATGGTCCCTATCAAATAAACCAATAAAAAAAATAATAATAAAGATAAAGATATTTTCGTTGGACCAAAAACAGAGCTAAAAGGAGAGTTAATATTGGACTAGGTGGCCGCAAACACGACTCCAAATAAATGCTAATGTTGCTCAGTAGCTTCTGGATTGTATGAAAAAGGGCTGTCAAAATAACACATGCATAAAAAAAATAACATAAAACAAATAATGCAGATTAATCACGCTCTATGATGCCCCTTGACCCCACACTTCAGTTGTTCCCAAAGTGGGGTCCGGGGACCCCTAGGGGTCCTGAGGAGGTTCCAGTGGGTCCCAAGCAAAAAGGGGAATCATTTTTTTTATCACTATAATTCCATCCATAAGTAACACAGTGACATAATGTTTGACTATGCTAGTCATGGCTTTCATACACTTTCTGTAATAAAACATCTAAAAGCAAAACTTTATCAAACAGGGGACCCTGGGTCAAAATCTCATCAAATGGGGATCCGAGGTTTAATTTGTGTCAGTTTTAGGGATCCTTCACGTGAACAGGTTTGGGAACCACTGCCATACTTCACTGAACATACAACTGTCCACAGTAGCTTTGTAAACGGAAATGCAGATGTGGAAGCATGATGACATGAAATGGAAGCAGATGACAAAACATTACTTGGCTCAGTGAATAAAGCAGCATGACTCAGGACGGACTCACCCTCGAGAGCGCTGTGGCGTTACGCACGGCTGCTCACTGTGTTTACCTTCATTACCACCTGAAACCGACACCAGGCTGCTACAGTATCACCGTACAGACCTCTACACACATCAGATTGCTCCTTTAGAACTCGACTCAGCTAGACAATTGTCCATTGGATAAGGAGATGGACGGCACAGCGCTGCAGTGTTTCAGGGTTTACACATAAATTAGCCTCGCGGCTAGTGGAACTTCTGCTCCAAGCTTAATCTCAGGGTGAATTTCAGACTGCAGGCACATTTTTTCAGCCTAACATTGTTGAAACAGAGCAGCTCACATTGGTTAGGAAACCTGTGTGTATCCAACTTTAGCGCTGCCTGTCTAGAGAAACATTGCAAGCTGCTATAGTTTGCATGTTCTGCCGCATCGCATATTGCTAAGCACACCTAACTACAGGAGCAGTTTAACTCAGACTTACGGTGTACATAGTTGGGGTGGTTCGAGGTCAGATCACGTTCTCACCACAAACCAACCGCTCCAGAGTTGGATTGAAAGCGTACCGAGACCACCTCATACCAACTCATACCACCTTGGTACGCTTGTTTGGTCCGCTTTTGGTGCACAAAAAACTAACTCTAGTGTGATTCAACCGAACTAGATGAGGCAGGTGTAAAAGCCCCCTTAGCCGACTGACGAGTCGTCACTGTAGCTTTCTCTCTGAGTGTGTGTGTGCGTGTTTGTGTGTGTGAGGAGAGAAATGCAGTGAAGACTCTCAAACTGAGATGAAATGTAAACACTGTGCTGCCACACGTGTCTTTCAGTTTTATTAAATGCATTAGTTTTAAAGGATTTTGTTATTTGAGTAGTAATTCATTGATTCACTCATCTCCCAAAATTTTCAATATTTTGAAATGCTTCTCACGGCAAATATTGATATATGCAATTCATTTAGATTAATTAAATACATGACCAACACTTAATTCATTTGATCTTTTTTTTTTTTTTATTGAAGCCTGAGAAGATGTATGTTCACCATATCAACTTTAAAAAGTGATAATATGTCAATTTTAAGAGCCTAACTTTAACCATACCTTATTTACCATAACTACAACCACTCTTCCCAATCCAAATGCGGTTTTGGGGACACAGGTATAAAGTCACCTCCGGTTCTATTGTTGCATTTTACTTTAGCCTGGCTGGTTTATCGTTATCATTTGAAACCTTAACTGAGTCAATGAAGTGTGACACTCTTTTTTTTTTCATCCATTTATTGTTTTGTTTTTTAGTACATTCACAGTTAAAACAGTAACTATTTTTCTTTTTTTATATTTAGCATAATCAGCACTAGTAATTTGGTTAGTCCAATACATAAATAATGAAAAAAAAAAAAAAAAAACACCTCAATTGTTTCTGTTATTGAAACTAAATATTGCAGTTCTAATGACATTTCGTCTTACATTTATGAAATAGCAGTGCTGCAGGTTGTGTCAACATTAGATTAAAATGAACAGCTTCTATGAACACAGGATTAATATTCCTGTAAGACTAATTAAATATGAATTAAAATGTGTTTTTTTCTCGCTTACTTTTACAGCAGAGAAGCGTCCTGGAACACAGCTCGGGTTCAAATGAGGGGGAAAAAAGGTGCAGGGAGGAAACGGCACAGGGGGAGAAGTGTGAATCTTTAGCTCTGGTTGCAGCCCAGTCTCAGAGGCTGCCAATGTGAAAAAGGCCTGGCTGTGAATTCCCCACTGAGATGAGCTTGGTCCAGAGGGAATGCAGTCCAATCTCCAGCCGGCTCTCCTACCTGGGAACAGCTGCAGCTTCCATCTGCCAGCTCTTTATGGTGGCTACCTGAGGGAAGGGCGCTCCACCCCTCCATTTCAGGACGATCCTTTGTTATGACAGAGAGGAATTTCAGGGTTTGATTAAATCAGTAGGTCTTCTTCCCTGGTTGTCTGTAAATATGCATGCATGTCTTTTCTGGTGAAATGCACACTGACACAGGAGGAAAAAAATAAACACAGCAGTCAGGGACATTTATTTTCCTATACAAATTATCTTCATCAGGGTATGGTCATAATTGGAGTAAGCTTAGCCCAGCCAAATCTTTCCAAGCAATGGGGCATGTGGACACCTTAGATTTATTCAGGCTTTTCAAACAGCTTGTTTTGGTCAATAGATGCAGTAGGCAGGATGTCATGTTTGCGCAGCAAACACCATGGTGCAGTACGGAGGAGAGGGAAGTGGTAGACTTCACCAATTCCAAAAGTGTGTTACTTTCTGAGGGCTTATTCCTCCCACTAAGCCAATCACATCGTGTATAGAACTGGTGGGCGGGCTTAACATAATGGCGGCAGAGTTGTGACGGTTGCGCGTGAATTCCCTGCTACTTTAAAACAAAGAAGATGGCTGCTGCTGGCGAACAGCGGTCTTTCGAATCGGCTTTGGCGGCGACTCTGGAAGACTTGGACTTCAGCTTTTCTTTGAGAAAAGAACAAAGAACGGCACTGAAGTCATTCTTAACACTAGAACAGCCATGACGGTCATTTTGACCGTTTTTAAATTTATTTGTGTAATAATTTAGCTGAATAAAAAAATACAATCCTGCTATTTTCCTATAAGAGTCTATATTTTCATTTAAAATTGTGTTTTATAGACATTACACAAAAGGCAAAGAAAATACAATCACTTTTACCTATTTTGGCCATACACGGTCATATTAACCGCTCGGATTTTCGCAGTATTGTTTTTAAACTTTATATTGGTTGCTTAGTAACTATCATCGTCGCTGTCAGAGAAACGTCACAAGCGGTCTCAAGTAGCCCCCAATTTCCACAGGCTACGTAACGGCTGTGGATCCGCTCCGGAACGGCGGCAGAGTCATTAGGTTTCCATTAAAGTCAGTGTGTGTGTCTCCACTGACTGCAGAACGACTGCGTTCCGTCTCCGGCACAGCTCGGTGATCCGCAGCCCTCCGGAGCTGACACGCAGAGCTTCTATTTTTGCCGGACGCCGGAGAGCTCCGCAGCAATGCAGATAGAGCGGGACAGGAAGTCGAGCACAGAAACAAAAATAAAATACACCATGCTTACGGCGGATCATATTTCCTTGCACTACACCTTGAAAACACAGCACAGAGTTGTTTCCCCTCTACTCCTCTGGATGGAAACTAACTGTTGTTGGTTTTGTGGTTCTATCTACCTGAATTTGCGAGATCTCGTGGGTCCTCGTCACTACAGCTGTCAGTCATGGCCGCAGCCGTGCCGCAACAAATCCGGACCTGGTGGGTATTGACGGACGGTGGAGCACGTTCTGCATTCAGTGGAAATCCGGAGTAACAAGGTCAAAATTGATTACATACTTATGTGCATGACCAAATACCTAGAATTCACTAGACATCAACGTGTTTTATGTTTAGTGCTAATTAGCAAATGCTAGAAGATGGTGAACAATGTAAACCAACCTGCTAAACATCACGTTAGCCTTGCCATTGTGAGCATGTTAGCATGCTGGTGTAAGCATTTATTTTGAAGTACTGCTGTGCCTATGAGCCGCTAGTGTGGCTGTAGGCTCTTATGGCGTGTTCACACCCAGGCGAAAGGAGACTTGCGTTGAGTTACTCGCGTGAGTTTGATCACAGGATTTTATTGAAATCATTTGGGTTCAAAAACCCCAATGAAAAAGCTAAGCAGAGATGGAGTGACCCTGCCCGGAGGAAGCCCGGGGCCCCCGTCTGGAGCCAGGCCCAGACGGTGGGCTCGTCGGCGAGCGCCTGGTGGCCGGGTTTGCCACGGAGCCCGGCCGGGCACAGCCCGAACAAGCTACGTGGCAACTCCCTCTCCATCCCATGGGCCCACCACCTGTGGGAGGAACCGTTGGGGTCGGGTGCGATGCCACATGGGTGGCAGTGAAGGTCAGGGGCCTCGACGGACCAGACCCGGGCAGCAGACGCTGGCTCTGGGGACGTGGAACGTCACCTCTCTGTGGGGGAAGGAGCCGGAACTGGTGCGGGAGGTGGAGCGCTACCGGTTAGATCTGGTGGGGCTTACCTCTACGCACAGTCTTGGTTCTGGAACCATACTCCTGGATAGGGGTTGGACTCTTTTCTTCTCGGAGTTGCCCAGGGTGTGAGGCGCCGGGCGGGTGTGGGGATACTCACAAGCCCCGGCTGAGCGCCGCTGTGTTGGAGTTTACCCGGTGGGACGAGAGGGTCGCCTCCCCACGCCTGCGGGTTGTGGGGGGAAAACTCTGACTGTTGTTTGTGCATATGCACCAAACAGGAGTTCGGAGTATTCGGCCTTCTTGGAGACCTTGACTGGAGTCCTGCATGGGGCTCCAGTGGGGGACTCCATTGTTCTGCTCGGGGACTTCAACGCACACGTGGGCAATGATGGAGACACCTGAGAGGCGTGATTGGGAGGAACGGCCTCCTGATCTAAACCAGAGTGGTTGTTTGTTGTTGGACTTCTGTGCTAGTCATGGATTGTCTATAACGAACACCATGTTCGAACATAGGGATGCTCATAAGTGTACCTGGTACCAGAGCACCCTAGGCCAAGGTCAATGATCGATTTCATAATCGTTTCATCTGATCTGAGGCCGTATGTTTTGGACACTCGGGTGAAGAGAGGGGCAGAGCTGTCAACCGATCACCATCTGGTGGTGAGTTGGGTCAGAGGGTGGGGAAGACTCTGGACAGACCTGGTAAGCCCAAACGTGTAGTGCGGGTAAATTGGGAACGTCTGGAGGAGGCCCTGTCCAACAGACTTTCAACTCACACCTCCGGCGGAGCTTTTCGTGCATCCCTGTGGAGGCTGGGGGCATTGAACCCGAGTGGACAATGTTCAAAGTTTCCATTGCTGAAGCTGCAGCGAGGAGCTGTGGTCTTAGGGTCTTAGGTGCCTCAAGGGGCGGTAACCCACGAACACCGTGGTGGACAACGGTGGTCAGGGAAGCCGTCCGACTGAAGAAGGAGTCTTTCCGGGATATGTTATCCCGGAGGACTCCGGAGGCAGTTGCAGGGTACCGAAGGGCCCGAAGGGCTGCAGCCTCTGCCGTGAAAGAGGCAAAGCAGCGGGTGTGGGAGAAGTTTGGAGAAGACATGGAGAAGGACTTTCGGTCGGCACCAAAGTGCTTCTGGAAAACTGTTCGCCACCTCAGGAGGGGGGAAGCGGGGAACCATCCAAGCTGTGTACAGTAAGGATGGGACACTGTTGACCTCAACTGAGGAGGTAATAGGGCGGTGGAAGGAGCACTTTGAGGAACTCCTGAATCCGACTAATACGCCCTCTATGTTAGAGGCAGAGCTGGAGGATAATGGGGGATTGTCGCCGATTTCCCAGGCGGAAGTCACTGATGTAGTCAAACAACTACACAGTGGCAAAGCCCCGGGATTGATGAGATCCGTCCAGAAATGCTCAAGGCTCTGGGTGTGGAGGGGCTGTCCTGGTTGACACGCCTTTTCAACATTGCGTGGAAGTCTGGGACGGTGCCAAAGGAGTGGCAGACTGGGGTGGTGGTTCCCCTTTTAAAAAAGGGGGACCAGAGGGTGTGTGCCAATTATAGGGGTATCACACTTCTCAGCCTCCCTGGTAAAGTCTACTCCAAGGTGCTGGAAAGGAGGGTTCGCCAATAGTCGAACCTCGGGTTGAGGAGGAACAATGCGGATTCCGTCCTGGTCGTGGAACAACGGACCAGCTCTTCACTCGCAAGGATCCTGGAGGGAGCCTGGGAGTATGCCCAACCGGTCTACATGTGTTTTGTGGATTTGGAGAAGGCGTATGACCGGGTCCCCGGGAGATACTGTGGGGGAGGTGCTGCGGGAGTATGGGGTGAGGGGTCTCTTCTCAGGGCCATCCAATCTCTGTACAACCAAAGCGAGAGCTGTGTCCGGGTTCTCGGTAGTAAGTCGGACTCTTTTCAGGTGAGGGTTGGCCTCCGCCAGGGCTGCGCTTTGTCACCAATCCTGTTTGTAGTATTTATGGACAGGATATCGAGGCGTAGTCGGGGTGGGGAGGGGTTGCAGTTTGGTGGGCTGGGGATCTCATCGCTGCTCTTTGCAGATGATGTGGTCCTGATGGCATCATCGGCCTGCGACCTTCAGCACTCACTGGATCGGTTCGCAACCGAGTGTGAAGCGGTTGGGATGAGGATCAGCACCTCTAAATCTGAGGCCATGGTTCTCAGCAGGAAACCGATGGAATGCCTTCTCCAGGTAGGGAATGAGTCCTTACCCCAAGTGAAGGAGTTCAAGTACCTTGGGGTTGTGTTCGCGAGTGAGGGGACAATGGAGCGGGAGATTGGTCGGAGAATCGGCGCAGCGGGTGCGGTATTGCATTCAATCTATCGCACCGTTGTGACGAAAAGAACGCTTAGCCAGAAGGCAAAGCTCTCGATCTACCGGTCAGTTTTCGTTCCTACCCTCACCTATGGTCATGAAGGCTGGGTCATGACCGAAAGAACGAGATCCAGGGTACAAGCGGCTGAAATGGGTTTCCTCAGGAGGGTGGCTGGCGTCTCCCTTAGAGATAGGGTGAGAAGCTCAGTCATCCGTGAGGAGCTCGGAGTAGAGCCGCTGCTCCTTTGCGTCGAAAGGAGCCAGTTGAGGTGGTTCGGGCATCTGGTAAGGATGCCCCCTGGGCGCCTCCCTAGGGAGGTGTTCCAGGCACGTCCAGCTGGGAGGAGGCCTCGGGGAAGACCCAGGACTAGGTGGAGGGATTATATCTCCAACCTGGCCTGGGAACGCCTCGAGATCCCCCAGTCGGAGCTGGTTAATGTTGCTCGGGAAAGGGAAGTTTGGGGTCCCCTGCTGGAGCTGCTCCCCCCGCGACCCGACACCGGATAAGCGGACGAAGATGGATGGATGGATTTGGGTTTACTCACGTTACTCGCGCTACTCGCACCGGTGTAGCGCTGTAGGGACTAACGTTTCTTTCTATCATCAATATGGCTGAAATAAACACTATTGCTGCTTTGTACCTGTTGTAAGTAACACTTATTTATAAAGCGCTTTTCACAGACATAAGTAACAGTGTTACATGTCCGCCTCATTCGCCTCACACCATTTGCACCACCCCTGCAAATTCGCATCTATTTGCGTCTTTGAATTTTGCCCGAAAACGCCTCAGTGTGAACACACCATGCGTCTTGTTCTAATGTATTTCAGATATCAAACAACAGCTAGTCTATATACACGACGTTCCACTTCCAGGATTGCTCTGGTGCTGCCGGATGTCCCTCATTTGTCTGTTACCTTCCTCTTTCTTTGTGTTGGCGTTCTAACCTCCGGTGGATTTCTGAGGACTATGGTTAACCTTTCCTCAGATCTCTGCAGGGTAAATCCAGACAGCTAGTTAGACTATCTGTCCAATCTGAGTTTTCTGTTGCATGACTAAACATTTTTTTGAAAGTACACATGTTCAACCAAAACAAGTTCCTATTTATCAGAGATGCCATTGCTCCTTACAGCGAGAAGCGACCCCCAGGACAATTGTGATTTGTTTAAAGAAATGCCACAAAACCAGAGCATGTTTTTGTCCCATCCCAGAATGCTATGTGGACTAGCCAGACCCTCCTTTGCAGCACTGTGGAGGAAGGCAATGCAAGACTAAACAACAGCAGTGGCTCATGCAGGAATAGTAGAAATCCACCTTGAGACAATAAGATCCCATTATGCCCATAGGGTCAGTGCTTTAAAACACATAGATGGGCGCCTGGGTAGCTCACCTGGTAGAGCAGGTGCCCATATGCAGGCTCAATCCTCGACGCAGTGGCTCAGGGTTCAAATCTGACTTGTGGCCATTTGCTGCATGTCTTCCCCCTCTCTCTTACCCCTTTCCTGAAGACATCTGTTCCTTTATGTAGGGATGAATGTTCTTGGATTATCTTGGATAGATAAATAAATGATGTAACCAAGATCAAGGACACCACAAGGTTTAAAAAGACGCTGTTAACTATAGGAAAAACAGACAAGAGTCAATGACACAGATATTCCTCCCACCAGTTTATGGATTTTTATCACTCATGTGTAGTTTTCGTTCATGTTTGGTTTCTTAAAGTATTAGATCTAACGTGGCATTAAACTTGTTTTTGTTCCATCACAACAAACACAACGTATCAAAACACATAACCCTCATTCCCAAAGGTAGCCATCAAAGAGCAGGCTAAGATGTAACTACCAGTTACTATGTAAACTACTATAATACGCTTGCACACACTCACTCACTCACTCACACACACACACACACACACACACACACACAAACATTTCAAATAATAGGGTGATTCTACATATCCCGTGTCTAAAGTATCATATTGCTTTGTAGTCCTTTTCTCTGTGAATATCAATTGCCTACTCCCCTCAGACAAAGAAAACCCGACTCATGTCTTTGACTAGATTGCCATTCATCAGGGGTTGTGGTGACATTACTTACCTAAATGAGTTGCCGCTAATTGCAATGAATTACCCCTGTGTTTGATACATTAGTGCAGCCTCGGTGCACACAGACGGTTCTGCATTCTGTTATGCTGACCAGCCCTGAGGGATTGACGAACAAAGTTAAGTGTGTTTTTATTGCACTGGTGTAACATTCACATTTGACAATTAGTGTCTGAGGCACACACACACACACAAACACAGGCTTTTTGGCATCTTGCAATGGACTTTCATTAATTACACAATTTATTCATTTAACTTCTGTTTTTTGGGAAATAATTCTTCATTTAGAAAGCCCTTATCCAGGCACATCATACTATATATCACAGTCCCAAACATTTCAGTCACTGGGACATTTGTTCCATTTGTCAGGCAGTGCTGTTACTGGTGTTGGTCTGGTTTTCACAGACAACGTCAGATGTCTGTTGCAGTTTTTTAACACCTTGTGTGTAACTTCACACATTAACAGAGACTGGAAGTCATTCAATGGAGGGTGAGTGGCGGAAAGTAACGGACTCATGACCCCGTGCGTTGGATCTGCTGACCATCGGATTTTTCCAAACCCTGCGCTGAAAAAGGAACATCAGTACAACTGGGAGATGGAAGTTACAGGATCCCCATGGTAAACACAAATTGGGTGGCTATATTTAGATAATAGGAAATGAAATAAAGAAAAAAATCTTGGTTAAAACAAAAAACTTTTTTGTTATTGTTTAAGGAAAGGAAGCCCTTGGTGGTCTCAGCGGTAGCTACCTTACCGGAAAAGGCCAAGAACAAAAAATTTAGCCAAAAGGTGCTCGACACAAAGTGCAAATTAGGTTACAACTGTGAGTAAAACATAGAAATATTAAAATGAAGATGAGCCACATGGAAAGTCCTTTCATTTTGAGTTGAACTTTAGGCCTAAGTTACTTTCAGATTCTTACAGAAGAACTTAAAGTTATAAGGACTATAATGGAATATGCCATTTTTTCCAACCCATTGCCTCTGTCTCTCAAAACGTATTATTATCAGGTAGGGGGCCGATAATCACATAAATACTTGACTGTCGCCGTTGTTGGACCATATCACTAAACATGAGAACCAAACGACACAAACCAAGCTTCACATATTGGCCACGATAACTGTTGTAGACTTTTCTACATATTGTTTTGGCAGATCCGCCCAATCCTGTCAAGCAAAGATCTCTGCTGCGGTGTCCCAGGGGCAAGTGTTGCATCAGTGAAATTGGGCCGCCAAAATAGTGGTACAATAATAAAAATCCTGTACTCTTCTATTTGAATAATAGGTGTCTGAGATCCCTTCCCCTGGTTGAGAGAGACACCAGTTTAATATCTGAATGACTCACTTGCGTGGAGCAGGCAGCATCATGGGAGATTTCATACTTATATGAAGCTGCACTGCAATGTTCTGCATTTTTCACTTGTCATATTATTTTCCCGACATATCCCTTAACAATAAGTTAATAAATGTGCTACTGCTTTTCTTGTGTATGTGTCAATGCCTGAGACAGGTTCCCTTGCAGCTGAGAGTGGGCCTTGGAAATATTTGCTATTTAGTTGCACTATATTGTGAAAATGTGCAAATGTCACATATTATAAGGACTAGGTTTTATTGGCCTTTTAGAGGGAAAAGGAGGTAAATCTGTGTTGGTCAGTGTCATCTTAGTTATGACCACATGAGGTGCTGTGACCAAACGTCACATCCTACATCTACAAGTGCTGAACAACAACAATGGAAGATACATTGATACTGCTGACCACAGTGTAGTTATGAAGCAGAAGCTTCGTGAACCATTTTCTTTATTTTCTGAGCGCACTAGACGGCGCTCTCTGTTCAACAGAGGGTTGAAAGCACACTGAATTGCCATTTGTTGGGTTAGAGCCTTTTTCTTTAAACCAAGAGCGCAATCCAGTGGGCTCAGAAAACAAAGAACGTGGTTCACAAAGCTTCATGAGGCTTCATTTGGTCATCACTACCTATCAGTCCCTCCAGGATCTCGCGGCCTTTTTTTGAGATTGTTACGGTCCAAAATGCCTGATTTCGCGGGAGCTTTTGTAAAAAATTGCGATAAAAGTTGCGATGTATTTTGTATGTTTCTTGCAATGAAGTTGCGGGAGACAGTGAAAGTTGCAAAGAAATTGCGTTTTTTTTTTTTTTTTTTTTTTTTTATAGTTCTTTAAAAATAAAAGGGAAACATGTTTTGGGGAGAATAAAACTATCCTGGGCTGAGTTTTCCTAGTAACCTTACCAAAAAGGCTCAGGATGCTGCAAATGTTGGTATAATATGAAAATGGCTGGTGGATTTAAGACAAAAAAATAATAATTTATTGAATGAATCAAATTTGAAAATATCTATCAGTGGCTTGTTGATCTTTACATTGTTAGTTAATTCCTAACCTGGCCTGGGACTCACATTCATACAGTTTGATAAAGTACTGACTTTGACTTATCATTGCACTTACAATAACGAGCGTAGCTGTCCTCAATTTAGGTCATCGTGTCGTCTCATCTCCTTTTTCTCCTGCATCCACCGTGTGTGTTGTTTGTGTGTGTCTGTGTGTGTGTGTGTTGTTTGTGTGTCTGTCTGTGTGTGTGTTTGTGTGTGTGCAAGCGTCAGTCGCGGAGGGAACGGAGCAGTAGCCCCACCCGCTGCAGAGAGCCATCAGCCAGGATTGAAACGGCAGAAACTTCAGCGACTTTTAAATCGTTAAAGTCTAAATCGTTGCACGTCTTGCAAAACAGTTTACCCCCGCTTTGTTAAAGAACATCTGGATACTGTTTTTCACGGTCCTTTGCTGTTATTTTGTTTTTGAGACGTTGGCAGCACTCATGTCTGCGCATGCTGCTGCATCTTCTGAACAAAACAAGGAAGGGAGTTTGCTGATGTATGATGACGCTTTGCAGGAGACCACGATGATTGGTCAAAGTTGCAGAAAAGTTGCGGTGATTGGTCAAAATTGCGAGTCGCACCAAAGTTGCAGTGATTGGTTGAATTCGCGTGAATTGGCGCGATCGCGAAATCCTGGAGGTACTGACCTATGTGCTTCAGCCTTATTTTCATCCAGAGCAAGGGCCAGAGCAAGGAATCTACGTTTTTGCCGAAATTACTTATACCACAGGTATTCCGTATCAAAGCAACTAGACGCAACCAAAGCATCTAAGCTGCGCCACCAAAGAGCTCCCAGCTGGATGTTTTCAGGAGAGCGCCTTGCATTTTCAGTTGAGAAAAAACATTTCAGTGGATACACAAAAGACAACAGTACTGGCAATGTACTGATAAAACACTATAGAGCTTGAGGAGATGTGTGATGACTTTTGGAATTTTTAAAATGTACATTAGATTGTTAACACTAGAAAGGCAAGCATTCCATTTACTCCTAAAACCACCGAACAGGTAATATTTACCGGCTGCCAAAACAGCGTCAGCACTCACAAATACATTTCTTGAAGCAGTTAAGTTATTCATTCTTTAAACAGTAAGTATGACTTGACAAAGTACCTATGTAAAACTCTGGTGGATTTGTGAGGACTATGGTTAACTGCTCCTCATATCTCTGCAGGGTAAATCCAGACAGCTAGCTAGACTTTCTGTCCAATCTGAGTTTTCTGTTGCATGACTATGTTACAGTGGCTCCGTGCGGAGCATAGCACCGGCCATGACAATCGTTATTGGTTTAAAGAAATGCCAATAAACCAGAGCACGTTTTTCTCCCATCCCAGAATGCTGTGTGGACTAGACAGACCCTCCTCCCCTCCGCAGTGTGTGGCTGGTCTGGCAAAGCGAGACTACAAGGCGACCGGCCGTGTTGTGAATGCTAAGCGCAGCAATATACAGTGAGGGTGAAAAATCACTGGCAGTTTTAGGTATAAATGATCAGATTTTAATTTTCTTTTTATACCACACCCCCAATAACTCACTAGATGATTAATAAACCCATTTTAGGAAAAGTCATGGACTGAGAGATGAATGGGTTTTATAATAACAGAGTTACATGCATTTAAAAATACCAGGCGGTTACATTTTACCCATTGGCCTTTTTAGTGCTTACTTTCCTGTCCCTATCTGACTGACTGGCTAGAACAAATTAAATTAACTTTTGGTGGCCATCACATGACCAAATAAAAAGACTATACATAAATAAGAACACAATGACATGACATTTAAATACAATGACATGACATTTAAATCATACTTGTAAGCATAATGTGGACCACAAGACACAGCATCTCAAGATAGCCCCCCAGACGCCCAGGGTAGATGACTCCCGATCAGCTGTCTACTAACAGCAGGGCCTCATTGATTGCTAATCGTTTAATACCACAAACAGACGGGGGGTGGTTGTGAACAACAGGATGATGGATAATGAAACTATAACTGACCCACCGGGGGAAGGGGAGCTACCTCCTGTCACACCTACAGTACAAGCTGAGACACAGGAGGACTCCACCAGGAAGAGAATCCAGAGTCCCAAGAGATGCTACGCCAGCAGACAGCTTGTAAACAAATCCAGTTTAATCTCATTATCAAAAACTAATTATTTAGAAGGAAAAGGTCAGCTTGCTTGAGCTGTCCATCTCAACTGTCTATTCATCTTGAAAATTGCATGTGTAAAGTAGTAATTCAGGTAAGGTCCAAGTTAAATCAAGGTATCTGCAAGATTGAATAGACACCATAATAAATATGGAAACAAATTGTGTTCACTTCCAAATAAGTAGTTTATGGGTTATATGAAATAGAGATTTGTTTTACAAGTTCATCTTACTGCTCATGTTGTAACTAAGGTGGTGGTGTTTGTGAACAGCCTGAAATAGCAGAAAGTGGGAAACAAGTGGGAAAACCAGTGGGAAACACAGAACAGGAGGAAAGCAACAGAATGACCACCGAGTGATCTGGGACTGATAATTTTCACGATGCATTGTATTGAGTTTGCATAATGGACTTCAGAATTTCATTATCATTTGTACACACCGATCCCGTATGTCTGTCAGGCAGTCCCTCAGGGATTTCCCTCCCACTCACGCCAGATGGGCAATATGTGGATATCAATGTTGAATGTCAGTGGATTTTATCCATTTCAGAGACACCTCATACATATAACAATATTCTTATAAGGCTAAACTAATCTGGGCTCGTATAACAAAGACACACAGCTGCTAAAAGCTAGCCTAGTCGGTAACATTAATCCCCCCTGTCTCCTTTTCCATGTGTGTTGCATTCAATGTGACAGTGAGACTAAGCTGGCCTGGATGAGTTCATGTCTTTCCTACATTGTGTTTGGCGGCCATACTCTGACCTAATCACTCTCCTCAGTATTGGTTTACAGAGATATTGGAGAGTAATGATGAAGTAGCTTCCCCCTGGCCAGAGCCTGTAGGTGGATGCTGGGGTGGTGGGGCTAACAGTGGGCAGTGATACAGGTGCAGGGCAGTAGCAGCATTGACAGGCAGAGATGGGGAAATTGTGCAGCTTAAATAGGCCACCAAATTCAAGGGGTGAGTTTGGTCAATGATATGGGGAGTGAGCCATGTCACGTGTGTGTATGCAGTGCAGCTCGAGATGGCAGCGTGAACTAGCTTGCAGGTGTTGCCCTGTTTCAGGTTTTTAAAGGTGTATTTACAAAAGTTGTACTATGGGAAAACAAGAATAGTCTTTCAGGGTCTTTGTATTTCAATAGTGTTCTCCACGTAGAAGTGTGTAGTTTGCAGCCGTCAGCCTGCAGCCTGCTGCCTCCGTAATTGTCTCCCGCTGGAAACAATCTGAATCTCATCTCTCACACCTGCAATACCTGGGTTAAATCAGATCAACCAACACGCCCCCTCATGTGACCTGTCAGTCTGGCCGTTTGCATCAGACTAATTACACACAGTATCAGCTGGCACAGACTAAAACATAAATTAGATTTAGACAATTTTTGTCCACTCCAGTAGACGTTTGACAGTGTAGCCTGGATGTGAAAATGTGCGATCTATAATAGCCTATCCAGCATAGGGTTTGCTATTCTTACTAGGACAGTGTAAGCCCTGTTGGACAAATAGGAATATTAAAAAATTTGAATGGATGGCTAATCTGCAAATTTCACTTTTTGCAAATTCATCCAGTGGTCTTAGGGACGTTTGTTTGACACTGCTGCTAAAAGCACTCAATCAGACCACCTAAATAGTGAGGGGTCAGAGACATCCTTCGATGAATACCCCAGCCTCCCTCAGCTTTTATTCTAGCCTTCACAGTGGAGACCAGGGAGCTGTTCTGGCCGTTGAAACATTCTTCTAATTTACGTCTGCCAGCACCAGGAAATTGAAGTCAAAGGTTCACTGCATCTTGTGCCACAGAAAAATGATCTGCAAATGACCAAAGTGTGAAGAAGATAGGGCAAATTAACCTGGACACTTACAAATGGGACACAAAGGGGTGTGAGTAGGTTTCAAAAAATCATAAAACACAGTTAGGTGTGTGTACCCAGTGCTGTGTACATTTCTATATGCTGCGGCCTATATGTTGTGACTTTTTCAGCTGTCAACATCCAGCTTTTCCTGCCCCCTAGATTGCTTATTCACCCCAGGTAGACTTTTATTCCAGTTCCCTGAAATGGTAACAGGAAAGTAATCAGACAAAATGGTAAGCATAACTAATCTCATTTGAATTGTCATCTTTGTATGATACTGTTTACTCTCCGAACCCAATACAGTTAATAAAAAGCACTTAAATTCCCTGAAGAGCTCCAACACAGTCTGACTGATTTTAATGTATTGAAATTATGAATTACATTTAAGATAGGTCAAAAAAATAATATATAAGCTGCAACTAACAATTATTTTCATTATGAACAAATCCGCTGGTTATTTTCCTAATAAATCCATCAATTATTGAATCCATGTAATGTCTAAAATATTTTAAAAAAACAAGCGTACTGAGACCTGCTTGATGACGTGGCCTTGGTACGCTTTCAATCCAGCCCTGGAGCGCTTTGTTTGTGGTGAGAACGTGATTCGACCACAAGTCTGAGCTGATGTCTCCTGTAGTCAGGTGTGCTTTGCAATCAGCGATGCAGCAGAGCGGCAAACTGTAGCAGCTCGCAGTGTTTCTCTCACAGAGATAGACCGCGGTCAAGCTCGCCGTCCGTCACTCACATCTCTGTGGTCCAACCAGCTGCCGCTTAAGTTGGAGACAGACGCCGGCAGAGCAGAGCAAAGTCTCGGTTTCCAGAGCAGTAACATCGCTCGCGATAACTAATATCTGATTATTTAAATGAAATGAGCTGGTTTGACCATGGAGATGCAAGAAATATGCACTAGTCCAGAACACAGGACCTTCTTCCTGTACTTACTTTCGTGCTCCCACCCCTGACACATCCGAACAATAGGCAGAGTGAACGTTCTTACGTGGTTTGTAGTGACTGCATTTTGTTACACGCATTTTGCGAAACCGAACCAAGGGCAAATGGCTCCAAGTTTACAAACTCAGCGACCGATTCGGACCAAAGCAAATAAACTATAGGTGTGAAAACGCTCGAACACACAAGCACGGCCGGCCAAACTACCAAAACAAAGAACAGAGAACTGGTATTACAGTACACACAGAGAGACTGTGTCTTTATTCTCTGCCCAGGACGCCATTACTTCACTATTTCTTTACATAGCAAATAGTTGTGTGCTGCTATTTTAATGTTCTGAATGTTATATACATGTTAATATAGCTTTAATATAATTTAAAAATGGCTAAATGTGCAAATGTTGCACTTGTAGTTTTCAGACTAGTAATTTGATTCACCTTTGTAGAACAGTTTTAGGCCAATAATATAATCATATACTTACATTCTTGGCTGCAATTTTCTATATAAGCACTGCCACTCAAGCTGGACTAATAAACGTATTTATGACAAATATGTGTTGATATTTCCCCCTCTGTCTTGTCTGATATTGCATGCTGTGGCCTTTACCTAGCCTCATTTTCCCTTACCTCCTGTCTGCCTCTTTAGCTTGGCCAGCAGCCCAAAGTTACTTGTAATCCTTGATCTCTGAGGTTCAGTGAATTACCACACACCTAAAAACAGCCGACTCAATAACCGGGAGATTATCTGGACTTCTGACGATGTCAGCAGCAGCAGTAGCAGCAGCAGCTGCTGCAGCTTGGGGATGGAGGGCAATCACTGAATGCAGAGAACTTCACAGCTTGAACACTTACCAAAGGCCCCTTCCACTAAATCAAACCATTCATATAGAGCAGCCAGGGACACGATGATGCTCTGGAAGGGATTGTTAAGGCAGTTCAAAACTGCAATACACTTTTAAGCCAGTGCTGCAGAGATATGTGTTCAAATTATATCTTTGATACTTAACCAGCCAAGACATGATTGACAGTTGCTCTTATTCCATTAAAACAGAAGTATGAACCCTTCCTGTATGTGAATGGGTGAACTCACAACTGTTGAGCTAGGACTTTCACTTCAGGATTTAAACTGGAAAAAATGCAAGTGCAAATTTCACCAATTGGTTTCTGTGCAAATTTGAGTTGAAAACTGCACAATGTAGGTGCCGAATCATTCTGAAATTTAGATCTGTATTTGTTCACAACATTTGCATTGTCATCATCCAATCGACTCTCTGGTTTCATGATTGGTCCACCTTTTTTGCGAGGCTAGATGTTTGCACAAAGCTGGAAACAAAGGCAGTGGACCAGAAAAAAATAATAGAAAAAAGTACTTGGCCATGCCAGGCTCACTGGGGTGAGGACAGACGGTAGGCCAGTTCTCACTGCAAAGTCCAACATCCTGAAGAACTTTGGCCTTTGGACCATAAAAAAACTGAAATTACAGTTTCCAAAGCAAGAGCACACTTTGCATTTGAATGTCACAGTAAACTATGAATACACAATGTTTATTATTTATGTACTATTTAATCTAACAACTTGTCTACACTGGCTGTGCAGCTAAACATTAGCAGCATTTCAGCATCAGTGTCTAACTGTATCAGTTCAGCCACAGCACTGCTGTGCACTGTTCAACAGAGAACTACACGATCACATTCTTACAGGTGCAAGTAGAAAAAAAAAATACTTGGTGTAAAAGTGTTACAGTGACAACAGTGCAGTGTAGATAAAGTGCAAGCATATCTGTTTTGACACAGAACTGAAAAATGCAGCTGAAGTGCACCCAGTGTACACAAGGGGTCCAATTTGATTCGTAAGCATGTTTTTGCAGTAAAAAGGGCAGCAGTGATCTTTGTTAAAATAAATGCTGTGTACGCATCTGAATCAGAATGTATTTTTACCACAGACCTGTGTGTGTGTGTGTGTGTGTGTGTGTGTGTGTGCGTGCGTGCCTGTGTGTGTAAGTATGATGCAATCTGCTCCAAGTAATCACCTGAGTACCTTCCTCAGCAATAGAATGATTAAGAATAATTTTGTCTGATGGCAATCACTTGAGATGTAGCCTCTAGATTTACTGGGCAAAACTGCTTTCTCTCTGGTTCTTCAATTCTAAAACTTAATTTCATGCCTTTCCAAAATAGTAGACTCTGTGCAGCACATAAATCCTCATCCCCCTCTTTCCTTACTGGCCCCGCAGGTCTAAGCAGACCAGGGAGATTAGCCAAGAAAGGAATAAAATGGTCCACATATTGTAGCTAAACAGTGTTTTATGTAACAGACTTTTACTAAATTGTTGTTGGGACAGAATAAAATAACTTTATTTTTTCATTGATAACCTTAAGTTTATTTTAAGTTGTATTAAAGTGCTCATATTATGCTTTTTGGCTTTTTCCCTTTCCTTTATTGTGTTATATATCTTTTTGTGCATGTTATAGGTTTACAAAGTGATAAAGCCCAAAGTCCACCCCAAAGGAACTTACCATCTCCAACAGAAAACTCTGCTTCTGACTGGCTAGTAGTCTTTACCTAGCTACTGCACATGTGTGATTCCCAACAAAGATGGGACAGAAGTGAGATGTCTCACTCTGTAGCTAAAACAGGGAGCTCAACACACAGGGTGAAAAGAGGGGGTGCAGCAATGTGCAGTAAATTAAACCACATAAACCTATTCTGGTACAACATCTAAATACAATTATGAACCTGAAAATAAGCATAATATGAGAACTTTAAATTACCAATAGCATTTCACATTACCAACACTACAACCTTCTTACTCTAACCCATATTGTGGGAAGGACTGTAATGGAATTAAGTATAAATATTGAACATCCCCAGAGGATGGATCTCAATTACTTCGGTGGTCCCCTGACTTTTCCTCCAGTCCCATCATGAGATCTGAGCAAATGTTATGGAATTGTGAGAGGCACCTCCCCAGAGCCGCTAGCATGGAAGTCTTGTTTTCTGCTACAATTGGATGGATTGCCATTGCATTTTGCAGTGATGGTCAACAATTATCTTTGCCAATCCTCTGATTGTCATCTGGTACCACCATGAGGTTGACATTTTTGATTTTGAGTTAAATATTTCCAAAACTACTCCTACTTGAATTCAGGATCCCAGGAGGATGGATCCTAATTACTTTGTTGATCCCCTGGGAGCAACTCCACAAACCTAGTCACACGTATCATTACTCCCAATATCTCTTGAAGGCTCTGGAGCCAAAATGGTTGGTGCTACAATCTCTAACTTAGAATTCTGGGAGGCTGTTTTTTTTTGTTGCACACTTTGAGAAATATTGCTTTGTATTTTTATGTTATTTTTGCATTTATTTGTATTCTTTCTGTTTGCAATGACATGTGCACCATGTGTACTTTGTGTTTTGCAACTATACCCTGCACAAGTACTGGTCATTTGTGTAACTATTTATGTTTTAATTTTTTTATTTAACCTTTATTTAACCAGGTAGGCTGTTGAGAACAGGTTCTCATTTACAACGGCGACCTGGCCAAGAAAAGCGTAAGCATACAAGACAACATACAGTTTCACATTCAACATAAAACAACAGAAAACTAAATACAATCGGCTACAAAGGTACAGATTAAGTAGGCAGTTCAAGCCGACACAAGGTGGGGTGTAAGTAAGTCGATGGATATGGGAAAGTGGTATGGTGATAACATAGTATACATGAAATAGACAATCTATAATATTGCTGAGGTGTAGTAAGAGTCAGAATACAGTTAGTGCAAAATTAAATTTTGGGCAAGATACTGATGTGGATCCAGTCATCATTTATAACGCAGTATATATAAAAAGATAATCTATATGAATGCTGAGAAGTAGTGAAGTCAATATACAGTTAGTGCAAGATGTAGTCAAGTTAGTCATGTGGATCAGTAATAACACGGTAAACATGAACAGACAGTCTGTCAAAATGCTGAATATAGTAAAGAGGCAATATACAGTTAGTGCAAATATTTGTCTAGGTAGTGAAGTAGAAACATGTATAACACATTATACATGAAAAGACAGTCTATATGAATGTTAAATGCAGAGATGAAGTAGAGAGTCAATGTACAGTATGTGCAAAGTGTGGACTAGATAGTGATGTTGAACAAGCGTAGCACAATATATATGAATAGATAGAAATATTTGAATCCTGAAATGTAGTAAAGACTCAATATATAGTTAGTGCAGGTTGTGGTGTGAATAGCAAAGTAGATGTAGAAATGAGTAGTAGATGTGCAAAAAAGAAAAAGATTGTGTGACAACAAGGTGTTGCAACAGTGGTAGGGAGAAATATAGTTTTGCATGCCGGGGCAAGTGCAAGGTGCGATGTGCAAAAGCGCTTAAACAAATACATGTACTACTATGTAGGCTATACTGTAGCAGGCCAGAATGAAATATGATATTGACCTATTTTTTATTTCGTTTTCAGAAACGAGTGTAACACAAACAAAAAAACTAGATAATTTTCATTTCATAATGACATTTTATTCTCATTATTATTGCATACCATTTTACTTTTAACACGATTTCACACAGGCATGATGTTACAAGAAATGTTTATATGATGTAACAGAAAAACAATCAAAGACCAATGATATATTGTAAACAAAGAAATAATATACATAATATAAAGTTTCCTTTCAGGCTTTGGATGATAAAAGTTTCAGTTTTCACCAAGCACAGGGAATGACACTATCTCAAAGTGATCCTTTTAAACAAGACACACAAAATATTGTAGTTTCTCCTTTGCTGTGGTTGGCCAATACATGGACAATATCAGTGCTTGTGGCACGGGCACAAACAACAATATCCAGCATATTTTCTAATAATTCAAACATATTCAACCTGTAAGATATTTTATTTGGTTCCTTACAGTTAGGCACCAATATGTTGCAGCTTCATTCTCTGAAAAAAGTCACAGTAAAGGGAAACATAAGAAAAGAAGTGCATTTTTTAACTAATCATTTTTAAGTATTTTGTGGCCACTGATTTTCTGACAGGCCTTACTTTCCGTTGAGAAATCCTTCTGAAATTGAGCGTGTTTGTTTTTGAGCATTCAGTGCACATGGACATAAATAAAATGAGTCAATCCAATGAACAGTGTAAGACTGCTCACACGAGATGCAGCTTGCCGATGATTGTCAGATGATGTTCCTGTGTCTCTCCTTTAAACAGCACCATCCACGTCTCAATCTTACTCTTCATGTTTGTGTGTTCATTCCTCAATGAGCAGCTTGACAGCATCGTTTCTTCTTGTTTCCTCAGAGGGTTCTGGTTCTGCATGCTTGAAGAATCACCTTACGCTGTGAAAACAGTGACCTGGGTGAACTTGTCTGTCAGTCAGAAAAATAGACTCTTAGGAGATATTACGCTTCTATACCTGGCTGCTCATTGACTTGGAGCTGTCAGTCGGGATCCAGCTGCTTCACATTTCATTCCAATTTATCACAGAGGCACTCAACCATCCTCTCACATATATTGACATTTCTTCTCTTAACTGATAGAGACAAGGAGATGATTATATAGGTGTACTTACTGCAAGATTAAAATTTGCTTGATCAAATTATTATATATGCCTGCGATTCTCTGCAACCATGCACCACTTTATTATGCTGCAGTGACAAAAGGTTGCGTGAGGAATACTTCAGCAAGAAGCAAGCTTCTCTGGGCAGCACATACACAAAAGTGCATGTGGGTTGTACGGAGACGTTCGCAAAGCTATTTCATTTATACTTGTACGTATAACTTGGGTCTGTGTAAAGGCTGTTCAAACCAGACAGGAGATGAAAACCAATCAGCTTGCTTGCGATGCATTATTGAGATTTGCGAGGTGTGCGCGTCAGCTCATCTAAGAAAATCGGCAACCTATGGTTACCCATAACACCCTTCTCTGCATAGGTACAAAGAGACAGTTACGTGTATGTTTTCTGAGGCAAAGTTCCAGTAGAGCGCTATTTTTTTATGTGATTCATGAGGAATTGCAGTGCTTAGGACATTACTGTCATCAACTCTAAGTCAGTGCAATAGTGTGAAGCACTGGACGTTGTATAGTCCCCCTTCTATGATAGACATCGCCAATCTCTAAGGTAAATGCTCGTTTCATTTACCAACAGAGTAGGTACACATCAATATGCAGGTCAAGCTATGCAACCATTCGTCAGTCTTTTTGAGGCATTTGTTTTCTTTTTCTTCATGTTGTATGGCTTGCATGCTCTACACATTTACATCATGGTGCTCTGCAGTTGGCAGGGATAATCCCAACATTGCTCTCTAATATAGCTAGGGGCCAAAAACTTCACTGGATACCTTTAACTGTATTAATCAAGCTCTGTCAGTTCTTCATCAGGGCTAAAGCTACCATTGATTTGATACCATTTGGGTTTTATCAACCTGGGGGGGAGGGGGGGTAATTTAAAGGTCCCAGATCATGTTGATTTTCAGGTTCATACTTTTGGGTTTCTACTAAAATATGTCTACATGCTTGAATGTTCAAGAAACACATTTTCTTTTCTCGTAATGTCTGTCTGAATATACCTGTATTCACCCTCTATCTGAAATGCCTCGTTTTAGCACCTGTCTCTTTAAAGCTGCCTCCTGAAAAAGCCCAGTCTGCTCTGATTGGTCAGCCTTTTCAGGTCTTTCGCATCTGTGCTCTCCACGTCTCTGCACCGTCATTGCAGCAGGGGAATGACTGTAACAGCAATGTAGCAACACTTTCTACATATATATATATATATAAGTTGTGACTTCACAAACATACAGAAGTCCTGACGACTCGTTTAAAGGCACAGTTTCTAAATACGGACTGTGTGCATTTCTCTGTGGACTGAGCTTTGTAATACTTTCATAGTATTTATATAGTGCCTCTAACCTGCTTTATAATCAAAAAAGGTATGGAAATCTCCCTTTCTACAATATGGGACCTTTAACATTTCGTGGTGTCGACCGGTGTTTTACAGGCTGATTCCAGTATGTTCATGTTATATGATACCATACTTTGGGGATTGTAAACAAGTGTTGAATCGGTTTTCATTTAACAAAATGTATCAAACTGCTCAATGCATTAGTTTTAAATGAAACGCTAAATAAATATATAGTTAAAACAAGTTATAAAAGTTAAATATCTGCTCAAAGAATCATTAAACTAGACTAAGAATTGGACCAGGCATTCAATACCAACTTTTAACATTTTTTAATACTCATTGTTATGGACACTTGTTGGTTGGTACTCAGAATGTGAGGTTGGATAGCGAACCCAATACAGTAAAGCAATGGTTCTCAAAGTGGGGTCCGGGGATCCCAAGGGCTCCTTGAGTGGGTTCCAGGGGGTCCCAGCTAAAAGTGGAATGATTTATTTTCACTATAATTCCATCCATAAGTAACACAATGACAGAATGTATGACTACTTTGGTCATGGCTTTCATAGACTTTCTGTAATAAAACATCTAAAAGCTAAAATCCTATCAGACGGGGGACCCTGGGACAAAATCTAATCAAATGGGGGTCCGTTGGTCTAATTTGTGTTAACTTGGGGTTCCTTGATGTCAATTGTCAGTTTGAGAACCACTGCAGTAAAGGATTCAGTTTTCTCCACTAGAATGTTATTCCTGGCAGTGCGAAGAAGGCTTTGAAACAGCATGTTGACATTTATGTTCAGAAATACATGCATTAGAGGAAGTTGGACCATGGTTCAGTATCTCTAAAATCCTGGCTACAGCCCGGTTCTACATTTCCTTTATCCTAGTGGCCAGTAGGAATGTCGTTCATCTTCCACACACAGGCGTGGTTTGGCTTTACCAAACCTTAATTTGGTTAATAGGGTTAATACTGGAGGCCCAGCAACTCAGACACAGTTTTTGAATGTTATTGGAATCTTTTCAAAAGTTATAAACCTTTTTTGAAAGAAACTTTACCCGTTCAATTATGGAAATCCATGCATAACATTCCTCAGATATTCTGCTAGCACACATTCAACATATGGAGCAGAGCTTAAAAAAAGCAAGGTAAATATTTAGTTTAGCTATTCTCTTTGGTACAAAAGCACTGCTGTTTAGTTACTTTTTTAAGATGGTTTTAAGAAAACAATAAATACCAATCAATCCAATGCATCCAGGTATAGTATTTTGAACTGAAGATGATCCAGATTTATGTAAAAACAATTAAAGTGACCTTACAAGTGTAGATAAGGAATGACATCAGAAAATAGTCTATAGTGCAGTAAGAAAGACAAAAACAAACAAAAAAAGTATGGCTGTTCTCTGTCCATAAAGCTAATGGAACTGTCAAAGTCAGACTACCTAATTATCTGTAATCATCTCAGCTATACTTTCACCCCCCCAAAATAAATCAATACTTGTAACAAGGATTGCAATTATAATCCTTTTTCTTATTTCCTTTTTGTTCATTTTATTTTGTTGGCTTTATCTATTTATAAAATGCATTTCAGTAGTTGTGAGGAAGAAAATTCACATTGACTTGCATAAAAAAGGTGCCCTCTAGTTTTCTGTGTTTTATTCCTCATAAATATTTGCAAAGCACATTTAAAAAAATTGCTGACCTGCATGTTTGCATGCAAGCATTCTTCTTCACTGCCTTTCTTAGCGCATTGCTAACTATTGCTATTTCTTTGCGTGTTACTGCCATCAACCGTCCATCAGCACAATAGCATGAAACCAACAACAGGATGTAAATCGCATTGCCCATGCGCTTGCTACAAATAAAAATGGGACCCTCTAATAACATTGCATCACATTGTGTTCAAAATCAAAACAGGGTACCTTTAACAAAACATCATGCCGCACAAACTTACAGTATCACAGTGACAGACAAATAGACATTCTATGGCAGTTACGAGTGAGGCAGCCAGCAGATTTTATGTCAATTGGATATACAAATTGGGTATATTACATTGCATTTGGGTTTTATTCAAACTGATTTTTAATCACTATATCTCAGTTGATTGACTCTTCATGATTAACGTTTCCCTTCTTTGATATCAGTTCAACTGTAATCACTTTTGGCAAACAACAGACGCCATAAGATAATAAGGAACAAATTTACTGAATGTGAGACTATTTACTGCTGCCATCCTAACTGGGCTGTGTAATTATTTCCATACTGTATCCCAAGGAATGCTCCTGATAGTAAAAAGTCTGTTTGTGGTCAGATCAATACATAGGCTCTTACGGGACTAATATTACCTAACTGTGAAAATTGAGTAATATTACTAGCTCTGCAATAGGAAAGCTCTATTGATTGTGTGGTCAATATCAAAGAGCAAATATCAAAGACTGCACATGAAGCTCCTCAATGATGGACTATCCTGTTTTTTTTTTTATCAACCATTTAAAAGGAGAGAAAACTCAATAGCAATCTAAGGCTAGTATCAATTTCCGGCAGTTAATGTGTTTCTGTTGTTCACAAACGTGCCTTGTTTAAGTATTATGTTTCTGCTGCAAAAAAAAGTAAAGTAAAAGTACAATCATGGACATCTATTTTTGAACTTTCTTCGATGTGAATTAAAGTATTTAGGTTACATTGAAAAGCCAAATCACATGTTGGTATGACTTCAGCGTTTGATTATCACACATCCTTATGACACTGCTTTGGTTGCTATTGGATGTCAGAACTTGGCATATTTTAACAACTTGGCAGATGTCTTAATGTCAAAGCTCACCAAAGGGAGCTTTCAATTTGTACGGCAGAAGTGCCCACACTACGGCACTGATTGACAGACCCCAGCACAGAGGAACTAAGTTTAGAAGCCTGTGGGCCGGAGCACTGAGAGGGGAAGGACCACTTGAGTTTAAATTCATAGACTATTAGCATACAATCACATGGATACAGGCACAGCCATGATGGGAATATCATACACCAAAGTATTGAATAAATGGAAATTTTGACCGGATGATGGCTCCATTTGAAAAGTCAGGGGATCACCAGAGTTATAACAATTCATCCTGAGGGCAGGATGAATGTCATGGCAATCCATCCAATAGATGTCAGCACATTTGGCTCAAAACAACAAATCTCGACCTCATGGTGGCGAGTAAAAGTCAGGGCATCACCAAGTAAGGAAAATATGAATGTCTGTATACAATGTTGTGTCAATCGATCTAGTAGATATTGAAATATAAAACTGTCACATACAAGTTGTGATATAAAAAGAAATGAGTATGGATTTTATCCTCTGGGGACCATCAATGTCTGTACAAACTGTCATGGCAATTATCCATTTAAAAGTCATTGAGATATTTCAGTCTGGACCAAAGTGGTGACCTGACAGACCGATAATGACATTCTAAGAGCCAAGATGCTTGCATGGACAAAATGCAGCAGAGGAGAAACATTTTGTACGACAACGCAGGGGGTGTGACGACACGAGGGATATTGACTGAGAGTAACAACGTAGACCAGCACGCGCGTGGCAACAGCGTCGGTAGTCAGAGCTAAGGTGTTTAGAACGCTTAGGTGCGAATGACGTCTTACGTGCATTTGCATATCAATGACATCATTGTGCAATTATTTTCATAAAGCTTAGTGGTCGTCGGTGGTAGCGAAGGAGCGATTACTAGAGCAAAACTTGGTGGGGCAGTTTTGTCACTTAAAATGAGAATAGCTGGTCCACATTAAAGCTAACCCACTTTAAGTTAGTGAGCCTGAACTGAAGTTGGCCATGTTTAGCTCAGACAAAATGTAGCAAACAAAAACAGTGGTGCGTTGAACACCCTGTTGTAAGCGCACTGCCTTTTTAATACCATGACTTTACAGACACATCATTGCTGATTGCGTATCATCTGTGACACAGCCAATAAATGAGAGACACACCCACCAGACGAGAGAAAACTTATCTCAGAGGAAACATTAGCCTGACAAGCCAGACCCACATCAAGATGTTGGGTCTGGGAACTCACCATTGACAGGGCTCAATCTGAGGGGCGGGATAAACGGTTGTGTTTCAAATTCCCTCTGCACGCAATAGGATAGCACTACAACCAGGCAGAGCAACGAAGAAGGTAGCGGAGCTAGTTGATAGATTAAACTTTTTCTGTATCCGGTCGGCAAAACTCCGAACACCTCTTCCTTTTTTAAGAAAAAGTTCATTCGAAAAGCCGCTGTTCGCCAGCAGCAGCAGCCATAAGCCCGCCCACCGACTCTATACACAATGTGATTGGCCCAGCCAAAGTTAGTTTTTTCCAGCTCGCAAGCCAACTGTCAGTTGCTAGACTGACTCTGGCTGCAAATTACATTTGCTGCCACTAGGGTGAGTCTAGATTTCTAGGCTAAGGAAACATGTAATTCAACGCAGAAACTGTAGCAAATGGTGCACACCCTTTTGAGATTGAACGTGCTCCAGCTCCGTGCTTCACTTTAGCCAGCAGGTAGCAAGCAAGCAAGACCCAGGAACTTGGCATGGGTCCTAAGTAGTTGGAGAACTTATTCACTTACAGCAGACTGATCTCATGAAGTGGCGTATGTGTAGCAGTATGAGCTTAGCTCATAACTACCTGCGCATTTCTGGCCAATCATAACGTCGGTGCCACGTATAAAAAAAGGCTAGTAGCCCGCCCACTGCTTTTCTTGCTCGTTGGTGATGGGAGCACGCTGCACTTCCGGGTTCTGCTCACTGCTGTGATTTGTCTGTTCTGGCGTCAGATCTTCGGCTGGCAGGTCCATTCCACCTCCTTGCCGAGGTAATGCAAAGAGAGTAGCACTGAAAGCTGACTGTGCACGTTGCATTCTTGGAGCGTCTTCCCTCCGGATCGACTCAAATGCTGTTTGAACGGGACTGGACTGAAGCTGCTGGAGAGTCTAGTTAGCCGGAGCATCTCAATCACCGGCTGTTTGTTTTGCCTACACACGATTTTACTACAGACTACTATTTGAACTGCGGACTGTTTTTGAGGCACACGATTCAAACATTCGCTGCCGCCGCAGCTGTGGAGGCTTGCTGTGGGGCCACTGAGCAACTGTTGTTTGGCCACTGCTATGTGGGCCTGAGTTTTTAATGGGTTAGCCTCCCCTACCTTAATGGAGTGAATTAAGTTGTTTATTTCTCTTTTTGTTATTTTGTCTTCAATTTAGTTAAGTTACGTTTGTTGGTTTTCTTTTTACTATTGAGTTTATTTTTCTATTAGTAGCTTTTGAGTTTCTTTTGTTCTGTTCCAGTTGTTTTGTTCTAATTTTGATAATTATTATTATTATTGGTATTGTTTTGATTTGACAAGTGTCTTTTGTTATTTTGAAGGTATATCTTGTGTTAAGTTTCTTTATTTTGCTCTTTTCATTTTTTTTTTATATTGTTTTGACTCTATTGTTGGGGAGTGAACCCCTCTTAATTGTGAGTGTGTGTGTGTTTCCCATTTCTTTCCCCCATTTTAGTTGCTGAGAGCTGAAGGTGGTGGTGTTGGTGTCCGGGTGGTGGTATCCCTTTTCCTGTGTGCTGTGTGTCTCCCCGTTTTCATTTGCTGTGTTCACTGTTTTTGTTTGCGTGTTCACGGGTGACTTTCCTTGGGATCCTTTACCGTCCTTGTTCCCTTCTCCCCCTCCACTGGTAAGCCTCAGCCCTAATTATTTCTTCCCCTTGTTTTGGTGTGAATGTGTTTTAAATTGATTGTTTTTAAAATGATTGATTTTTGAATAAAAACAAATATATTGTTTTGAAAGACCTCATCTTTGGCGCCTTTTTGTATATTGACCTGTGTGACCTTAAATATATCAATCTTGCAATTGGAAGTAAAAATCATTCAATAGTAAGTAGTGGTTCCAACTAATTCTCTGTGCGAAATTCCCAGGGTGGCGTGGCGTTTGATTTTGTCAGCTCTCGTTCCGCCACATATGTATGACACGCCAATTCGTATGCCATTTTGGCGTGTTATCAAGACGCTAAATTGCTTTTTAGCGTGTTTATCAACACAATTTGCCCGCCATTGACCTACATTACGAGTGAATTTTTGCCGCAGCGAGTAGTATAAAAGGAGGTTGGTTGGGGTGGAGTATGGGTAAAAAACAGGACTTTCACCCAGGAGAGCCGGCATCGCGTCCTGCATGTGGCAATTTTCATCCGTTTTTTTTTTTTGTTGTTGTTATTGTTTTTTAAGCCTTCCCCAATGTTTCTTTCTAAACCTTTTTTTTTTACACGCGTGTGACGTTGTTCTCGTGATAGTACGTCACGTTCTCGCGATAACACGCAACATGGCGACGCCACGTGGTGGATATGTTTATATCTGCTGTATACAGCGTAGACATACACAGCTATAACTTTACTGCTACTTCATACTCAAAAGACAACCACACCTCCCTCTCTCTTTTTCCCTCTCTCTTATTCAATCTCTCTCTCCATCACGCACTTGCATACGTGTGGGCTGCAGCTGTTGTCATTCTGCTGCTTTGACTACTGTTCTGTCCCTGTGTACGTCAACTATCATGCGGCATGTGTGCCGAGGACAATGACCGGGCGGCCATCACAAAAGCACACACACACACACACACACACACACACACACACACACACAAATGTAATCTCATTTGATACAGCAGATAGCTTCCCTATTGGAAACATTCATTCCGTATATATTTTAGTGAATTTGCTCAAGAATCAATTTGTTGGCTGAGAGCCTACTATGAAATTGCGCACACACACACACACACACACACACACACACACACACACACACACACACACACACACACACACACACACCATTAAAACGAGACAGATAAGAAGAGGCATTGTTTACAAATATACATTGTAACGCTGGCTGCACAGATTATGCAGACGCAGACTGCTACAATTAACTGACACACAGACACATTGTTAAAATCATATGCTGGATGCTTTATTAGTCTTTCTACATGGGTTTAGTTAATGATCGGGCTATAATAAGACCGTGTCGGCTATGTAATCGCTGACAACCGGGACAATTTCATAGTGGTTGGTGTAAACCGGGACATTTTAGCGTCCCGACAGGCTTTTGTCGGGACTCGGGACATGCAACTCAAAATCAGGACGTCTGGTCACCCTAACCTGTGTTGAAGCTTGCCTAGCGTCTTTCCTACGAGCCTCTCTTGGTGCGCGTGTCTGTGAGAAGTGCAAGTACATAGTCATGGTGTTTATAGTGGTTAACGGTTGTCAGCCCTAAATTTCTAGTGAGGCTCACAAAGTTATGTGATGTGTTGTATTTACTGCCACAGGAGAGCAATAAATCTGTTGTTGATTGATTGCTTGTTAATGTCACCAGCATTTTACAACTACAAGCCAGGCTAAATTAGTTCAGAACCAAAGGTTTCTAACCATGGACCTTTATGAAAATTATTGCTGGCAACATGCATATAAAAATAAGTGTTATAGTGAGACTAGGTTTGTTTGTCTGTATTTTTTAAAGCTACATTAAAAATTCCAAGAGGCTAAATTTGTTTTACAATTATCCAAGGCAATGGAATCCACTTCAGCACACATACTCTATACACATACTGTACATATATTGTCAAAATACTCTTGCTGACTTTCAGTAACTGAAAAGAAACACACATGCTGTAGTGAAGGTACAAACACCAGTATCCATGCATTTCACTCCACAGAAGCGGCACATTAAATTAGGTGAACTTTGGGGACATGCTGCTGGAATTGTTCACGAAACACATGCAGAAACAAAGCCACATAAGTACTTCTGTTGTGAGCCTGTCAATTGGCTGGGAAGGTTTTTCTCCCTCAAAATGACAGCAGTGTCCAGTCACCTGTGAATCCGACAGTCCATTTACACATAGAGTGGCTGATTTCATGCTGCCCTAGCCCTGCAGTGCACAGGCATGTTTAGATACTCTCAAGAGTTAGATGATGTGTTGTTTCCTGGCTCACAAGGGCTTGTAAATGACAGTGCATTGTTGCTTTAAAAAGATATACGGATAACCTTTGACATATCCCAGTGTCTGTTTTTTGTTGTTGTACCCATTCCATTGTGTTACGCTTAATGTCTTATTTTGACAAGCTATCTTCTTGCAATAGCTGCTCAAATACATGTTTTGGCAGCAACAAGCATTTTATTTTTGTGGAGGTGCAACCTCAAGATCAGAGTTATCCTTGGATGCTCACTTTCGCAGAATCAACGTTTGCTTTTCAATCTTGCATGGGAGCCTTTAGTAAACAAGAGAGCTTGCTTTCTTACACTGGACTTATTACTACTATAGCCCCCAGCCAGTCAATAACATTAAAATAACTGTAAGACATCATTTTACATAAGTTATATGATCAGAATGATTAAATACAATGTGGTATCACATTATTAACTTGTAAGTGCTTACATTTTTAAAAGAACATTTATAACCTTGGCTTTATGTGTGGCATAAAATAGCTGTGTAAAAGTCTGTGTTATTTTTTAATTAATCACCAATAGGTCGTGTCACCAAAGCAAGCCCTGAATCTTTAAGGGTTTTAAAATAACTTCAACTTTGTGTAATTTCCCCTCAGTCTCTCTGACTGGACCAGCAAATCAAAGGAGCAAAAGTTTTATTACATGGTGAAATATTGCCATTGATTCTGTGAACTCTAATAAATATAGGTTTCAAGATTAGCAATGCTGTTTATGCTAAATGTTTACCCTACCTACTGTACATAACTAAATAGTGACATCAGACACTTTTTGTTTCTTTTTAGGTGGCAGGAGTGAAAATTAGTAATTTTCAATTTGTATTCTGGCTTCAAAATGATGAAGACAGTTGGCAACGGTTAGACATAAAACAGGATGTAGGCTGTTGTCTACAGCATGATCCTTTTCCGTGGCAACTTTCATGTTTTTCCCAAATGATGTGTAGATTTTTTGGCTTTCTATTATCAAATGGCTTGATAAAAAGTGCAAATAGCTGCTGTAAACGGAGCATTCCCCCGGACCTCTTGTAGATTTGGGCTGAGCCCAAATGTTTACAACATCTTCTTATTAACAATACCGCTGTTACCTGTACATTTCCCAGAACTTAAATTGGTGAGTTTATTCAATGTATTACTGATAAGAGTGACGAACAACCAAAATCTCACATTTGATTCACCAATAGAGGAGAGGAATAGTTTTTGCCTTTCTGTTACTACACTGTTGTTGATGGCCGGAACATGTATAACTGCTATTGATCTTTATTTTCTGTAATCTATAATAACACAGTACCAGCTGACACACAGGTGACAGAAAGCTGATTACATGGTTGTCTAAAGCAACAGTAAGGTGTCTGTCATTGCGCTTAACATGTCAGTATGATCGGGATAACAAAGCATTGCAGTACTCCTTTGTTTACAGGCGTCCCATGTCACAGTCAACGGACCGGAGAGAGCCTTCTCCTTATGACTCTTATGACTTGTCATTGGTCAACTGGCTTTCCATCATTTAAATAGAGATTTGGGGATTTTTGTTAGAAGATGATGATCATCATCTTGACACAAGTTATTGCTGTTACTTGATAAACCAGACAAATTCCATTTAAATTGATGAAATAAAATAATGCCCTGTGAATACCATGTATCTCCAAAACATCTACTTGCAATAAGCTAATAAAACAATCCTTTTCAGCTTTGTGATAATGCAACTGTCATACAGTTCAACGTTTATTATACTTTATAGAATTTTTCTGAAATCGTAGCACTTCATCCTTCATTTGATCAGAACATGTCAAAATGTCTTTATTCTCAGGTAGTTCTCTCTGCCGTTCAACGTGTCTGTGTGAAGGTTAAGAATCCCCTAATGCTCAAATGACAATTTCGTAGTCTGTTTTTTCAACGCATGAAAATAAAATGCAAGAAGACTCTTGACAGTATGACAAAATTATATTACAAAAGGTCACAGAAAAAACAGTGGCTTTTTGAAATAATCTTAAGGGTCACGACCCACAGTCTCTACTTTTATTTCTGAGTATCGATCATCTCTTGAAACCTCTATTTGTGCTTTTGATGGCAATCTCTGTGAAAGAAAGGTCTGCTGTCTTGTTGCCTATTTCCTCCCAGGATAAAACTGACCCAATTCACACTTCAATAATGCCTCAATTAGCTTACAATAGAGAGGTAAGACGTCATTGCAACCAAGCCATTACTGGTAGAAACGACATCTCAGAATGTCATCTTTCACTCCGCTATTTATTCTGCAGTCTGCAACTCTGCAAGATGGTGAGCATTCTTTAGTTTCTGCTTTCTTTCTAAAAGTGTAAGATGATAAAACATGCGTCTTTTGTTTCTTTGGATGAATGAGGACCTAAGTTCATGACCCATACACCGGCAATCCACTCTCACTGTGCAGACATATATCATTTGGTGACTATTCTTCAATTGTCAGATTCTAAACTGACAGAGGACATTTATAAATGATATCTGCTGCCAAACAACCACTGAATATAGGATGCATTACATTACAAAGATTACAAGCTCTAATATAGTCTTAGATGGTGAAAATATTCAGCTTCCTGGCTCTTGAAACAGAGTGTGCAGTTGTGTCCATGTGCTGTCAGCGGTACCACTCACCCTCAGAGATAAAAAAAAAACCTAATCGGACCATAATTAGGCACGGCCTTTTCATTGAAGCCATTGGAGAGAAGCATCGCTAGCTAATGTCAATAACTGTGTCACAGCATCCAAGGTTCTTTCTTGCCAAATTACAGAACATTAATAATGTGTAATTATGGGGAAAAGATTTAAGTGTCACTGTGCCGAAAGAAGAAATTAAATGCTTCCCAGCAAGAGTGGATGTAATCCTGGGACACGCTCTCAATGAGGGATGGCTTCATCTGGCTTCACTTGCCCTAAAAAGTGTTATGAACAACCATCTCTGTAGCTATACTTTTGTAGAACTGAATGCTGTGCTAAAATCTGTGCTGTTTTCAACTAAAACTTAACATTTAATGAGGCTCGTTGGTCGCAAGCCTTTGATGGGTATTTTTGTTTATCAAGGGGAACATTTTGTGTTAAACATATTTTGATAAGGATAGCTGGATTATGTTTAAGGATTAGCAAATTAGACGTCATTAAAGAGAACATATTAGACAAAGTATACGTGCTGGGTCCTTTCTTTGTGAAGTTTGCATGTTCTTCTGATGACTGTGTGGGTTTCCTCTGGAGGTACCAATTTTTTACCATGCCAGGCAGGTGAAGAGAAAATCTAAATTGCCTTTAGGTGTGAATGTGTTTTTCTGTCTGTAGGTGTGTTGGCCCTGTGATAGACTGGAGATATTTCAGTTGAGTCAAATCAAGTCCATTTTAATTATAAAGTCCAATATCACAAATTTGCCTCAAGGGGCTTTACGATCTGTACACCATAGACACCCTTGGTTCAGATAAGGAGAAACTCCCTAAAAATCCCTTTCATGGGGAAGAAAAATGGAAGAAATCCCAGCAAGAGCAACTTCCCTCTTCCCGGAAGGACAGACATGCAATACATGTTGGGTGTACAGCAGGGATGTCAAACTCATTTTCACTGGAAAAAGAGAATCCCACCAAGGGCCAGACATGTGGAGTTTATTGACGTGCTTTTGTTACTGCATGTCACCTTTTTTTTTTTTTTTTTTACATTTTGGTAGCTTTTTTACAATTTTTTTTGTTTTTGTTCCAACTTTTTTGTGGCTTTGTGTTTTTGGTTTGTTGCACAACTATTCAATTCAATTCAATTTTATTTATTTATTTATTATTAACAAAAGTTATCTCGAGACACTTTACAGATAGAGTAGGTCTAGACCACACTCTATAAATTCCAAAACCCCAACAATTACAGTAATTCCCTCAAGAGCAAGCATTAGCAGTGGCTATTGCGACAGTGGCAAAAAACTCCCTTTTAGGAAGAAACCTCGCAGACCCAGACTCTTGGTAGGCGGTGTCTGACGGGGCGGTTGGGGCGTGATGAACCGTGGTGATAACAGTCACATTAGAAGTCACATTGACTTCGAAGGTTATCGTGGAAGTTCATGTCATAGCAGGGCACATCGTGTCATACTGAGTAGTGCAGTCTCCTATACCGGATCCTGACTACTCTGTGCGTATGAACATCACAGCAGGGCGTTGCGGGATGTAACGTGGCGCTGCAGAGCACGGGTGGAGGCTGCGGATGCAGCAGGACGCAGCAGGATGCAGCCGGGAATGCAGAGAATCGCAGAGCATAGCTCTGCGAAGAAGAAATATAAGGACTCGGGGAGTAAACTCCCCAGAGCTAGATTAGTAACAAGCATTTCTGGGACAGGATGCATACAAAAGTAACAAGTAGAGATGAGAGAGCAGCTCAGTGTGTCTTAGGGAGGAACAGCCTCCCGGCAGTCTAGAGTTGTAATAGCATAACTTAAGAGAGGCAGGTTAAAGAGAGGTGCCTGGTCGGGCTAGAACTCCCCCAACCGGATCGGGCTGTACTGGCCTGCCTCCCTCTACTCTCGCTCGATTATTAATTATACAGTATAGAAAAACTGATGACTACGAGGAGAAGCAGTGGGCGGGTTAGGTGGGACGCTTCAACTCCTCGTTCCCCTAACTATAAGCTTTATCAAAGAGGAGGGTTTTCAGTTTACTCCTAAATGTGGTAACGGTGTCTGCCTCTCGAACCCCGACTGGGAGCTGGTTCCATAATACTGGAGCCTGATAGCTGAAGGCCCTGGCCCCCAGTCTACTTCCAGAGACTCTAGGAACCATAAGTAGCCCCGCATTCTGGGAGCGCAGTGCTCTAGTGGGACAATAAGGTACTATGAGCTCTTCTAAGTATGATGGTGCTTGACCATTTAGAGCTTTGTAAGTCAGGAGGAGGATTTTAAATTCAATCCTATATTTCACTGGAAGCCAATGCAGAGAAGCTAATACAGGAGAAATATGATCTCTTCTCTTAGTTCTCGTCAGAACACGTGCTGCAGCATTCTGGATCAGTTGGAGAGTCTTAATGGACTTATTTGGGCAACCTGATAATAAGGAATTGCAGTAATCTAGTCTAGAAGTAACGAATGCATGGACTAGTTTTTCAGCATCGTTTTGAGACAGGATATTCCTAATTTTGGCAATGTTACGAAGATGGAAAAAGGCTATTCTTGAGGTTTGTTTTAAGTGGGCGTTGAAGGATATATCTTGATCAAAAATAACTCCTAGATTTCTGACAGCAGTGCTGGAGGCCAGGGTAATACCATCCAGAGTAACTATATCTTTCGAAAACGAAGTTCGGCGGTGCGTTGGTCCTATCACAATAACTTCAGTTTTGTCTGAGTTTAACATCAGGAAATTGTGGGTCATCCAGGATTTTATATCCTCAATACACGTTTGAAGTCTTGCTAACTGACCACTTTCATCTGGCTTAATTGACAGATATAATTGGGTATCGTCTGCGTAACAGTGATAGTTAATCGAGTGTTTCCTAATAATATTACCTAGAGGAAGCATATATAAGGAAAATAGAATTGGTCCAAGCACTGAGCCTTGAGGAACGCCATGGCTAACTTTAGCGTGCTTGGAGGGTTTATCATTAACATTAACAAACTGGGATCGTTCAGAGAAATAGGACTTAAACCAGCTTAGTGCGATTCCTTTAATGCCAACTAAGTGTTCCAGTCTCTGTAACAGGATAGTATGGTCAATAGTGTCAAATGCAGCACTAAGATCTAGTAGAACAAGAATGGAGACAAGTCCTTTGTCTGCAGCAGTTAGAAGGTCGTTAGTAATTTTCACCAGTGCCGTCTCTGTGCTATGATTCTTTCTAAATCCTGATTGAAAATCATCAAATAGACTGTTGCTATGTAGAAAATCACATAACTGATTAGCAACCACCTTCTCAAGGATCTTGGATAGAAAGGGAAGGTTAGATATAGGTCTATAGTTTGCTAAGACCTCAGGATCTAGGGTGGGTTTTTTCAGAAGAGGTTTTATCACAGCAATTTTAAATGACTGCGGTACATAACCTGTTAGTAAGGACATGTTGATCATATCTAATAATGAAGTGTTTACCACGGGTAACGCTTCTTTGAGTAGCCTCGTTGGGATGGGGTCTAAGAGACAGGTAGACGGCTTAGCTGAGGATATCTTTAACATTAATTGTTGAAGGTCTATAGGATAAAAGCAGTCCAAGTATATGTCGGGAGTCGTCGTTCTTTTCTAGCGGTCCTGCATTTAAAGATGAACTGTTAGAAGTTAAGGGCAAAAGGTGATGAATTTTATCTCTAATTGTTATAATTTTATCATTAAAGAAGCTCATGAAGTCATCACTACTCAGAGCTAGAGGAATAGATGGCTCAGTAGAGCTGTGGCTATCTGTCAGCCTGGCTACAGTGCTGAAAAGAAACCTTGGGTTGTTCTTGTTTTCTTCTATTAATGATGAGTAATAGTCTGATCTGGCCTTTCTTAGGGCCTTCCTATAGGTTTTCAGACTGTCTTGCCATTCCAAACGGGATTCCTCCACTTTGGTGGAGCGCCACTTACTTTTCGATGTTTCGTGAGATTTGTTTTAATTTGCGAGTTTGGGAGTTATACCAAGGAGCTAATTTCCTTTGCTTTATCGTCTTCTTTTTGAGAGGAGCGACAGAGTCTAAGGTCGTCCGTAGGCAAGTCGTAAGTAACCGTCTACAAATGTATCAATTTGAGAGGGACTGAGGTTAACATAGAGGTCCTCTGTTATGTTAAGGCACGACATAGACTGGAATGCTGTAGGAATATTTTCCTTAAATTTAGCTATAGCACTGTCAGATAGGCATCTAGTGTAGAAGCTGCTATCTGGTTTAGTATGGTCAGGTAGCAAGAATTCAAAAGTAATTAAAAATGATCTGATAATACCAGATTCTGCGGAAATATTATTAAATCCTCAATTTCAATACCATATGCCAGCACAAGGTCGAGGGTGTGGTTAAAACAGTGCGTCGCCTTGTGCACACTCTGACTGAAACCGATTGAATCCAGTAATGAGTTGAAAGCAGTAGTAAGGCTATTGCTGTCAACGTCCACATGGATATTAAAATCACCAACAATAAGTACTTTGTCTGATTTAAGGACTACACATGATAAAAACTCTGAGAATTCAGATAAAAATTCAGAATACGGACCTGGAGCTCGGTAGACAACAACAAATATAATTGGCTGTACTGATTTCCGTGTTGGATGTTGAAGATTAAGAACAAGGCTTTCAAAAGAGTTATAATTTAGTTTGGGTTTAGGGTTAATTAACAGGCTTGAATCAAATATGGCTGCAACTCCCCCTCCTCGGCCTGAGCCTCTAGGAATTTGAGTATTAATATGACTGGGAGGGGTGGCTTCATTTAGACTAACATATTCTTCATGGCCCAGCCAGGTTTCAGTAAGACAGAATAGATCAATTTGATTATCAGATATCAATTCATTTACGAGTACTGCTTTAGAAGACAAAGATCTGATATTTAGTAATCCACATCTAATTTTCCTATCCTTTTCTATCATTGCTGTGGTAGTTTTAATTCCAATTAGGTTGTTAAGTGTTGCCCCTCTATTCACCACTTTGTGTGGTCTGTTGTTGATAATTACTGGAATAGTACTAGTACCACATGTTACTGGAATAATACTAGTACTACATGTTATCCTACAGAAAACATTTTCAGATCCATCCATCTAGGAGGGCCAAAATGTATTGTGAACCTAGAGTGATATACGGGCCGGATCTAAATCTGCAAGGGGCCGGATTTGGCCCGCGGGCCTTGAGTTTGACACATGTGGTGTACAGGATATGTGTAAAAGTATAGAACAGACAAGCAGGATGACAAAAGTATGGACAGATTGAAAATATATATGACAAATATGAATCCAGGATAACGTCAAGCAACTTCCAGGTGGCGACAAACAGACATAAACCTTATGACCTCCTCTCCACCGTGGAGATGTGGAAAGAGGAAAGACTACACAAACACACAAGATGCAAAGCTCAAGCAAACCTTCATGCAGACAGGATGAATGAAACAAAGACACACAGAGGGAAAGAGAGAGACAAGGACAACATGCACACGAGGGAGGGAGACAGACAAGAGGAGAGGAGAGGCCGAATCTCCTGGAGGACGGAAGGAGGAAGATCCAGATCCAAAACATCTGGAATGAGGCACCGACAGCCAGTGGAGAGAACGAGGTCCCAGGATAGGAACCGCACAGAGAAGCCTGAGTGAAACCAGAGGACAGGGAGAAAGTAGAGAGAGAAAGAGAGAGAGAGAGAGAGAGAGAGAAAAGAGTGAGAGATAGGCCCACAGCTTTGACACTCATGTGCATGTGGGACACCAAACAAACAGAGGGTTAGAGAGATGCAGTGGGTTTCAGAAGGTTTACCGTGTTCCTCGCCTGCAGGACAAACAAGGACTACCAGTAATAGACTTGATAAAATCATTGATAGTGAGACCGACCCACTGGAAGAATGACAGGAAACACGTACAAGTCCTAAAGTAATCAAAGAATAAGAATCTAGCTTAAAGTTAAGGCACTGATATATACATTTTTATGTTTGGATTTAAAAGTCTCAACAGAGTCAGACTGAAGATTATTCCAGAGGAAGGGGGCACAATAGGACATGGACAGGTAGGAAGGGGCGTGCCCATTTACAATTTTGTTAGTGAACAGAACCACATGAAAGTCAGGAAGTCAATAAGGGTAGCTAAAACAATTAAAAGAAATGTAAGTTTTAGTCAAGATTCTAGCTGGAGTGTTCTGAACCATTTGAAGGCTTTAACATATGGCAGGCCTGACCATAAAACATAATCCAGTCTGAATGATACAAAGATGTGATTTAGGATCTCTGCATCAGCCATGAATAAAAAAGACCTGATGTTACCTATGTTGCGTATGGGAAAGAAGGCAAACTTTGTGATTTCTTTCTCATGCTGTTAAAAAGAGATGGTCAAATCAAACGTAAAACCGAGATTATTGGCTGTCTGACTTTGATTAGTCATACAGTTGTTGAGAGTTACAGTCACTTGATTGAACTAGTGTCCATTTCGTGCAGGGCCAATGCAATTGCAATTTCTATGTGACATCCACTTTTTCACAGCAGACAAATTTAATAATTTGGGATAGGCACATCCAGCTGAGAATCATCAGCATAGCAGTGAAAATAGTCTTGCATTGCCAGACCTTCCTCCACAGCGCTGCGGAGGAGGGTCTTGCTAGTCCACACAGCATTCCGGGATGAGAGAAAAACGTGCTCTGGTTTATTGGCATTTCTTTAAACCAATCACAATTGTCTTTGGCGGCGCAACAGTGCCTCTGCAAAACAGCCTCAGGAAGGAACTTGTTTTGGTGGAACATTTGCACGTAGGGAGGCGAGCTCTAGAATTGAAATGGCTCTCGAGTGTGTGATGAGAAGTTTAAAAAGATTTAAAATAAATATAATTTGATTGTCGGTTCTAGCTCGAAGAATGTAGAATTGAAGAGAGTTTAGAATGCCAACACAAAGAAAGCAGAAGGTGAGGGACTGCACCGAAACAATCCCGTAAATGAAACGTCAATATACACTACAGTGGAAAATTTTAAATGTAAAGATAGAAAAGCAGAGGACCAAAAACAGAGCCCTAAGGTACTCCATATTTCACAGCCGAAAGGATTGATGTAGTATTATCAAAAGAAATAAGTAAGGATAAGTAAGATGTAAACTATGCAAGAGCCAGGCCAGAGATGCCAAATTGATTTGCAAGTTGATCTAGAGTATACAATGATCAAGAGCGTCAGAAACTGCACTGAAATCCAGTAATATAAGCTCTGATGTGGAATCGGTGCGTCCATAGTAAGCAAAAGATCATGTACAAATTTAGCGCATGCAGTTTCGGTGGTCTGGCAGTCTCTGAAAGCAGATTGAAAAAAAGATGTCTGGGTAGTCATATACAAAGGTCCCTATATATTATCTTGCTAGCCTAATAACTTGCAGTGGGTAAAGGCTGTAACCTCATTGTTATCATTAAGGTGCAGAAAGTGATGCACCATCTGGTGTACTACATGCCACAGCAGCATTACTAATAAAAGGCCCACAAAGGTCAAGGGAGAAACATAAACATTTATAATGAACCATACCAAAAAGCCTATTAGGTACTTTTCAAAACAAGCTTTACATGGAGGGAGTATGTATAATATTGATTCATCTTGTTTAGCAATAGAAGCAGCTTTCTGAATGCTATTCATACACAGACGTCTGGTGTTTTGCGGTTATCTATCTCTCATTTTGTGTTTTTGACAATGCTATCAAAGATATAATTCAAAGCCCCTATGTGAGGGAAGTACACCTGCTCCCTGAAAAAAAAACAGCACAACAGCATCCTCAGAGAGGTACTCTGCCACAGAGAAAGCTCCTGAGAGGGCCAACACTGATAAATCTCACACATTTCCTCTGTGATGTGGAGGGACCTAAAGAGGAAGGCACTTCATCACTGGGAAAGGCTTTCTCCGATCTGCCTTCAGCACCTCTACCCCTAATACAGAAGAGGAAATGGCACTAATAATGTTTTCGGGCATGTTTGGTTTTGGGGAAATGGTTTCATATATCAGTTTCATGGGAGATGGGGGATCGGGCTGTTGATGTGAATGCCTGGTTACAACAAGAAGTGATACGTTGAAGAATTTCACTTTTTCGATAAGGTTTTTGAATTATGCTTGTTGGCCTATTTTATTACACACTGCAAATATGACATTTCACTTGTCTGCTTTGTTTGCTCTTTTATGTCTTTTATTTGTGCCAATATCATAAAACATTTCAGCGCAATGGAATTTTGAGAGTATTGCCAATATCTGCTTTGACATGTCTGCTCCAAAATTGATATTTTCAAACATCATGTATGCTCACTTTAACTTTTATTGCACTATTTATTCTTCGAGTCCAATGGCACTACGGTAAGCTTCTCCTGCACTCATAAGAATTCATCAAAGGTATGCGGCGTGATCTTGCTCATTATGTGACTTTGCTGTGGTGCAGAAACTCCAGGAGGAGAAGTCTTTGTCAGGAGTTTTGTTTCTCATTACCCATAGGGCTTCAATGCTCCATATTTCTTCTGCAGCAAGTCCCCAGGTTATACCAGTGTTATCTCTTTATTGCCTTCCCCTCCCTCCCAACTAAAAGACACCGTTGGCATTGATTAAGGTGCGCTAAGAACCTGCTTATGTGTTTAAATTATCTGTGCCTAATGCTCGGGGCAAGCGTTTGCAGCGGTGCCCTGGGATGGCATTATTCCTGTGATGGAAATTCTTTGAGGATCACAGCGTTGCATCCTATTTGGTTGCATAGCCGTGAGAAATGCCACAGGGCTTGAAGGCCATTATAAATACATTGATTCATTCTTAAGCTCTGATAGATTGAGTAAAGTTAAGGGAGCTGAAGAGCACCAAAAGAACGCACAAAAACATCGCTCATATTGTTCAGCCCCACAAGCTTTACGCTGTAATTATAGTACAGTCGCTGTTGCATTTAAAAGAGCCCTAAACAATAGCAGTACATAATAATTGCATAGTTTCATATTAAACAGTCTGTGTCGGGGAAGAGCAGGACAACCTCCCCTGTGGCATCTTACATTTCCATGTCTCTGAATGTACTGCAGTGGGACAGATTTGTCTGTCAGTGTTTTTCTGAGTCCCTCTTGAGAGAGTATTTGTAGTATAGATTTGAGTAAATCTCTTGGGTTGGGCTTCTTTTGGAGCTCTGTGCACTCTGAACTTTTGGGTCCATTGATTGTGTGGAAGGTTTGATACTGAACTTTACTGTGATGCTTCCCTGGGCTTTTAGTTTCGGTACTCAGGTTACCAATTAGGTTTACCAATTTCTCTAAGAACTCTAAATTTCGACCGATAACTAGTATGACCTATTATAAGTATATCAATTTAATTACTTGTCCCTATGTTATTAATGTCTGGGATAACAATGTAGTTAAAAGAATACGAGAGTACAAAGCTAATGCTGCTCCATATCTGTTTGATGTTTAAATAGGCAACTCTTTTGCTAAGAAGTTCACCATATCAATAAGAAAAATGTGCTTGCATAAAGCATTGCATTTTAATCAGCTAAGTTCTACGTGGGCATGCACGTACACTCTTACATGTGCAAACCGAACATATGTTGTAGTCCTGTACCTGTCTGAAGTATATTGTAGCCCAAAGTAGACTGGAGCCTTCATCAGGGGTTCTATCAAATCTTGAACCCATGCATTTATTTACAAGTTACACAAGCTAACATTAAGCTCGTAGATATTGAAAAACAATGTAATTTGCAGGTTTGCCAAATTAGGTATGGGGTTTTGGTGCTCAACTGTCACAATCACCTTTAGTGGCAAAGCCTAACTGTCATGATGTAATGAGCGTCACCTCACGGTGACTGGTCGTCGCATCACAGTCACCTTTCGTGGCTAAACATATATGTCTCGAAAACGTAACGGTGGCCGTAATTAGCCGGAATAGGCTTTCGTACGATATCATACAAACCCAGTGATGAGAATGTATTAAAACACACATGAACTAGCTTCAATCCTGATAAATTGAAAACGAAAACAAGGGATAATACTGCAATATTTCCTTACGGCTACTCAACGTTTTTCCAACTGACCAGTTATTTTCTGTACCTCTCCTCTCACTCTTTTTGACATTCCCAAATTGATTTTTGTTTAATCCAGTCACCACACTGCGAATTGGGGGGCAAGTGGGTTTCCAACATTGCAAAACTGTACACACTGCACAGGGAGTGGGAGGAAGTGGGACTTAATAGTGGCCCATTTTTGCCATGGGGCCCTCTGGCAGGTTAATCTGGCCTTGCTCCCCTGCCCTCCCTCTTTCTTTTCCTCACCTGTTACCAATCCGAACAGGCACAATATGTACAGGCATACAGTAGTTATGGAACTTGGTTACTTAACCTTTAAACACTGTTTGTTGCTACCCCCCTTCATTTACTGTTTTCGGTCAAATTTGACCGGACAGTTTTAACTGCTCTTATTTTAACATAAATGCCATTAAAAATGACAAAAAGTATTTTTAACAGAATATTTATTGTAAAAGAACCTTATTAGAACATTAACATCTACAACAAGTGTGTGTGTTTAATGTGTGTGTGTACATGCATGTGTGTGTGAACATTGGTGGTTCACATGCACAAGTGGCAACATGACACATGAACTTTGTGTGTGTGTGTGTGTGTGTGTGTGTGTGTGTGTGTGTGGGTGTATCTGTCTGTTTGTGGGTGTGTGGGTGTGTGTGTTTGTGTGCATGCATGCATTTGTGTGCGAACATTGGTGGTTCACATGGCAACATGACAACATGAACTGTGTGTGTGTGTGTGTGTGTGTGTGTGTGTGTGTGTGTGTGTGTGTGTTTGTGAATGTACATGTGTGTGTATGTGTGGGTGTGGGTGTGTGTGTTTCTGTGTGTGTGCGTGCATGCATGTGTATGCGAACATTGGTGGTTCACATGCACAAGTGGCAACATGACAACATGAACTCTGTGTGTGTGTGTGTGTGTGTGTGTGTGTGTGTGTGTAGGAGTGTGTATGTGTGTGGGTGTGTGAGTGTGTGTACATGTGTGTGTGTATGTGTGTGGGTGTGTGTGTTTCTTTTTTTTTTTTAACTCTCTTTTTATTCGTACAGAACAATCAAGTTACAATCTCACATGAAATATATTCGTTTTCCTTTTTTCATTTCAAAACCAAGACCCTTGTGGTCTCCCTCCCTCAAACCCACCCTCATCAGAACCTCTGTGCGTCTCAGTATGTCACCAATCAAACAAAAGATAATAGTGAGTCAACTGTACATTTACACAAAATCCAGTGATACAAAAAAAATAAAAAATAAATAAATAAAAAAGCCATCCCAATATTACGTAAGACAATAATGCAGACTTCATTAAGCCTCTGCCATCAAACTGTCAAAGTGCTTTACATGTCATTAGGGAATCTCAGGAAGAGACTTAAGTTTTTCAAAATACGTTATTAAAGGGTTCCATATATCATAGAAAAGGGCGTCAGACCCCCTAAGTGCATACTTTATCTTCTCCAATTTCAGATACATCATAAGATCAGTCAGCCATACAGATACTTTTGGTGGATATGGGGATTTCCAATGTAAAAGAATTTGCCGCCTGGCAATCAAAGTTGCGAAGGCTAGTACATCCTTATATCTAGCAAGCCCTACATGGTCACTCTGCACTGTTCCAAAGATTGAAGTATATACATTAGGCTCACATTCTATTTCTATAACTTCAGATAACGTTTTATAGACCCCTGACCAAAAGTGATCCAAACGTGGGCATGACCAGAACATGTGGGTCAAGGTTGCTGGAGCACTATTACACCTGCTACAATTTTCATTCATGCCTAAAAATATTCTTGCCAGTTTAGCTCTAGAAAAATGTGTCCTATGTAAAACTTTAAACTGGATTAAGCTCAAACGAGCACAGGATGTTGTCCCATTTACCCTACGCACAGCTTCCTCCCATGTACTATCCGATATCGGCTCTCCTAATTCATCATCCCACTTCGCTTTAATCTTATCCAGAGTATTGTCACTATGGGAAGTGATGATATTATAAATTCTGGAAATAAGTCCCTTTAATTTAGAAGACACTTCCAAGATATCATCCAAACCGGATGGCTCTGGTACATTTGGAAAAGCCGTCGAATTACTACGAATAAAGTGACGAATCTGTAAATATCTAAAATGGTTTGAGCAGGGGAGATCAAATTTTTCACATATGTCTTTGAAACTTGCAAATACACCATCCTTATAAAAATCTTTAAATCTGACAAGGCCTTGCCTTTTCCACTCCAAAAAGGTTGCATCTATTCTAGCTGGTAAAAATAAATGATTATGGCAAATTGGGGCTTGAATGGAAAAATCAGGAAGACCCAAATGTTTTCTAAATTGTAGCCAAATACGTAATGTATTGCTGACCGTTGGATTTAAGGTATGTGTTGAAATTGCCAAAGGGATTTTAGAAGTTACTAAAGCTAAGAGTGATGTTGACAGACACGAGTTATTCTCAGATTCACACCAGTCCATATCTGGAGATTGACACCAATAAAGTATTTTCTGGCAGTTAGCCGCCCAATAGTAGAACTGTAAATTTGGCAGACCCAAGCCTCCATTGGAACGATGTCTCTGAAGGAGTCTCTTTTGAAGCCTAGGAGCTTTACCCGCCCAAATAAATGATGTTATACACCTATCAAGAGATTGAAAGAATAATTTAGGCAGATAAATTGGGAGGCACTGAAAAAGATAAAGGAATCTAGGGAGAACATTCATTTTAATACAGTTAATCCTACCAACCAATGACAAATTAATGGCATTCCACCTCTGAAACTCGGACTTTAATTTGTCTACTAATGGAGTAAAGTTTTTATGGTATAGCTCAGGAAAGGTTGGAGTCAGATTAATACCTAAATACTTAAACCCATCTCTGGACATACAAAAAGGTAAATCTGAGTCCTGAAGAGAACGGGCCAAGGCGTTTATAGGAAAACACTCACTTTTAGTTAGGTTAAGTTTATAACCAGAGACAACACTGAATGTTTGCAATATATTCAAAACATGGGGAATACAATGTATAGGGTCTGACAGGTACAACAATAAATCATCCGCATACAAAGATAACTTATGGGTCAATCCCCATCTATGAATTCCACATATTTCGGGCTCTGACTTTAACACAATAGAGAGAGGTTCAATAACTAAAGCAAACAGAAGTGGACTTATCGGTGATCCCTGACGCGTACCCCTCGTCAGGGAAAAGAATTTGGAATGATACCCATTGGTAACTACTGAAGAAATAATCAATTCTACTATACGTATGGTGTACGTGGGAGAAATACGAATACGTTTTGCTCAATGGGAAACAGAAACGCCATGGATCAACACAGCCTACCTGATCCATGAACAATGACAACCTCTTTGCCATTTTGGAGGGAGAGTTAGATTTTGATTTAGAACAATCCAGAGACGGAGTAATTGTACAATTTAAATCTCCCCCAAAAATTAGAGAATGGGTATTGAGACTTGGAATGGATGCTAACACCCTTTCTATAAACCCCTCATCGTCCCAATTAGGGGCATATACGTTCACCAGTATGACAGGCTTAAAATATAAACATCCTAATACAATGACATATCGACCTTGTGAATCCTCTATTACCTTAGTTGGGTTAAATGGCACTTTCTTATGTATCAGGATAGCCACCCCCCTAGACCTATGAGTAAATCCAGAATGAAATAATTTACCCACCCATGTTTTCTTTAATCTGAACTGATCTTTGACTAATAAATGAGTTTCTTGCAAAAAAGCAATTTCACATTTTAAAAATTTTAAATGTGCAAATATTCTTGCTTTCGTTTCACAGGACCATTCATCCCCTTGACATTCCAGCTTATAAACCTGACAGCTTCACCCAAGTCTTGATTAAGTTTACCCTTATTCATAAGAAGAAAAAAAAAAAAACTCAAGACTAGTAGACCACAAATACTTAACAAAACTGACTCACAGTGAAAACACATGACGATATTCCCTCTCCTGAAACCCCCACACCCCACCCAACAAATACATAATAAACTAAAACCCATAGCGTGAACTGCCTATGTCTAGATCCCAAATTGGGATAAACTGCAGGCTCGCTAAAGATGCCTTACCGGTGAACAACCTTTAAACACTATGTTATCTACAAGAGTCCCAACATATGTCAATGTACATCAGTATGAAAGTGCCATACATTTTACAAGCTAAATAAGGCGAGTGTGCTTTTATCAATTAAGAGCGGAGTACCTAGTTATCAAGCAGACTAGATCAATTCCACCAAGCTTGTATTAAGTCCATCACCTCCCTTCACTCAGAGGACCGAATGCGCTTGTCGTAGAATTCCTGTGCTTTGTCCGGTGAATCAAAGGTGAGCGTCTCTTCCCCCAAAATCACGTTCAGGCGGGCTGGATACACCAGGCGGAATTTCACTCCCTTCTCATACAACGCTCGTTTAATTCCGTTGAAAGCCCTTCGTTTTTTCGCCAGGGTAGCACTCAGGTCAGGATAGAACGAAGGCTCGCATCATGGAACTTAACCTCATGGCTCCTTGCCCAGCGCAGCGCTGCTTTTTTGTTGAAAACTCCGAAAGCACACCACAAATGCTCTAGCAGGCTTCCCGTGCGCTGGTCTAGAAGCCAAGGATCTATGTGCTCTCTCCAATTCAGGTGGCTCCGCGAAGACACTCGACCCCAGACAGTCCATAAGTAGCTTTTCCATGAATTTGACTGGATCTTTGCCGTTCTCACTGCCCTCCGGAATATTCACAATTCGCAGATTCGACCCTGCGTGATCTGTTCTCGAGATCATCCACCGGTCTAACAATTCTTGATTTGCCAGTTTCAGCGTGTTTATCGTTACTTCAGCAGTATTCAAGCGCTCAAAGTTCTCACCAGCTATAGCCTCCGTTGATGCTAGTCTGGTTTGGAACGAGTTGACGGTATCTCGTATAGCCTCCACAGCGGTCTGGAGTGGTTTTAGCGACCCTTGAATCAACGTGGATATATCTTCCGTTAGAACAGATCTCTGCTTAGCTAGTTCAGATACCAGTTGAGGCATGGAGACAACATCTTCCATCTTGCCGCCAGCCCTGTCCTCCGCCATAGCTGAAAGTTTGCTAGCAAGACTAGCCTGTCGTGTTGACAGTGTTTGCTGCGAGGATTTCGGTTTGCCACTCATTCCAGCCGTGACACAAAGTGTAGTATAGTTATCTCGCAAATGTATGATTCCTCAAAACATAAATTGAAGCCCAGGGCGATGTTAAAACAGTATAATTTCAAAAGTTAACTGGGAGCTCCGTACTGCGTGACTCACCCCCACAGTGCCATACCGGAAGTTGGTGTGTGTGTTTCTGTGTGTGCGTGCATGCATGTGTATGCGAACATTGGTGGTTCACATGCACAAGTGGCAACATGACAACATGAACTAAACAACATGAAGTGTGTGTGTGTGTGTGTGTGTGTGTGTGTGTGTGTGTGTGTGTGTGTGTGTGAGTGGGTGTACATGTATGTATGTGTGTCTGTTTGTGTGTGTGTGTGGGTGTGTGTGTGTTTCTGTGTGTGCGTGCATGCATGTGCGTGCAAACATTGGTGGTTCCCACGCACAAATGGCAAATTGCAGTCATGGTGCAGTGTCCCTTGCAAATGGAAGCTTTGCACCTGTGAATGGGAACACAAGTACAGGAAAGTTGTAGGAGTGTGTGTATGGAGATGTCTTTTATCTCATGGATGAAAAGAAAAAACAAAAGAAGTGTGAATAAGTTGAATAAATCACTCAAAATTTAAAGAAAGTAGTCACAATGAATGTTATGTGTTCAAATGTCTTTTCTGAAGGATATCATAAGGTCTTGAGGCAATCTGATGAAAAATGCCATATTTATGGTACAGGGAATTTGTAAATCGGTCATTTTTGACCAGAACAGTGTTAGAAGGTTAAGATCTACAGTAAATTCCATGTGGTATCTTTTATCCTTTACGTCATAACAACATTGTCTAGGCCTAGTGTAAACTGTATGAGATTGTCAGATATTTGCCTCAGACATTCAATATTTGTGAACATAATCCATTATAACTTTGTCACTTATTCTCCGACAACCTTGCTTCCCAGTAGAAAATACACTGTGCCAATCACATGAGAGCCTGGTATTTGTATGGAACACAACATTAAACACAGCAAAGCTGAATTATACTAATCCATAATATCCAGAGCTTCTGTTTATTAATTAATTTACATTTTGCATGACATTTAACTAATCTATTCCTTGAGAAAAAAAAGCCAAGGTGGCAGTTATTAACAATTCTTGCCAGGAGTGAAATAATAGCAGAAATTAATTTACAGGCCCACAGAGCATAGGTCAGGTTTTTGCGGCGATTGTCTTGTTGAATTGCACCTCTTGTACCACCTGAGCCCTGATTCTCTGCTTCTGGGGGGGGAAAACTCCTCAAAATTACTGGACAAATGTGGCAAGGATTTGGTAAGTTTCCCTACCACAGCATTGTTTTATATGAAACACCTGTAATGGCATAGTTACATTATTTGGCACAGAATAGCACTGCCACATCAGTTGCCCTCTAACTAGAAAATAAAGGATAATATTTACTTTCCATTTCAGAAACTAAATTAAAATCATTAAGTGCACTCTAATAATTGGATTAAAAGAAACCCCAGGGATAGGAACTAAATCAATTAGCTGGCCTTGACTTATTTTCACACATCACATCTCAAGACAAGTGAGGTGCAATAATTCACTCTGGGGACATATCCAGACACACATGCCAAGAAGGAGCCTAACATGTATAAAAGCTAAACAGTCAAAGTCAAGAACTCTTTTGAACAGTGCAACTGTGCATTCCTAGTGCTTCTGCCATAAGCCACATATTCAGATCTCACAGGAATGCTGAAGAGATGTTTCTACCCACAGGGCGCACTTGATCCCTCCCATCAAACAAGTGTTTGTTCATTGAAGAGGGAGAAAGTCAAATACTTTCACATCTTTTTAGCTCTAAGGACTACATAAAGGTGAGCTGTAAAGGCAGTTTTCAATGAATGTCGAACATCGGGGGATTATTGTACTATATTGTATTTGCTCCAAGTGATGTGGATCATGGATTCATTTATAACGATGCCCAGTTAAAGACTGCTTCCAAATAGCATAGCTTTTGTATTTTGAAGCTTTGTCGATGCAAACTTTTCAACAGATTCCCATGCATGGGTTGATATGAACCCTGCAAAATACTCTTTGTGATTTACATCCCAATGTTTCATCACAATTCTGATGGCTGGCCATCAGAATTTTATCAGCTGTAGCTTACTAGCTACAGTAATTAAGACAACGTTAGCTCCATGAGTTGGGTGAAAACTTGGTCTTCTGACATTTAATGTTTCCGGCTAACTCATTTCAAAATGAGAATCCTGTAAAAGGGGTCATAATTATGCACACAATGGCTATACATATCATGCTAAAAGACTAAAATGCTAACAGATCCCAGACAAAAAGTCATGATGGTCAATTTAGAAGTTATGTACGTAAAGAAATAGCAAGTTTTTTGTACTGCAGTGTAGAGCTGTTAGTCCTGGCATTATTAGTATGATCAGGGTGGACAATGTATGCTTTGTTTGTACTTTCAAACAATATCTTTTACTTTCATCATTTCAAAAGAAAAGGCTTTTAGGATGAGGTTCAACCAATTTGTAACTTTATATTACGGTAATGTTGGCTGGGGTTGCTGATGTATAAACTCCACAAAATCCATTAAAGAGCAAGACCCGAGCTTCTTGTGTTACCCTACACTCTGAAATACAGCAGTAGCATCCAGCACCAGCTTCCACACAGTGAGGAAATAATACACAGTGGATGTGCTATTGTGAATGGGATGTTTTAACATTACATGTAACTCCTGGCTAATAGAATGCTCCTTGGCCTTGGAAGTAATGCCTATTTAGGTTACAACTGTAGGCAGTAAGCTAGTTAGGAGAGACTGGCAATGATTGCAGCTCACGTTAGAGCAGATACACTGTTTAATTCATTGATCACTACACCCCCACGCACACCTCTTCAACATGTGGACATATCCAAAGCTTGACATGCCTTGTCACGGTTGCTAAGCTATAATTGGACAATCACTGTGAGGGGGAGTGGTTTGGAGAGCAATGTATTTATATGACTCTATTAACAACATATGAGCAGACAGATATTACTAAACAGGGTCTTTATTAACACATTTGTATCATGCGTTAAGGTACAACTACTAAAAGGCTGACCTTTAAAATGTTATAATAACTGCAAAGATGTTTCATACTGATTACGGGAGCATACTAAAGTGTATATTAACGTACGCATGTTGGTATTAATAAACATTAATGTAACACAAGGTTTAGTGTCATAGATTAAAATGGATTCCCAGACTGTACAGAAACACACCTCTGGTTTCTGCCAAGGGCATACACTGCCTGTAAGAGCATGCCTGTGAAGGAAATGTTGGCAAGTCCTTGAGGCACATTCTTAATAAGCTATAAAATAAATGAATAAATATCCCCCCTTTGCCTTTTGTCCCAGCCAGGCAGTGACTATTAACGTGATTTTCAACCTTTCCCTCTTGGTGATGCCTCGGAAAAATGTGAGTGCAATGTTAAGAGCGTTGCGACAGCTACTGCAAAAGACAGAATGGGGGGAGTGAGAGACAGAGACACAGATTGAGAGAGAGGGAGAGAGGGATTGTGGGACAGAGACTTCTTCTAGAACATAATTTGTATTCATAGCAGCTGACGCGGCAGTCGGCAGGCCTCAGCTACAAATTTTCCCACATTTGTACACATTTATGGTCAAATAGGCTGCATTTGCATCCAAATTAAACAATCAAGATGGTGGAGGGGCAATTGTTTAGAGTTGAGTGTTTTGTGCACCGCTAAATAAAGATCACATATTACGAGGGCTGAGAAAGAAAGAAACAATTAAATAGTAGGAGAGACAGAATACTTTATCTGACTATTTTATAGTGTATATGAATACAACTAAGTCAGTGCGGGCAACTGACCCTAGATCAGTCACTGTGGCTCATCTGGTTCTTGATTTAATTAAATGCAATGTTTTGTTTGGGAATATGCACCAGTACAGCTGAATTAATTGAAAAGTGCCTTGAGGCAGGTCTTACATTAGTACCTCACCTTGAGGCCCCATCTAGGTTGCTTAAATATCAACTAAATGAAGTTATTGCATGACGCATATTCCTAAATAAATGTGTTTAATTAAATTACCAGACACTAATTGACACACAGCAAACCTCAGGCCAGCTAAAATTCCAAGCATGAGGGTAATGGTTTGTTTCTGGGGTTTAGAACTAAAGGGCAAATAACCTTGGGCCTCGGTATCAGGCACCGAGGGCCATGACAACGCGGGATTTGACGAGTTGGGGAACAGTTTGTGACAGCCATGTGGAGGCAATGCCAGACACTTTTTCAGTACTGTGAGTACACTTTTAAGCCACCATGCAAAGGCGGAAATTGCAGGGTCAGGACCTACCCCTTCTGAGGGTTGTCCCCCCCCCTTAAAATACCATTACAAACCATGCTGTGTATTGTAAATAATATGATATGTACTGTACATAAAATAATTGTGTAAGTAGTAAAACAATACAAATGCAAATGGACCTAAAACGTTTTTCAGTCCCCTTTGTCTTGCCCTACAGTGGTTTGGTCCATGCCTGCTTTATGTCACACACAAGTCTGCTTCAGAAGTTGTGCAAGGATACACCTACTGTTACTGAAGTTTCATTGTTGAAAATTGGAACTTTATGACAATCTATGTAAGCATAAAATAATAATTTAAAAGTAAGTCCAGTGAGAATGGCCGTTCTGGGAACGGCAAGTATTGCGGATGGATTGTGTGTATATACTGTAGCAACGGCTTATACAAAATGGCATCATAAAATCTTGTATTATCTGTTTTTATATTTTCTTTTTTTTTTGTATGTTTTATGTAAAGCACTTTGAATGCCCTGTTGCTGAAATTTGCTATACAAATAAAGCCATGCCTTGCCTATGTCAACTGAACTCTACACATTACCATATTAATCAGTAGTGCCATTACATGTAGCCCCTCCTCTCTGCATGACCAGGGGAACCCATTGTGAAACGCAACAGCGCATAACATTACCTCAGCCCTAGTACCGTTGTTGGGCTTTTGAGATATGGTGTTATTTCCTGTCAACACTACTTCTTCATCAGCCCCTCCTTTAATGTGAATCAGCCAGTGAAGTGGAACATGCTATTTTGGTCTTGCTCATGAAATTTGTTTGCACAGCAAATCAATGGCCACACATCCAAACAAATATGATCGCTAAGCAAATATTTGAGCATACAGAAAGACTGTACGTAGGTCTGCAGCTCTGAGCATACAATCCCTAAAACCCAGGAATAATTAGCTTACTGTGCTGTTTGCCTTTTGATTTATTGCGAGCCCAAAAGTACCACCTGTCACATCAGTTCAGTCAATCCTTGCCTAGGATTTAAAGAGATATCAAGTCAGTTGTTGGTGCTATGTCCCCTTAAATTCCGCCAGACCCACAGATGGGTCATGTTGTGAGGCTGAGCATTTTTCAGACACACAACCCTTCCCAAAGGTCTCAATGTTTCACATCATACCAAATGTGTTTTACAGAGAAATGTGCTTAAAGTGATGCACCTAGCACATTGCATCTTGGGTTCTAATATTGCACTTAATGTTAACCCTCTGGGGTCTGAAGGTATTTTCAGAGACAGATGATTTTGGCATGCTCTGATGTTGTTGTTAGTTTGAAGAAATGCAAGCAGTATTTTCAAAGTACCATAACTTGTTTGTTCTTCACAATCTCAGCTACAAAACTATATAAGTAAAATGTATTCCATGATTGTACTTTTTTATGACAAAAAATTAATAGTTTTAGAAATGTGCTGGGATTTGCGAAAAAAAACAACATTACTTTACCCACTGTGATACTTGACACTTGCACTTGATTTGGTGATTGGGTGAAGTCTTATGTATGTAACAAGTAGTGTTGGGGAGTAACGGAATACATGTACCGGCTTTACGTATTCAGAATACCAATTATGAGTAACTGTATTCCATTACAGTTACAATTTAAATAGTTGGTATTTAGAATACAGTTACATTGTTGAAATCAATGGATTACATGATGATACTCCTTTTAGTGTCAAAATTACTCCACCTCCAACCTGAAGAAGCATCTTAAAGTAAGTTATTGTTTTTTATTAGCCAGTGGTAGTCGTCTGCTGTAGTTTTACTGGTCACCTTGTTATTTTATAGTTGTATCAGGTAGCTACCTGCTTAGTTGACGTGCGACTTTACATTCTCCTATGTGCTGATTTACAGAGCCGTTGAAAGACTGACTAGCCCCATTTGACATGCTAGCTAACATTAGCTAAAATTAGCTTGTGGTAGCTTAAACTGTGGTTATATTTTTGTAGTATGCAGTTCGGGACTACAAATACAAAAATCTATCTGCTTGTTCAGGTACACATTCAGCCAGTTGGGATAGAATAGGCCTGTTTAGTAACCAGGGTTTGATGGCCGCATTCCTACACTAATAAAATGCAATTCAATGTGGAAGTAACGTTACTCAGATTGAGTAATGTAACAGAATATGTTACAAATTAGATTTTTGGGCATGTATTCTGTATTCTGTAACGTAATATGTTGTGAAAGTATCCTTCCCTACACTGGTAACAAGCACAAACACTTGTATCTGCTCCATTGTTTTATATAACTAATTTGCAATCTAAAAACATTATGCCTGTTGTTTTGTGACCAAAAGTTTGCAGTGGTCGGGGTAATGGCTCTTCTCACTAAATATTCAAAAGGTCTGTTTACAGCTTAGCCAAGGGTAAATGGGACTGCCCAAAGTTTACAGAAGGGCTATTCTGTTCAGGGGGACACATTTTCAGAAAGCTCAGTGCCTGGGGGCTGGACATTTCCCTGAACTATTGTCAATAAAATAAATCATATTCCTGAGATAAAAATACTGATGTTTAGAAAGAATAAAGAATGCAGACATCAGAACATCAAAGTCCAATGACATCATTGCGTAATAATTATCCATATGGAGTTACTGCTGGTAGAAAGGAGAGGATGGTTTATCTATGCCAGCAGCTGTACACAATGCAATACTGTCACAAAGGTGGGAACAAAGATTGTTCTAAAGTTCAAGAAACTGAAAGGGAAATTTGAGAGAAAAATCAAGAGCATGTGAGGTGAAAGATTCAGAGCGTGTTCTGCCCACTCCTTCACTCAGTTCAGCCTGGGTCAGATTGCTGATGTCACTATGCGGCATTCATGACCCTCAAGTGATTGTTGCTAAGTGCCTTGGGTTTCGTGATAGCGCGCAGCATGTGGTGAATGTGCTCAAAAATATTCACAGCCTTCTAGATTGGCTCCTACTGTGAGTGGGCTCGAGGGTGTAAAGGCCCTGGATTGATTACAATTGTAATCAAGAATCAGTTTGATACACTCAAAAAAAAGAGCACTTAATCGGAGAGCCAATGCTGCATCAGCTCCTGGACTTCATCCACAACGTGGGGAATAGCTGGTCACTATAAGTATGTTTATCTTACTTATTTATAGCCTCATAATGCCAACCAATGAGATATTTACCACTTCTGGTCCTACTGTGAGGTAATGTGTATTGAATTGTTGCAATAAAGCAACAAAGAGCTTCATCAAATAATAATTTACTACTTTCTGACTCTTAACATTATTATTAACTTACTATGATTCACTCAGTGTTATTTATAATTTAATATTCTTATGGGAGGTTTGAGCGTGGTAATGAGCGTCTCATCTAACTCTGCACGAAAGCAAGCAAATAAGCGTATATTAAAAATAATGCAATGTCAAACTGAAGCATGAGTTTAAGTATCCTATCTAACCTCACTGGGGGCAATTTGCTGATTTTCAGTATACATTCTTTAGCTGTTATTCCACATTATTAACACAAGGGCAGACGCCTGTACAACGGTTGAGGAAACAACTTGTTTCAATAAACAAAACTTGAGTGGCTGACCTTTATTTAATTAGCACCTGACAGTATGTGGCTCCTCCTGAGCCTTCGTGAATGTTTAATCAAAATACTGACTCTCTTCTTCTGTTTCACAGCTACCTGCCTCCTCTCTCTCTTTCTGCCTCTGCACACTCATAGTGTGCGATAAAATGCAAATCTCTGTAACACATCTCCTAATACAAGTACACTAACTGTCCTGTGCTTTGCATTGTCAAGCAGGTCTGGACAACTGGAGCCACTGTAACATGTGGACGATCTATGCTGCAGGTGAAGCCTTGCTGGTTCAATTACTGATGTTACTACTGTAAGCCTCACCCCGCTGTGAAGTCAGCAGACATCTTGCTGCTGCACTCATACTGTATGTGAGACATGCATAAACATGATGCTGACATATGAGAAAAACAAAATGCGACAGGGGAAACGACAGCAATCTACAAGCAGGCTCGGATCAATGATTTTCCTAAATCATTTCTAATTTTGCATAACCATCAATCTAGGCAACTACACAATGAAAACAGATCATCAATACAAGTTACATTGCTTTAGCTAAATGTCATTAGAAACTGAGTTATCCCCCCAGTCCAATTGAAAAAGTAAGTGATGAGTATATAGAAGGTTTCATTTCCCCTTTCCCTCCCCCTTTCCTGTCTTCAGCTTTCCTATCTAATAAAGGCCTAAAATGCCATATGTTCACCATCATAGTTTAGTGTTAGCATGTTAACATGTGCTAAACAGAAGGTACAGCTGAGGCTGAAGGAAATGATATTTTGCAGATATTTTGTCATAAACCAAATTATTGGACAAATCAAAAAATTGAGCTGATGATGTTGTTACATGGAGAATTAAGACTTCACCAAAGTGATTATAACGCATTCTGTTGGGACCATACATTGTTGCACCAAATTTCAGTTGGGGGACCTCAGAAGTAGAATGTATCCTCTGGAGACAATGAATGTCTGCGATCAGTGGTTAAATTGGGCCGGGGCTCTCCGGGGCTCAGCCCCGGCACAGAAGCCTGGTCGTTTGTCCGGATGTGCCTGCTTGCAGTCTAAATATGTCATATATAATTTGATGAAAGTGATGCTTTTGAAAACATGATATTTCTGACAATGAATGAAAGATTTTTGAAATGGCATGTCTATTTTGTCGCGGCGGAGCTGAGATGACAACAATCAGAACACGGCAACAACCCGCCCAGAACTGCAGACAATTCACCGCATGTCAACTACATAACGCCAAAGTGTCTACGGCGGCAGGGCTCGGAGCCGTATAGGCTCTTAACCGTGCAGTTTTGCACATATCAGGTAAGACTCAATTTCTCCATTTCTTTGCACCAAACTCTCCAGAAAGTGCCATTTAACAGTTTATTTTTTAAATTTGTTTCCCGGGGGGGGGCATACACCTGGACCCCCCTAGGGAGATACCCCCCACATAACAAATCCCAATTTAACCCCTGTCTGCGATGTCATGCTAGTCCATCTCATAATTTTTGTGATATTCCAGGTTCAAAGTGGTGGACTGACTGACTATCCAACAAGCCACAATTGCCATCCCTACATTCATGTTGCTTGCGTGGGGAAAAACAAATGCATGGTTGTGGTTGTAGTGCCAGCCAATGGTTTAATGGTTATACATCCATCCAAAGCTACAGTTGCAACAGTTAATTATGTGCTGTAGTTTCCAATTTAATTGTAAACATGTAACTGCTGTAATTGATTTAGAAAAACTCACGTTTGGGTTTAACAAAAGGCTTATGCTGGTACACCCTGCAATGATTTTGCTTATGAAGCCCAGTTAGCGTGTATCATAAGCTTGGAATGTGTTTAGTTACAAATTCCACTTGCTAATTACTTACATGCATTTCATCTGGCATCCAGTACAACCATATGTTTCCCACTTACCAAGACAGCTCTGTTGGCTAGTCAGCATTCTCTCAAGTCTAGCTAATTGAAGAACTTGCTAGTTGGTGTACACAGTAAAGGAAATGCCAAGAAGGGAGGAGTAGAAAGGTTGTATTTGGAAACGTTCCCCATTTGTGACATATCAATTTTGAACTGATGTCACTAGGAACAAAGGCTTCAATTTTCATGGATCAGCAAAGATAAGCTAAGAGAACGGTTATTGATGACAGTCGTCTTTTTTCACCCTTCTCTCCAGTTCAGAATGTCTACTTCCCCGTACTGTTTTTTAACTGCTAACTCCCCTTTTTTGGCCTGGATATGGTAAACGTCTTCTGATGCGCGTGATGTTTTTGAACTTCCAGCAACAACCTTCACATGTAGGGCCCAAACAAATCAGTAAGAGCCACTACAATGATCCTTCACTGGCTTCCCCGACAATGTTGACACTTGTGTTTGATGAGCGCTGGAGACATGGCCATGGGGAACAGAACGTGTGTGTTTACGGGGGTGGACAAGTAGGGCTGAGCATCGTTCAAAAATTTTCGATCGATACCAATACTGTGACTTTGATACCGGCTTTTTTCGATACTAATTTTATAAAACAAAAATAAATTACATTACGGCACAAATCTTCTACTACGTCTCTGTGTAACGTCGAGTTTTTCCTGCGTGTCTCTACGACGTGTAACGTTAGACCGCCATCATCAACATTATTAGATTTTGGTAGAAGATGCAGCATGCTCATTGGATCACGGACTCTGATAAGATTTACTCCTTAGGGATTGAAATTGGGTATTGAATGACGAGGCATTTTTCGATACTCAATGCTTTAGAGGCAATTCGGTCTGTGCCTACTGAATACGGTACCCAGCCCTATGGACAAGAATATTTTTCCCTGCACCATGACGTGTTTGGAGTCGATGACAAAGCTACCTGCACAAATACAACCTGTACAATGGCAAATTGGATTATGAATTGCTTTAAGTTATTCAATATTGTGAAGGGTTATTCCTCCAGCTTCCTGCTTTGTAAACAGGAAGCTAAGGCACTCTAGGTCATCATGCCCAAAGTTATTTCTATAGCAACATGTCCTTGCACAAACTACTTTATGTAGACAACAGCAGCTGCTGTAAAGTATTACAATGTCTCATCTGAAACTGTGCATTTGTGGTTAATTGACCAACATGCAAACATGAACCTCTACCTGCGAATACTGAACTAAACATATTTCTCTAGCTCCCACCTATTAACACCACGCAAGCCATAGCAGATTGCTTGGTAATATATCAAAACACCTGCTGATATTTGTTCTTGAAGATGGATTTGGGAGCGGCTACAGCACTTACACCAGATGCTAAGGCAAATGAGTCCAGTCTTTTCCAGCGATCCTGACTGGCCTGGCTGCATCTACTTGTGGATGTTTGGGGGTGCAGGGTGAAGCAGGGCCCACCCACTGAAAATCACATATAAATGCGCATATGCCTGTTTGCATTATAGCAATTGTGCATTGTGCACTGCTTGCTTGTTTAAAATCAATACTCTTTGTAAGTTGAAGTTGTGTTCTGAATATGTTTGAGAAGATGTTCATCATTTTAATCTCAACTGTATGTATAAATATAATTGTTGTGTTGCATTAAAGTGATAGGTAGCAAATAGTCTGCCTTCTTGTATTTTGGCTTTCAGAGTCAATGGCTGTTGTGTATATGTTATATTCCACATTCAGTTCTGTGAGAACTCTAACGAAAGTTCTTCTAATCTGTTTTATTTGTATCCCAAATTGCAACACTGTTTTCTATCTGTGTGAAAAAAACCTTGGCACAATCTTTCTACCTATCCTGACTCTTTTTCTCATCTTACTACTTACTTACTTACTTACTTACTTACTTACTTACTTACTTACTCACTCCTCTTCATCCCCTATGGGACATAAGGCTTCAATGAGCACTCTCCATTGCATTCGGTCCCTGGCAGCATGTTGGGCCTCTCCCCATGACAGGTTCCTATCTTATCTTACTACACATCATCTAAATAAATGTAGTGATTGTTAGAGAATATGTACATGTATATCTGTGTGTCTCATTTAACCTTTAGAACATTGTGAACTGAAACCTGCTTTGTGTTGCTTGGTTTTTAGAGATCTTGCCACTGCTTTCAGAGTCAACTCACAGAGGTCAAGACAGGATATGATAGGATTCGAAGCACAAAACAATCGTGATTGGATTGTTTCACAACAGTGGCAAAAATAAATCATATTTGCTTGTAACGGACTGTCCGCTTTGCAGCACTAGCTTAGTGCTTTCCGTTCTCATGTGGCACATATGCAGTTTACAGTAATAACAGTGGCAGATTTACAACACAAATGTATTTGTATTTTATTAGTAAAGTTATAGTATATTGTGCTCAGAAAAAGATAAATAAAAGCCTATGTTCTAGCTGGTGACCGCTGATTTTGTTACCTGAAATGACTAGATTTTAGCAGGATCTGGCTGACATTTTAATGTTTCAAGCAGACTCATTTTAAAACAAAAATCTTGTAATAGGGGTCTTGTACATCATGACACCATATCACACTAAAAGACTGAGGCTGCCTGTCCCAGGACAAAGTTCAGTACTCTCAGTTGATCCATGACATGGGAATAGAGAAGAAACATTACATTGATCTTGTATGTTTGTTAGGGTTAGTCTTTGTTTTCATACTCATAGTGTTAAGATGATATATGATGTGTAAAAAATGTATGCTCAGGCAATCTTGTTTGAACATAACACCATAAAATTGATAGTGCAGTATAAGAATTTAAAGAACTGAGAGATAAAATACGTGAATAAAAGTTACAGTGCAGTATAAGAAATTAAACATTAAAGAGCAGTTATCGGGTGTCATACAGTGTCATCAACGCAACTTCAGTATAACAAATGAACAGTTATTTAAAGAAAGGCAACATCAAAAAGATAGGTCTTTAGCTTCGATTTAAAAGAACAGAGTTGCTGCGGACCTGCAGTTATCTGGAAGTTTGTTCCAGATATGTGGAGCATAAAAACTGAATGCTGCTTCCCCCTGTTTAGTTCTGACTCTGGGGACAACAAGCAGTCCTGTCCCAGACGACCTGAGAGGTCTGGGTGGGTCATAATGTAGTAACAGATCAGAAATGTATTTTGGCCCTAAACCGTTTAGTGATTTATAAACCAGTAAAAGTATTTTGAAATCAATTCTTTGAGGCACTGGAAGCCAGTGTAGAGACTTCAGTACTGGAGTGATGTGATCCACTTTCTTGGTCTTAGTGAGGACTCGAGCAGCAGCGTTCCGAATCAGCTGCAGCTGTCTGATTGATTTTTTTAGGGAGACCTGTAAAGACACCGTTACAGTAGTCAAGTCTACTGAAGATAAAAGCATGGACAAGTTTTTCCAAATCCTGCTGAGACATAAGTCCTTTAACCCTTGATATATTTTTAAGGTGGTAATAGGCTGACTTTGTAATTGTCTTAATGTGGCTGTTAAAATTCAGGTCTGAGTCCATGACTACACCAAGATTTCTGGCTTTGTCTGTTGTTTTTAACATTGTCGTTTGAAGCTGAGTGCTGACTTTTAATCGTTCCTCTTTTGCTCCAAAAACAACCACCTCACTTTTTTCGTCATTTAATTTAAGAAAATTATGGCACATCCAGTCATTAATTTGTTCAATGCACTTAGTCAGTTGTTGTATTGGACTATAATCCCCTGGCAATAAGGTTATATAAATTTGTGTGTCATCCGCATAACTATGGTAACTTATTTTATTGTTTTCCATAATCTGAGCCAATGGAAGCATGTAGATGTTAAACAGGAGAGGCCCCAGAACTGAGCCTTGGGGAACTCCACACGTCATATTTGTATGCTCCGATGTATAATTCCCTATAGACACAAAGTAGTCCTTATTCTTTAAATAAGACTCAAACCACTTTAGTACTTAGCCAGAAATGCTAACCCAGTTTTCCAATCGGTCAAGTAATATGTCATGGTCGACCGTATCAAATGCAGTACTGAGATCAAGTAATACTAAGACTGAAATTTTGCAACTATCTGTGTTTAAGTGGATGTCATTAAAGACTTTAACAAGGGCTGTCTCAGTGCTGTGATGTGGTCGAAAACCCGACTGGAAGGCATTAAAACTGTTTTTTAGTGACAAGAAAAGGTTGAGTTGTTGAGAAACCGTTTTTTCAGTGATTTTACTTAAAAATGGAAGGTTAGATATCGGCCTATAGTTGCTCATTAGTGACGTCTCTAGATTGTTCTTTTTTAAGAGTGTGCTTGATCACTGCAGTTTTCAGGGCCTGTGGGAAGATACCTGATAAGACAAGACACAACACAGAAGAAGAAAGATACACAACAACGCAAAGCAACAGAGTATGGGTAAGACGATTAGAAGAGACACAGTTGTTAAGAACAATAAAAGCAGTAGTAAACTGGGAGGAAACAATACGTAAAAGTAATATATGTTGACATTGCCAACTAACAGAATACATGCATTATATATAATAATTAGTGCTGACATGTATATGTATTAATCATCCAGTGTTTTAGCTGCTTAGTGAAAGACGTGTAGGTGTTTAATGGTCAGATATGGTTTGGGATTGAATTCCACTCTCTTGACCCTCTGATGGACCAGGCTGACTAACTAAAAGAACTTTTCCGCAGCGGAATATCACTTCACTTTTTTCTTGAGGATCCCCTTGTGACTGGAATAGTGTCTGATCTTCTGTTAAAGCAACACCAAAGATTCTTTGGTACCTTAAAATAATTTTTCCAAAATCATTTCTGTGGTTCATCACCTCGTAACAGGGTGAACGGCACTTCTGCATTCACTTTGCAGCCCTTTATCGGCTATATGCAAGTTTGCCAGATCAGGTAGCGGATCTGAAGTTCGAATGAGAACAGTAATGGACAATTACGCTTCCAGCCTGTAGGGGGACCGAAGAGGAAAAGTGCTTTGGTGTTGCTTTAAAGGTCCTATGACATGGTGCTCTTTGGATGCTTTTATATTGACCTTAGTGGTCTCCTAATACTGTATCTGAAGTCTCTTTTATATAGACCTTAGTGGTCCCCTAATACTGTATCTGAAGTCTCTTTTATATAGACCTTAGTGGTCCCCTAATACTGTATCTGAAGTCTCTTTTATATAGGCCTTGGTGGTCTCCTAATACTGTATCAAAAGTCTCTTTTATATAGACCTTAGTGGTGCCCTAATACTGTATCTGAAGTGTCTTTCCCAAAATTCAGCCTTGGTGCAGAATTACAGCAACTAGAGCCAGTCCCACAATGAGCTTTCTTTAGGATGTGCCATTTCTGTGTCTGTAGTCTTACTCTTTTTAGGATGGCAAAGGTGATGCCCAGAGCCCAATCAGCCAGGATGATCACTGACTGATCATCACACATGCCAGATGTTAATCATACACATTTTGTCTTCTTATGTACCTTCTCTGTGAATTAATTATATTAAAACCTTTGCAATATCTCACTTTAACCAAATATCTGTGTTTCACTGGGTTTCAGTATTATTCTCTTTAACAGTTACTATTGAGGAGGAGAGAGGGAGGGAGGGGAAGGTGGAGGGTGGGGGTGTGGCCTTGACCAACTGCCACTTTGCTCGTTTGAAAGCCATGATGTCTCTCTCTCATGGGTGGGCCAAATTCTCTGGGCGGGCAAAGCAGAGAAAGGGGAGGTAACCTTGCTCCTTATGACCTCATAAGGAGAAGATTCCAGATCGGCCCATCTGAGCTTTCATTTTCTCAAAAGCAGAGCAGGATACCCAGGGCTCGGTTTACACCTATCAACATTATAGCCATTATCTAAAGTTTTTATGGCTTTTTTGTAATGTGATTTGAGTGGTTTCAGTGTGCTGTGGTTGGCCTGGGACCAGCTTGTCAAACAAAAATTCAGATGAGTGAAAATCATAGAATGTAAAAACATTTTGGCAGCCTCTGTAGACGTGATTTCTGATGAAACGAAAATTTGCAATATTTAACTTGATTGTTTTAAAGATTTTTTTCACATGTGACTTAAAAGGAGAGGTTTGAGTCAATTAGCAAATAGTCAAATTCCCCAAGATACAGTATTTAAATTCAGGACCAGCTTTCAAACGGTGTAGAAATTCTAGACAATGGATTTGCCTCTTGTTGTAATGTTTTTCTTTGACAAAAGCTGTTACCCTACAAAATAATATGCCATGCCATGATGTAATTTCAGATGTAATTTAATATCCTGTCAGTGTTTTCTATTGTTTATCAAAATCACTCAGAAAGTGATCCCAACAATATCGTTTGCCACTGTCCGGTTAGTGAAGTGAAATTCTCATTGGTCTTAGAAGTAACACTCCGGACATGCTAACCA